>NC_133502.1:140120625-140425312 GCF_049354715.1 Callithrix jacchus | reverse complement strand
AGACCTAAGAACTTGATATCTCCTCTAAGACCTGAGTATGGTTCTTTATCTCCAAATGATGCCCCATGACCATCTGCTGAACTCACAGGAAACAGCTTCAGTGCCTATCTTCTCTCCTGGTGCATGGACTCTTGCCTTGATCACATCCAACCATGAGGGATTATCATATAGTCCTCACTGAGGAGTGAGGCTGTGCAACTGAGCTGGTGTTCTGGGGCCATGTGCCATGCAAACATTTCCATTGATGGACATAACTAGTGGCTCAAGTCCTCTGAGCATACATACAAAAGAGCTTAGAACAAAATCTTTTGATACGCCCTTCCCTTCCAGAGCTCTGATGGCCTTCAGAAAAAATTAGAGGTTGTCACAGCCTGGTGCAACATGACACAACTCCAGACCACTATTAATTCTGATAGGGTCTTTGGGTCACAAGTAACAGAAGCAGATTTTGGCAAACTTAAGCAGAAAAATAATTTTCTAGAAGGATGTGGTGTTGTCTTAGGTTGGACTCACTCAGGGGCAGACCCTTAGAAAAGCACATTAAATTCCAAGTCGTTTTCTGGGAGGCCATCCCAGGAAACACTTGCAGAAGAGTGGGAATAAGGAAGGTAGGGAAGGGAACTAATAAGGTATGCATTGCTGAGGTTACCACTGGGGAAACTGGGCCTCAATCCAACCAGAAATGGCCAGGACACTGTGTGGCACACATCTCAGAGTTATCCTTACTGAGGGGTGAAGGGGTTGGGGTATATATCATCCACCAACTCCCACAGTTGCTGATTGAAGGCTTCTGGAAGAGGGACCATTAACTCCCTGACCCTCTTGGCCAGCTCATTCCATGTCTCTGGGCTGCTAGAGAAAGCCTCCAGGTGAAGGACTGCAGGGGTTGCAGATGGAAGCTTCAGGGATGCACAAGAATGGGGAGTGTTAAACAGTGTGGGTGGGACACTGACAGTGCCTACAACCACAGCCGCACAAAAAAACTAGGTGACAGTCTGAAAAAAACTATGCCCTGAAAGAACCAGGCTGTGAAAACCTAGAGTTATGTGTCCACTTTCTGGGTTTTTGTTTTGGAGACAGGGTCTTGCTCTGTTGCCCAGACTGGAGCACAGTGGTGAGATCACAGCTCCCTGCAGTCTTGACTCAAATGATCTTCTCGCCTGGCTCAAATGATCTTCTTTCCTCAGCCTTCCAAGTAGCTAGGACCACAGGTATGCATCACCACGCCTGGCTAATTTTTTATTTTTATTTTGTAGAGACAGGGTCTTCCTATGTTGCCCAGGCCGTTCTCAAACTCCTGGGCTCAAGTGATCCACCTGCCTTGGCCTCCCAAAGTGCTGGGCTTATAGGTGTGAACCATTGTGCCCAGCCCATGTCTACTTCCCTACCAGGGAAGGGAAGACATTTTGATCAACAGTCCCTTATTTGTATTCAATAAATGTAAGTAGGCCTCCAAAGAAAATTTGGGATCCTATTACCAAAAGGAGGAATGTTACTGCTCAGACAAAAGCCACAGATGTCACTAAACCTTCCCCACAGGCTGATTTTTTTTTTTTTAGACGGAGTTTTGCTCTATTGCCCAGGCATGATCTCAGCTCATTGCAACCTCCACCTCCTGGTTTCAGAGGATTCTCCCACCTTAGCCTTCCAAGTAGCTGGGATTACAGCGGGAGAGCGTGATTACAGCCACCAGGCCCACTAGTTTTTGTATTTTAAGTAGAGACAGGGTTTCACCATACCCACATGCTGATCTTTCACCTGTAGGATGAATTCACTCACAAGAGCCCAGGGCTTCATAAGGCTGGACCAACAAGGGCCTCAGAATGGCTCCTGGATACAGGGGTGCTACATAGAGTAATCGCTCCTAGACTCACGTTGGGGTGCTGAGAGCTGCCTCTCCTCTGGGCTGTGCAGTGTCTTAGGGGTGGGCCAGGAGGCCATCAGTGCCTGGGCTCTTGGACACCTTGTCTGTGTGACCTTGTGCAAGTCATTGTACCTCTGAGCCTCAGTTGCTCATCTGTAATCAGCACTACCTGATGTGGTTGTGTGGAATGTGTTCTGTTCATCTCCAGGGGGTCCTGTTCCTTTCAGATTCCATGGGTGCTGCAGTATGCACTGAGTTGGAATGGGGGAAGGTAAGATATCTAGCAGCAAAGTTCAGAGGCCACGCAACCTGCCCAAAGGATCCTGGGATATGCTGGGGAACACCAAATCTTTGTTCACCATCTTCCACTCTCATGCTTCTCTTTGGGGCGTTGTCACCATGCTCTTCTGCTTATAAACAAACTTACTCTTTGCTATTAGGGGAGGGGAGGTATGGATGTGACTGCATTTCCTGACTTTGTGGACTAAAAGAACAGATTTTTCTTCTCTCCCCACAGCCTCCTTCCGTGTATAAAAGCCCAAGAGAAGACTCTGATTGGACTGGATACGTCATGTGCTCATCTCTGGACCAATCAATGTGGCCTGGAAATTGGGCATCTATGATGGGCCCGGCTGAGGTCACACGTATCTTACTGCTGCCAAAGGAACAGGATAAAATGATTAGTGATTTGGGGGCCTGGCAAATGGCACAACCTAAGAGCCCAAAAGGCAAAAGTCTTCAGTCAGTCCCAGGAGCCCTGGAAATTCTTTCCTTTCCATGATGCTCCCTTTCCACATCCAAGGTGGCCCTAGTTGGTACCCACCCTCTCAAGGCAGACTCACTTCCAGGCAGGCACTTTCAGCATGCCCATGGGCACTGGTCCAAGACAGGCGAGGGAGAGGTCTGGTTCTTATGCTTGAAGGTGCCCAGTAAATATTTGCAATGAGTCAGTGTGTTGACAGGTGGCCTCAGGGCTTGTCAGTCCCTTCCTGGTGATTGTCTCCTGCCTGGCCCTTGAGCTGCCTGAAGATCTCTGCTGGCCTCTCCCTGTGGTGGGTATGATCTGGGCATGGTCTCCTGCCAGGGTGTCCTGCCCACCTCTTTCTGCTAGCCTCAAGGAGGGGTCCTTAGATCCACACCAGGAACTCTTAACCTGTCCAACTTCTGCTGTCCCCTCCTGTCTAGGATGCCAGGTTTCTATGAGGACTGAGAAGGGGAGAGGCTGAAGACAGGCACCGGCAAGGTGGAAAGAGCAGGGGCCAACCCTGTTTGATTGTGGCTCTGTCACTTAACCATCTGTGTGACCTTGAGTAAATTCCTCTTTTTTTTTTTTTTGAGACAGGCTCTCACTCCATCACCCAGCCTGGAGTATAGTAGTGCTATCATGGTTCACTGCAACCTCCATCTTCTGGGCTCAAGGGATCCTCCTACCTCAGCCTCCCGAGTAGCTGAGGTTACAGGCATATGCCACCATGCCCAGCCAATTTTTGTAGAGATGGGGTTTTACCATGTTGGCCAGACTGGACTTGAACTCCTGAGCTCAAGCAGTCCACCCGCCTCAGCCTCCCACAGTGCTGGGATTACAGATCTGAGCCACTATACCTGGCCCTATTTTCCTCTTTAATAAAAGGAGGTTAAAAATAGCTTCTAGTTGGGATTAATGGGATATTTTTGTTAAATGCTATAACCAAGCTTCTGGCCTACTGAAAGCTCTTCCTCACAGTTCTTAAAACTTTACGTGTATTATATAAAACTCACAAAAACAATATGAGATGGGCCTTATAATTATATCCATTTTACAGATGAGAAAATTAAGGCTCAGAAAAATTAAATGACATGTTCAAAGTTTCCAGCATTGTAAGTGGCAGAGCCAGCATTCAAACAAATGTCTGATTTTAAATCTCAGACTCTTACCAGATTCCCCTGCCCACCATAGATTCTGGTTTCAAGTATATACACCCAGAAGCCCATCCTGGTCCAGTAACTGAAATAGCAGGAGCTGAAGGAGCCACACAATTTGAAGTGAGTTTCATGGAAAATTCTGTGGTCCAGCCATGGCAGGAGGTTGCCAAAACAGTCAAGTGTGGACCACAAGGGGAACCTCCCTGCAGCTGGGCCAGGCTAAAGTCTAGAGGTTCCTGAATATAGACCCTCTCCAGAAGGCAATGAATCCAGAGAGTCCAGGGAGAAGGTGGGAGGAGCTGCCGCTCACGCCCTACAGCACTCATAGGTTCAGCAGGCAGGACCCATGTGATCCCAGCTTGGCATCTTCCCAGACACAACCACTGGCAGTATCTATGGTCAGGCTAAGTTTAGAAACAGGGTCCAAAATAGTATACCCACCCTGCCACTGACTACAGCAACCTGCACACTCCTCACCAACATTCACATAGCACCTGTGTTGTCCTTGGCACTGTTCAGAGGGTGCACTGCTCCCTTCGCAGAACCTCTCATGCCTGGACCTGAGGGCCACCCTCGCCCTTCCTTTATGGGGAATGGGCTATGGCCGTGGAGTCTCCTGCCCTCTCCCTTCTTCTTCCCTCCCAGATTTGAAAAGAAGTCCTTGGACTCTTGCCAGAAGCTCCTCCTCCTGATGTGTCCAGCCTTAGGGTCTTCTGCTGTCCCTTTCTGAGAATCTGTGCTTGGTAGGAACCCAGGACAGCTCCAAGGAGAGGAAGGACTGTGGAAAGGGGCAGTGTGGTTTGGAGAAAGATCCCAGATTCAGGAATATGACAGAACTGGGTTTGAACCCTGACTTGGCCACTCGCTACCTGTGATAGGCGGAGTGATGCTCCTATCCCCCCAAATACCTACCTCCTTATCCCCAAAACCTATGAATGTGTTACCTCACATGGCAAAAGGGATTCTGCATCTGTGACCAAAGGAAGAATCTTGAGATGTGGAGGTTATCCTGGGTTACCTGGGTGTACTTGGGCCATAAGGTTCTCATAAGAGGGAGGCGGGAGAGTCAGAAGGAGCTGTGATGATGGAAGCAGAATGGGGGTGATGCAGGCCTGGAGCCCAGGGGTGGAGACAGCCCCAAGAAGCTGGCAAGGGCAAGGGACGGTTTCTTCCCTAGGGTCCCCAGAGGGAGCGCAGGCCTGCCCCCCATTTCAGACTCTGACCCCGAGGGGAGCAGCATGCATTGATGTTTGAAGCCTCTCTGTTTGTAGTAATTTGTTACTGTAGCCGTGGGACATAAAACCAGAGCTCTATGACCTTAAGCGAATTCCTCAACCCAGGAGCCCAAATTCCCTCATCTGTGAAATAGGATTAATAATGCATGGCTGAGTTCTGTGACTTGTGCCTATCATTCCAGCATTTTTGGGAGGCTGAGGTGAGAGGATTGCTCAAGCCCAGGAGTTTGTGATTAGCCTGGGCAATATAGGGAGACACCGTCTTGACAACACATTTAAAAATTAGCCAGGCCCGGAAGCACATGCCTATAGTCCCAGCTACTCGGGAGGCTGAGGTGTGAGGATTGAGCCTGGAGGTCGAGGCTATAGTGAGCACCACTGCACTCCTGCCTGACCTACAGAGTAGACCCTGTCTCAAAAATGACAACAATAAAAATAATGCCTACCTTGAAGTGTTGTATTAAAAAGTATATATTGGGGTTGGGTGAGGTGGCTCTTGCCTGTAATCCTAGCACTTTGGAAGGCAGAGGCAGGAGGATCATTTGAGGTCAGGAGTTCGAAACCAGCCTAGCCAAAATGGTGAAACCTCATCTCTACTAAAACTACAAAAGAATTAGCCTGGCCTGGTGGTGGCCTGTAATCCCAGCTACTCAGGCGGCTAAGGCAAGAGAATCACTTGAACCCCAGAGGCGGAGGTTGCAGTGAGCCAAGATCGCACCACTGTACTCCAGCCTGGGCGACAGAGTGAGTCTCTAACTAAAAAAAAAAAAGTACATATTAAATGCCTGGCTCATGACAAAACTTAATACATGATGCTATTATGAAAAGGAGGAAGACAGAGGTGAGGAGAAGCAGAAACAGGCACAAGAGCCTGCCCCAGTATATGCCTCTGGCACTCCAGTGGCTCCATGCCACCAATGCAAAGAATCAGCTTTGTCCTTCTGCCTTTCAGCTTTGGTATGACCAACAGTAGCCTATGTGGAAATGTGCAAGTGGCAAGCTGAGTCCTTCTTTTGTGAAGGAATTAAGCTGGTGACCTGAGAGAGCTGGTGTGTGGGGTCTATGTGTGTATGTGATTTCCAATTGCCTCCAGTTTCTCCACATCCTCAACATTTTGCTTTTAACATTCTAGTGGGTGTAAAGTGATATCTCATTGTGGTTTTAGTTTGCATTTTCCTGAAGACTAATAATGGTGGGCACTTTTTCATGTACTTTATATCCACTTGTATATCTCCAAGTGTCAAGTCACGTCTTTTTACCTATTTAAATAAATTGGGTTGTTCATATTTTTCTTGCTGATATAAATTTATTGTTGGTGGATGTGTAAAATGATACAACTTATGTGGAGAATTGTTTTTGGCAATTAAAAAATTACACATCCATCCATGCTATGACCTTGCAGTTTCATCCACAGTAAATAAAAAGCATATGTCTACACAAAGGCTTATTCATAAATATTCAGAGAAGCTTTATTTGTATTAGGCAAAAAGTGGAGACAATCCAAATGTCAGTCAGTGCACAAATAAACAACCTGTAATACAGCTATACAGTGGAATACCACCTGGCAACAAACATAAATTAACTATTGACACATGCTACAACATGACTGAATCTCAAAAACATTATGATTCCCGAAAGAAGACAAACACAAAAGAGTATGCACTTTATAATTCCACATATGTAAGTTCTACAACAGGGGAAGCTAATTTGTAGTGACAGAGACGGATCAGTTGTTGCTTTCAGGGTAGGGCATGGGGAGAGTAGGAGGGAACCTTCTGGGGTGATGAAACATTCTACATACTGCTTAGTGTGGGGATTACACTGGAGTATTCACTTGTCGAAAATCATCAAATTAAGACCTATGCATTTAGCTGCATGTAAATTATACCTTGTTAAAAACTGTATTATGCCACAAATTTGAAATGCTACCACCAGGTGGCACTAATGTGTAATTTCCAAGAGTTCAACTGTAAAGATGATGCGGTGACTAAGACTTGGAAATAGTTGTATTTGTGAGTGTTCTCAAAAGCATGTGGCACTGTTTTGTGGGTATGTATTTTTAATTCCAAAAATAGTATTGTGCTGGAGACCTCTTTCTGTTCCTTACTTCTTTTTTCTCCCATTCAGCATTATGGACTTGGGGTTTTTTTCCTGTTCTTGTTTGTTTTTTGTAGAGACAGGGTCTTAACATCTTGCCCAGGCTGGTCTCATACTCCTGGGCTCAAGCAACCCTCCTGCCTCAGCCTCCCAAAGTGTAGGACTACCTGGACAGAACCGTGTATTTCTTGACCTTGTATGTATCCAGTTCATTGCTTGTTACTGTGGTAGAATAGTCTGTAGTGTGCTTACATCACATTTTACTTACATTCATCCCCCCGATGATAGATGCCTCATTGCATCCAGCTCTCCAGCTATCACAAAGAACTTGGTGATAAAATATCCTCTTACATGTCTCTTTATGGAGTTGTGTGAGCATCTCTTTAATTATATAGCCAGAAGTGGGATCCTCCTCATCCCTACTCATATTTATTGACTTGGTATGTATCCCCTTTTATCCCCTTCAACTTAATACATTTCTTCCAAAATCAGTCATTATATTGGGTGAAATAAGCCAGGCACAAAAAGACAAATGTAGCATGTTCTCACATATGTTGGAGCCAAAAAAATTTGATCACATGGAGGTAAAGAGATGAAATATGAAGAACAGAGACTAAGAAGAATGAATGGAGGAGGGGGAAGAATGAAGAGAAGTGGGGTAAAGTGTGCAAACAGAAGGAATACATTCATTGTTTGATTGCAGAGTAGGGTGAATATAGTTAAACAAAAATGTACCGTACTTGGGTGGTGGACTTGATCACTATGCCTTAGGTACACATGTAACAAGATTTCATATGTACCCTATATATTTTTACAAATAAAAAGATGCATCATAAAAAATAAATTTCCTTCAAAATCTGTGCGCTGAAACAGTTATTAAATACATTTAAGCAAGGTCCTAAACTTTTAAATTAAAGGAAATATTTGCTGTGAATCCTTTTACTTCCCTCTTTGCAAAATAGGAATGTTATTTGTGATGTGTTTTAAATTTACAAAATAGTGGGCCGGGCGTGGTGGCTCACACCTGTAATCCCAGCACTCTGGGAGGCCGAGGCGGGTGGATCACGAGGCAGAGGTCAAGACCATCCTGGTCAACATGGTGAAACCCCGTCTCTACTAAAAATACAAAAAATTTAGCTGGGCATGGTGGCGCGTACCGGTAATCCCAGCTACTCGGGAGGCTGAGGCAGGAGAATTGCCTGAACCCAGGAGGTGGAGGTTGAGGTGAGCCGAGACGTGCCATTGCACTCCAGCCTGGGTAACAAGAGCGAAACTCTGTCTCAAAAAAAAAAAAAAAAAAAAAAAATTACAAAATAGTATTGTTGACAAAGATTTGGATGTCCATATATATATTTTTTACATTCTCAAAGGAAGTGACCAAATTGTTAATCTGGATTTTTTTCCTACTAAATAAGTTTCTCCCAATTTTTTGTGGTACAGCAGCTGAATTTCTGCACCATTGTAAATTATGAATTAAAGATGATACTTAAAAACAACTTTTAAGGCAAAGTTTCTCAATGGTGGCACTACTGACATTTGGGACCTGAGAGTTTTTGGTTGTAAGGGGCTGCCCTGTGCATTGTCGGATGTTCAGCAGCATTTCTGGCCGCTGCCCACTAGATGCCAGTAGCACGTCTTCTCAGTTATGACAACCAAAAATGTCTCCAGACCTTGTCCAACGTCCAATGGGAGACCAAAATTGACTCCAGTTGAGAATGACTGTTTTAAGATAAATGAAGTCTGGGATTCATTTGGGTTTTTTTTGTTTTTGTTTTTGTTTTTTTTTGAGACAGAGTTTTGCTGTTGTTACCCAGACTGGAGTGCAATGGCAGGATCTTGGCTCACTGCAACCTCCGCCTCACCTCAACCTCCTCCTCCTGGGTTCAGGCAATTCTCCTGCCTCAGCCTCCCGAGTAGCTGGGACTACAGGTGCACACCACCATGCCCAGCTAATTTTTGTATTTTTAGTAGTGACGGGGTTTCACCATGTTGACCAGGATGGTCTTGATCTCTTGACCTCATGATCCACCCACCTCGGCCTCCCAAAGTGCTGGGATTATAGGCGTGAGCCACTGCGCCTGGCCAGATGTTTCCTTTATTTTATTTATTTATTTATTTAATTTTTTTTTTTTTTGAGGTGGGGAGGGAGGGAGGGAGGGAAGGGAAGGAAGGAATTCAAGCAATGAGAGAGACATTGCCGACCTGGATCTAGAGGTTTACAAGTTGATTTCTCTTTTTTTTTTGAGTGAAGGAAAGAAGAAAAAAATAAGTAAAGGAGAGGAAGAAAGAGGAAGAGAAAGAGGGAGAGTGAGTGGAAATATTGCTTTATTCTTAAAAAAAAAAGGGTATTAATAATGGCCAATCAATGTTTCATTTAAACCTATGAGTACGTGTGATGTATTGACTAGAATGTTTATTTTGTGTATTTGAAGTGGAGAGCTCTATAAATATTTATTAAGTTTACTTGTTCCGGATCTGAGTTCGAGTCCTTGATATCCTTATTAATTTTCTGTCTCATTGTGTCTAAGTCTCTATGTAACTGGGTGTTAGGATTGTTAGCTCTTGTTGTTGCATTGATCCTTTTACCACTGTATCTTTGTTGCTTTAAAACCTATTTTATCCGACACGAGAATTGCAACTCCTGCTTTTTATTTATTTATTTTTGCTCTCCATTTGGTTGGTAAATCTTTCTCCATCCCTTTGTTTTGAGTCTTTGTGTATCCTTGCCTGTGAAACAGATCTGGATGTAACACGCCGTTGGGTTTTGGCTGTGTCTTTTGATTGGGGGATTTAGTCGATTTAAATTTAGGGTTACTGCCCTTTGATGTTAACTGGCTGTTTTATCCATTCGTTGGTGTAAATTCTTCTTTATGTTGGTGCTCTTTACTTTTTGGTATATTTTTAGAAGGGCTGATACTGGTTGTTTCTTTCTGTGTGTAATGCTTCTTTCAGAAGCTCTTGTAAAGCAGGCCTAGTGGTAATAAAATCTCTGAGTTCTTGCTTGTTCATAAAAGACTTTATTTTTCCTTCAGTTGTGAAGCTTAGTTTGGCTGGATATGAAATTCTGGGCTGAAGGTTCTGTTCTTTGAGGATGTTGAATATTGGCCCCCACTCTCTTCTGGCTTGTAGAGATTCTGCTGAGAGATCTGCCGTAAGTCTGATAGGCTTGCCTTTGTGGGTAACCTGACCTTTCTCTCTGGCTGCCCTTAGTATTTTCTCCTTCGTTTCAGCCCTAGTGAATCTAACGATTATGTGCCTTGGGGTTGCTCTTCTTGAGGAATATCTTTGTGGTGTTCTCTGTATTACCTGGGGTTGAATATTGACCTGCTTTGCTAGTTTAGGAAAATTTTCCTGAATAATATCCTGAAGGGTATTTTCCAGCTTGGATTCATTCTCTCCGACGCATTCAGGTACACCTATCAAACGGAGATTTGGTCTTTTCACATAGTCCCACATTTCTTGGAGACTTTGCTCATTCCTTTTTATCCTTTTTTCTCTAATCTTTTCTTCGCGTTTAATTTCATTAAGTTGGACTTTGACCTCTGATATCCCTTCTTCTGCTTGAACAATTCGAGTGTTTAAACCTGTGCAAACTTCTCGGAGTTCCTGTATTGTATTCTTCAGTTCCATTATTTCACTCATACTCCTCTCTAAGTTGTCTATTCTCAATAGGATTTCATCAAACTTTTTTTCAAAGTTCCTAGTTTCTTTACGTTGGGCTACAACATGTTCTTTTAACTCACTGAAGTTTGTTATTATCCATTCCCTGAAGCGATATTCTAGCATTGGGATGCGCTCGTTCTCCATCAAGCCTTGTTCCATTGTTGATATGGAACTGTGATCATCTTTAGAGGGAGAGGCGTTCTGACCTTGAGTATTCTCAGCTTTTTTACGCTGGTTTCTTCCCGTCATTGTAAGTTTATCCTCCTGTGGTCTTTGAATTTACCAACTTTCAGATTAGGTCACTTGAGTGGGCCTCCAGGTTGTTAGTTCCCAGGGCCAGAGCAGCGGCGTTAAAACTATGGTGCTTTTCTGCCCAGGATTCTCTTGTCTGGCTTCCTTCTTGTGTCAGTAGTGGGCAACTCTGCCTTCCCTGGGCTCCAAACCTCGGTCAGAAGGGGAGCCGGTCCCCTTCACTCTGCGCCTCTGCGCCGAGCGCTACCGCACCGAGGTGCTGTCACAGCCGCTGCCGGGCTCTGGTGTAGTGCTGGGGGCCCTTGTGGGTCCTCCAAACCTGTTTACTCTGCTCCGAGAGCTGCCGCGCCGAGGCGCCGCGGAACCGCTGCGCCAGCCACGAAAGCCGCGCTGGCGACCCGTGTGATTCCTCCACTGGGGATCTTCTGCTCCATGAGCGACCAGAATTTGTCTGAAAGTGTGGCATCCTCTAGTTCTCGGCGCCTTCACTGAGAGCTGCAGTCCCGAGATGTTAGCGATCGGCCATCTTGGATCGGTCTCCCGTTTCCTTTATTTTTTAATCACTTTATTTCCATTCTAAACTCAGCTACAGACTTGTATTACATGGTCCTTTAAAAAACATCCTCCTGTGCTTTTTAGCTGGAATAAAGCTCCTCCTGGAGACATTTTATCTCCAGATACTTCCTGGAGTCCTTTGTCTTTTTTTATATTTATTTACTTTTAGAGAGGGGGGGTCTCACTATGTTGGCCAGGCTGGAGTGCAGTGGCTATTCACAGGCGCGATCCCACTACTGATCAGCACAGGAGTTTTGACCTGCTGTGTTTCTGACCTGGGCTGGTTCACCCCTCCTTAGGCAACCTAGTGGTCCCCCACTCCCAGGAGGTCACCATATTGATGCCAAACTTAGTGTGGACACCTGATCCATATAGCGCATTACAGCCCAGAACTCCTGGGCTCAAGCAAGCCTCCCACCTCAGCCACCTGAGTAGCTGGGACTATCGGCATGCGCCACCACACCCAGCAAGTCCTTTGTCTTTTAGTAGACTGAGTATCAAGCAGTCTACCAAGTTTGCTTCTCTCTAGGTTTCCTGACCTCCCTCTCTCAGTTACTACAGAGGTCAGATAAGGAAGACGGAGTCAATTTCTCCCATGCTCCCTTCCCAGAGGAACCCAGAAGAGCAGAGAGAGCCCCACAGCGGTGTGATAGAAACTCCAAAGAAGTAGGGCACAGTGGCTCACACCTGCAATCCCAGCACTTTGGGAACCCGAGCCAGGCAGATCACCAGAGGTTGAGAGTTTGAGACCAGCCTGGCCAACATGGTGAAACCCCATCTCTACTAAAAATACAAAAATTAGCAGGGTGTGGTGGCAGATGCCTGTAATCTCAGCTACTCAGGAGGCTGAGGCAGGAGAATTGCTTGAACCTGGGAGGCAGAAGTTTCAGTGAGCCGAGATTGAGCCATTGCACCCCAGCCTTGGCGACAGAGTGAGACTCCGTCTCAAAAACAAACAGACAAAACCCTCCCAAAACAAAACAAAAACTCCAAAGTGTGATGACTCAGTCTGTGAAGGAAACATCCTCCTTTCTTCTTTTCAGTTCTGACATCCCTCTCTCCTCCTCAAGTGGCTATTAACTCTCTAGACCTTTGTAACTTAATTGTCTGCAAGACTTGGGTGAACGCTAGAGTGTTCACTGTGCCCCTCACCTCTGTTCCGCAGGAACTAGCCCTGCAAGATGCTTCTCAAGAGATATTCTCTATGGTCAAGGAAGTGAGGGAAATGCTACTCACTGGATCTCACTCTGGGACACTGGCAATGACCATTAGTTTATTAAAGGCTGTGAGAAGCTTTTCAGGAGTCTATTTTTCATCCATTTCTTAGATTAAATGATTACAAAACCTTCCCACTCCCCCATCACATTGAACAAATCTCTATTAACATCCCTCTGAATTGGTGTCAGAATTGTTGTCTCAAGGAACATGGTTTAGGAAATGTCTTAAATATTAACAACCTATACCTTTTGCAAATTGCCTTCAAATGCCATTAATTTGCTCAAACAAACTGCTGAACATCCATCATGCTAGGGAGTATGGCTGCAAAAACTACGGGTCTCCGCAGCCCCTAGGCTAGTGGGGGAGCAGATGTGGGCAGACTGTGCCGGCACCTGGGACAACAGCTAAGCCAGGTGTTCAGGAAACGGTGGATGAAGTGATTAGTTCTGACACCAGTGCTCTGATCATCTTCACAGAACAAGGAATACCTCATCTGAGCCTAGAATATAAGCCTGGGCCCCTTCCATCTTTGCAGTATTAGGAGTTTGTTAGAAATGCAGAGTATCCTGACCCAGAACTACCAAATCAGAACCACCAAATCAGAACCTACGCTGTGGCAAGATCCCAGATGATCCCTATGTGCATTCCCATCTGAGAGGCGCTTCCTTAAAATAGCACGCTTTCTAACAAGAAT
The DNA here is from genome assembly GCF_049354715.1 of Callithrix jacchus. NCBI lineage: Eukaryota > Metazoa > Chordata > Mammalia > Primates > Cebidae > Callithrix > Callithrix jacchus. The sequence continues at coordinate 140,411,832 of NC_133502.1, read as the reverse complement.
GTTAACAGAACCAAAATGTATTTCTGTGTGGTATCTTGGTCAAAGGCTGACCTAGTGGATTCCATACTAGGCCAGCAAGATGGAATAGGATGATAAGATACAGAAAGACCAGTAGTGGTAACAAGTAACAAGTGAAGTGTCTTCTGTCCCATCCTTGCCCTCACTTAACAATGACTGTGATTCAGCGGGTCAGGCTGCAGGTATGCAGTGTGCCAGGAGCAAGGAAAGGCAATGAGGCCACACCAGTGGTCCCTCCTGCCTAGATGTCTGCCATGACTGGCTCAGCGTAATGGGTATGGCTCAGAGGAAGGGAGCGGGGTCTGGAGGGAGGATGCTTCCCATTACCCTCATCCAAAGACACCACCTCTGCTGTAGACCAGGTGAGTGACCATCCACAGGGTCTCAGAGCCCAGGGCTCTGTGTGGAGAATTTTTGGCCTCTTCCTCTTCTTCTTGATCTGCAAATCTGATCACAGGAGGAAGTGCATGGAAGGTTCAGGGCGGCCTGACCCATCAGGAAGCAGACACATTTAGGGCCAGTGTACCTGGAAGGTTCAGGGTGGCCTGACCCATCCAGAAGCAGACACAGCACCCTTGTCTGGGACTGGACCTGGGCCCAGACCTGGGCCCTGCTGGCCTTGGTGAGACTGCAGGCAGGCTGGGCCTGGGGAAAGGCCTTGGTGAGGACCTAGGAGAAGCCCCTTCTCACAGACTTGGGCTTGTGATGGGTAGAGAGTGTCTAGCCCAGGTGGGGAGTAGCTAAGAGGGAAGGAAACTGAAAACCACAACATCAATAACCACAGCACAACAAAACTAAATATAAAAAGATGCCAACACCCACCTTACAGCAGTTTCCCCGCCCCTGCCTCCAGGAGACAGTCTGTGTGCAAAGCATCCCCCGGTAGGGGCCATCTGTCTGTGCCCTCCAGCATCCAGAGCAGGTGAGGCGATCTCCCAATGCCAGGATCACCAGGATGTAGACTTTTTGCTATTCTGCAGAGAGGGGCTCTGTTCCCATCTTTAAACCCTGTGGAAATTCTCTTCTAAATTCAAGTTCCTTTGACGTGGGAGAACTGGGCTTGGGTAGCTAAGAGCTTCGATGAGATTGGAAACAAGCGTATAGGAGTCTTAAAGCATGCAAAGCCAGGCAAGCGCTCATCCTCAGGTGGGGAATGCAAAGCCAGGTGAGCACTCATTTTCAGGTGGAGACTCGTTAAAGGGAAGAGAATGGTCTGTGCATAATTTTCTTTTATCTGTCCATTTTTTAAATATCCCAGAGGGACCCTGGGTGCTTTTTCTGTTTTTGTTTTTGCTTTTTGAGATGAAGTCTCCTCCATTGCTGGCTTGCAATGGTGCAGTCTCTGCTCACTGCCACCTCCACCTCCCAGGTTCAAGTGATTCTCCTGCCTCAGCCTCCCGAGTAGCTGGGATCACAGGTGCCCGCCACCACACCCCGCTAATTTTTGTATTTTTAGTAGAGACAGGGTTTCACCATGTTGGCTGGTCTCAAACTCCTAACCTCATGACCCACCCGCCTTGACGTCCCAGAGTGCTGGGATTACAGGATGAGCCACTGCACCCAGCCGCCTCGGTGTTTTTTCAACTCTTCATTGTGACTCAAACTGGGTCTCTAAATAAACTCCTCTTAGGAGGCCTAAGACGTATTTAGAGAAAATGTGTCATTTAAAGTGCTTTTTTGAAGTCATGTGATGAACTATCAGCAGAAATCTCCTCACTGTCCACTGAGCTCTGTACTTTCTTTGGCTCAGATGTAGGAAAGAAATTTTCTTTTCTTCTTCCTCTTCTCCCTTTTCCCTTCTAAGACTGACATGGAGAGCATGACTTGCCCTGAGAAACTTGCACACACGTGATCAATGGATGGCAAGCGTAAGGCAGTTATGTTTGTCAAAGTCAGGGTGGTGTGGCATGTGTGGAAATACAGGAGGTGACAGCAGTTCTTTCAGGTGTGAAGTAGGGCTTAGCAATGGTCATGGTAAAGGAATGGAAAGCAAAGGTAATAGAAAAGGGACTGTATAAATGTCCCTTTTCCAAAAAGGCCTTACCTGACCACACACTCTGAAATAGTTTTTTGTTATTATTCTTTCTCATAATATTCTTTTCTTTCAGACCGATTTTCACAGTTTGTTATTATATACTTTTTTTGAGATGGAGTCTCACTCTGTCACCGAGCTGTCTCAGTACACCACTGCCTCCTGGGCTCAGGTTATCCTCCCACCTCAGCCTCCTAAGTAGCTGGGATTCCAGGTGTGTACCACCATGCTTGGCTAATTTTTTAATTGTTTGTAGAGACAAGATGCCACTATATTGCCCAGGATGGTCTCAAATTCCTGTGCTCAACCAGTTCTCTGTCTCCACCACCCAAAGTGCTGGGATTATAGGCATGAGCCACTACTCCTGGCCTGTTACTATATACTTAATGGTATGTTTATTTGCTTAATATGTCTCCTACAGTTGACTGGAAGCTCCATGGAGGCAAGTTCTATGTGGGCAAGTTCGATGTGTACCTTGCTTATCATTGAATACTCAACACCTGGTCCATGTCTGGCGCATGGCAGGCCTTTAGTAGACATTCACTGAATAATCGAATAAGTAAGCAATGACCATACTCAGGGGTGAGAATTCCTTGCAGTAAATCAGTGGTTCTCAAAGTGTTTGAGACTTTGAGTGGTTCTCAAAGTGGTCCTTCGGACCCAGCAGGATCAACAATATGGAGGAACTTGTTAGAAGTGAACGTTCTTTTTTATTTTTTGAGATGGAGTCTTGCTCTTTTGCCTAGGCTGGAGTGCAGTGACATGATCTCAGCTCACTGAAACCTCTGCCTCCCAGGTTCAAGCAATTCTCCTGCCTCAGCCTCCTGAGTAGCTGAGTTCACGGGTGCCCACCACAATGTCCGGCTAATTTTTGTATTTTTAGTAGAGGTGGGGTTTCACCACGTTGGCCGAGCTGGTCTCAAACTCCTGACCTCAAGTGATCCACCTGCTTTGGCCTCCCAAAGTGCTGGTATTACAGGCATGAGTCACTGCGCCAGGCCCAGAAGTGAACATTCTTGATCCCACCACAGGTCAGAACTAAAATCAGAAATATGGGGTTGGATTCCAGTAATCTGTGTTTTAACTAGACTTCCAGGGGATTCTGACACACACTAAAGTTTGAGAACACTTACTAGATTAATAAATGGTCATTGTAATGTATCCTAGACACCTAGATTTTTTTTTTTTTTTTTTTTTTTTGAGACAGAGTTTCACTCTGTTGCCAGGCACCAGGCTGGAATGCAGTGGCACAATCTCTTCTCACTGCAACCTCCACCTCCCAGGTTCAAGCAGTTCTCCTGCCTCAGCCTCCCAAGTAGCTGGGACTACAGGTGCATGCCACCACACCCAACTAATTTTTTTTTGTATTTTTAGTAGAGACGGGGTTTCACCATGTTGGCCAGGATGGTCTCGATCTCTTGACCTGGTGATCTGCCCGCCTCGGCCTCCCAAAGTGCTGGGATTACAGGCTTGAGCCACCACACCCGGCCCCTAGACACCTAGATTTTAACCCAGAGGCAAGAATAATTTTATCTGAATTGGGGAATACTTCATGGAGAAGGTAGTATTTTAAGGAAAATTCCAGCTGGATAAATCATGGTAAGGCAATTCAGATAGAGAACTGTATACCCAAAGGCATATAGGCATGGATTAGCATGGCCATTTGGAGGGATCTATAAGTGATTCTATGGGAAGTTTCATGCACGGCAGGAAAGGGCCTGAGATGAGATAAAGATGGCAAGGTAGGCAGGGGTCTTGAATGTTAGTTGTTAAGCAGGGAGATAACATGCATGGGGTTACTCCACCTTACAGCTGGAGGAATACTGCTCAGGCTTGAGTGTAGTGGTATACTACAGCTGGAGAAATTCCTCCACCTTACAGCAAAAGCCTGTCCTGAGAAAGCTTCCCTGGGCTCACTCTCCTATTCATGCTTTCCCTCGTCCCTTCTGCTACTGCTCCCTCTTCTTCTTCTCCCCTCCCTTATGGGTGAGGCAGCCCAGCTGCTGGGGGCCAGCTCCACCCTTCTCCAGCCTGGCCTACCCACTGATGTCAGCTCTGCTGGGGCTGTCTGGTTTGCAGCTCTGGAACCAAGCCTGGCCTAGCCCCCTGCTTTAGAGGAAAGCTTGGGATGCTGGTGTGCTCAGAGGTAATGCTGTAGATGTACCTAGTAGGAGGGTTCATCTGGGATTTCCAGGGCTCTGGAGAAATAGTTCCTTCCCCTGGAGACTTCCTGCTTCCAGAGAGGGGGCAGCAGCATCAGGGCCAGGGGTTCTTGGGACCCAGGCTTGCATCACTCAGTGCCACCCAGGAGAACTGGCTCTAAGCTGTCCTCTCTGGTGACTCACAGCAGGACTGGTCTCCAAGGTCTTAAACCTAATTGTGCCTGGAAGTGAAGAAGCGTGATAACAATAGTTACTATGTATTGAACACTTAGTGCTTGCTCTGGCTGGGGCTATGAATCACCTACACCTGTAGTTCTCAATGTTATTTGATTAATGTTAAGTGCCCCTTTCTTGTACTAAATATTTTATAACACCACCTTTAGCATATGTAGATGATATAACCAAACTACATCATGGTTTCATAAAATTAGGCCATAAAATGTCACAATGAATATAAAGGGGAAATAAATGTATAGGCAGGGTATGGTGACTCATGCCTGTAATCCCAGCACTTTGGGAGGCTGAGGCGGGTGGATCACTTGAGGTCAGGAGTTCGTTACCAGCCCAGCCAACATGGTGAAGCACTGTCTCTACTAAAAATACAAAAATTAGCTGAGTGTGGTGGCATGCACCTGTTATCCCAGCGACTCCAAAGGCTGAGGCAGGAGAATCATTTGAACCTGGGAGGCAATGGTTGCAGTGAGCTGAGATCGTGCCACTGCACTCCAGCCTGGGTGACAGAGCAAGACTCCATCTCAAAAAAAAAAAAAAAGAAAGAAAGAAAAAGAAATGTATAGCACAAGGGTGTATATTTCTTTTTTATTTTTATTTTTTGGTTTTTTGTTTTTTAAGGCTGTATATTTCAACACATAAATGTTTGGACAGATCCCTGCTAGAAGATATAATAAATAGTCATAAGCTTGTGCCTTACACAGAATCCCTGTGAATGTGTGACAGTTAGAAGTGCAGACGGATACATGTGTGTTAAGTGACAGGCTCAAATACCATCAGTCCCATTGCCATTCAATTATGATATACTGCAAGAGAACTCTCTTGCTAAAGCTCCAGGTAAGAGTCCAGTCTTCCCTTGATTTACGTAGTGGGCTACTATCTTTTGTTTGTCCCTCCAGATACATACTCCTTCCCTTTCTACTCTGCTCTCAGCCCTGGGAGCGTGATCCACCAACCATGTTCACACCCTTGGGTTTATGAGAGCCCTGGTAGGCAAGGGACCATGGGAAGAAAGCAAAACTGGGACATTTATTTCTCTGGCTACCTTCTTCACTGTATACCTCAACCTAAGATCACTGCTGCTCTCAACGTGGCTGATATGGTTTGGATCTGTGTCCTTGCCCAAATCTCATGTTGAATTGTAACCCCCAATGTTGGAGGTGAGGCCTGGTGGGAGGGGACTGAATCATGGGGATGGATTTCTCATGCATGGTTTAGCACCATCCCCTTGGTACTGTTCTAGCAATAGTGAGTTCTCATGAAATTTGGTGGTTTAAAAGTGTGTATCACCTTCCCCTCTCTCTCTTGCTCCTGCTCTGGCCATGTGACACGCCTGCTCATGTACCACACCTGTATCAGTCTGCACTTGTAACTGAGGCACATTCACAGAGATTCTGTGTAAGGTACAAGCTTATGACTATTATATCTTCTAGCAGGGGTCTATCCAAGCATTTACAAGTTGAAATATTACATCCTTGTGTTATACATTTATTTCACCGTTACCTTAATTGTGACATTTTGTGGCCTAATTTTATGAAACCATGATGTAGTTTGGTTATATTATCTACATTTGCTAAAGATGGTGTTGCAAAATATTTATTATAAGAAAGGGGCATCGAGTCACATAACATTGAGAATTACAGGTGTAGGTGACTTGTAGCTCCAGCCAGAGGTGGAGACAAAGGATTGCTTGAGTTGAGAAGTTTGAGATCAGCATGGGCAATATAGTGACACCTCATCTCTACAAAAGTGTAAGTTTCTTGATGCCTCCTCAGAAACCAAGCAGATGCCAGCATCATGCCTTCTGTACAGCCTGCAGAACTGTGAGTCAATTAAACCTCTTTTTTTTATAAATGACCCAGGCTCCGGTATTTATTCATAATAATGTAAGAACAGACTAATCTAGTGGCCATGGTGGATTGAATGGAGGCCCCCAAGAGATAGGTCCACGTTTTGGCTCCCAGAACCTGTGAACATGAATTTGGAGAAAGGATCTTTACTGATGTAATTAAGGACCTCAAGATAAGATCATGCTGCATGATCTGGGTGGGCTCTGAATCTAATGGCAAGTATCTTTATAAGAGACAGAAGAGAAATCAGAGAAGAAAAGATGGCCACATGAGGACAGAGGCAATTGGAGTTATGGAGCTGCAAGCCAAGGAGCCCTCAGAAGCTGGAAGAGGCAAGGAAGGATTCTTTCCTGGGGCCTTTGAAGGGACTGTGGCCTTGCTTGGATTTTAGATTTCTGGAAATGTGAGAACCTTTTTTTGTTTGTTTGTTTTAAGTCACCAAGTTTGTGGAAATTTGTTATGGCAGCCCTAGGAAAAGAATACTCTCTGCAACACTGAGCCCACTCTGCAATATTCTCTCTTCTTCCAGGTTCTAGTAATCTCCCCACTCCTCACTCCTTGGGCATAGTGGTGGTGATAGCTCTGCTTCTGCCAGACCTGGGTTTCTGCCGTATCTTTTCTGGCTTCCCCATACCTGTCCACACCCTTGGGTATTCTTGTACTATTTAATATATTTTAAAACCGCACAGCTGGGTGTGGCAGCATGCACCTATAATTCTAGGTAATCAGAAGGCTGATGCAGGAGGATTGCTTGAGCCCAGGAGTTCAATACCAGCCTGGGAAACATGGAGAGACCCACTGCAATGAAATAATAAAAATAGGGAAGGGCGAGGTGGCTCACGCCTATAATCCCAGCACTTTGGGAGACTGAGGCGGGTGGATCACGAGGTCAGGAGATTGAAACCATCCTGGCCAACAGGGTGAAACCCTGTCTCTACAAAAATACAAAAAAATTAGCCAGGTGTAATGGTGCACATCTGTAGTCCCAGCTACTCAGAAGGCTAAGGCAGGAGAATAGCTTGAACCGGGGAGGCAGAGGTTGCAGTGAGCCGAGATCGCACCATTGCACTCCAGCCTGGGTGATAGAGTGAGACTCCATCTCAAAAATAAATAAATAAATAAATAAAATAAAAATAAATTAATTAAAAGTAAATTAAAACCATACAACAATACTTTGTGATTGTATGTAAGCGTTAGGTTCTAGGCTCATGTAATTGTAATGTCAGGCTAATGATGAACCATATGAAAGCTGTGGGGAACAAGGGACACTTACTGTGTGGGAGTGCCTTAAGTGTCACAGTACCTCTAGCATCCCTAGCCAGAAGCATTCCACAATCATCATTACAATGAAAAATGGCCCTACGAACTTCTAACCCACTATCCCCAGAGAATGGCATCATCTTTGATTATATAATATCTCGTTTAATGCTTACAACCACATTTTGACACAGGTACCATCTCTACAGATGCAGAAACAGTCTCAAAGAAACCTGCTTATGTCTGTCTGAGGTGGACCTGGAGTTCAGAGTCAGATCTGAGGAGACTTAAGGTCTGTGTTCCCAATTGCAAAACTGCACTTTGGGTCTTTGTCAGGGGGAGAAGGTGGGGAGGGCTAGGGCAGAGACAGTGCTGTGGGAGATCAAGTCTAACTCTGTGGAGAAGAGGGGCTCCATCAGAGATGTGCTAGTCTGGGTATGCTGGGGTGTGTATAAGAACTTAGAGCCTCAAAATCTCAGTGACTTAGCAGTAAAGCTTGATTACTTGCTCCCGCAAAATTCAGTGCAGATCTTGGTAGGGAACTATCTCCTGGGTAGCGCTCATCCAAGTGGTGAAATTAGAGATTTAGCTTTAGGGGGTTTCACCATTCTCAGAGCCTTTTGCTTCCAGACTCACAGGTGGAGGAGAGAGTGTGTAGAATTTTTTTTTTTTTTTAATTTTTGAGGCAGAGTCTCACTCTGTCACCCAGGCTGGAGTGCAGTGGCACAATCTCAGCTCACTGCAACCTCTGCCTCCCTGGTTCAAGTGATTTTTCTGCCTTAACTTCCAGAGTAGCTAGTATTATAGGTGCCCGCCACCACACCCAGCTATTTTTTTGTATTTTTGGTAGATACAGGGTTTCACCATGTTGGCCTTGGCTGGTCTCAAACTCCTGACCTCAGGTGATCCACCCACCTCAGCCTCCCAAAGTGCTGGGATTACAGGCATGAGCCACTGCGCCTGGCCTAAGTGTGTAGAATGTTACTTGGAATATTTCATGGCCAAATGTGAAAGTGGTATGCATCTCTTCCCCCTCCTTCCACTGGCAGAACTCAGTCACACAACATAGCTACATGCAAGGGATCCTGGGAAATGTAGTCTATGTCTGTTGAACACAGCACCATCTTGGCAGAAGAGAGCAATACTTCAGCTGAATCTGGCCAGCTGAGGGGCCTGGTTTCTCCCCTGACTCTACTTTGGGCCCTCAGCTAATACACTGATGAAAGATGCTTTCCTTTACCCCAGAAGCAGCCCAGCAGAGACTGCTCCATCCTGTCCAGACTCTTCTATTCCTTGTTGAGCTATTACATAAGGTGAAATATAAAACACTTCCAGAAAGGCCTTGGTACACTGAACATGATTTCTATGTCAATCCCTCCCTTTCATTCATGCCCCTGTCATTCATGCCATAGGAAGAATGCTAGTTTTCTGCCTGATAGTCACTATATCACCGTCCTTACTCCTATTTTGGGGGCAGCAATGTGCCTGGTCTTAGCTAAGACTTCATTTTCCATGCAGATAAGGATGGCTAATAAGTCAGGGGAAGTAATTGGGTGGGGTTTTGAGAAAGCTGTATAAAAGAGACTAACTTAGCTAGCAAAGTACCACTGTGTCTTTCCTCCCATCACTCCTCCTTTACCCTCCCTGGGACATGGACCTGAGGGGCGAGGCCTTAGCAGTCATCTTTTATCCATGCGGTGATCTCAAGGAGTAGAGTCATGTGCCATGGATAGCAGAGCAGAAGACAAAATGATTCTAATGTAGAGACCTTGTAGATAGAGTCCCCATACCAGCCTGGTCTTTTCTAAGAGAAAACTAAGACCCTGTCTTATTTAGGCCACTGTTGCCTTGGATCTCTTACTAGCAACTGAGCAAACTCCTCATTGATAAAACCTCAAAACCCTCTTATAATACAGTTTCTCTCCACCAAATAGCCCCAACTCACTCATTCATTCATCAATTCACTTCCATACTCCAGTACTCTCTGACTGATAACATTCCATATTCTAGAATCAGATGAGATTATGTGGGTATAAAAGCATGTTATAAATACCAAAGTATTAAATGCATGTTACACTGTGCCATTATTTTCATTAATATTATGATTTGTTGTTACTCTGGTGTCATAATTAAGGTGATTTTAGTAAGTAGTATGCAATTTACTTGGGGAAAACTCCTGTTAGTGGGGTGAATTATTGAAACCAGTGCTAATTGATGTTGTAAATTAAAGAAGCAAGGAGTGATCTAGTACAAGCGCATATCACAGTTTAATATGCACAGAGAAAAACTTGAGAATCTTTTTAAAATGCAGATTCAGATTCAGAGAGGGTCTAGAATGGGGCCTAAGATTCTGCATTTCTAAAAAGGTCCTAAGTGATATGCTTGCCCTGAACCTTAGAATAACAGGGAGACCTTGTAGGTGCTAGGGAGGAAAATCATAAGAGAAAGGTAAGCTGAAAGCAGAGAGGAGAGAATTTCTGAAAATGGGAAACAAGAATTTTCTCAGAAGCTTTACTTTCAAGCAGGTTAGTAACAATAAAAGTCAGGAACTATGCACACTTAATTTCATTTAACTTTTTACAATTTATGTAAAAATAATTATAAGCCGTATTTTATAGCTGAGAAAGTAAGTGGAAACTCAGTGAAGTTAAAGATGTACCCAGAGGAGTCAGGTCCAGTGGGCTCATGCTGATAGTGGTAGCCACACAGGAGGCTGAGGCGGGAAGATCACTTGAGCCCAGGAGCTCATGACACTGGTCTGGGCAACATGGTAAGACCCTGCCTCAAAAGAAAAAGAACCCAAAGTCAGCAGTAGCAGGGATAGGAGAGACCCCAAGTTTTTCAGTGTCCAGAGTGTGTATTTTTTCTTAAGCACGAGGAAACCTTGCTACTTTTGCTGAAGTCTTCCTCCTCATCCAGGACATATTGGTCAGAGGAAGACAAGGCCATTGTAGGGTACCAGGCCTGCTGGTATTTGAATCTGCTTGGCTCAACTCTTATCAATCCTGAAGGCTTTCTGTGGCTGCTGTATTTTGCTTTCAAACACTGGAAGCCGGGTGTTGGTGGGGCCCCAGGAGTGGGATGCAGGAGAGGTTTCTGGGGGATGTTTACAAGTTTTTTGGGACAGTTTCCATGTTGTAAGCCCAGTATCCCTTCTAGAGGCTGCCATATTCCAGAGTAGCAAGAGCGCATCCTGGAGAGGGGAGCTGCCAAGGCGAGAGCAACCCCTGCTTGGACTCTGACCTGGGACCCTCTCTTTCTTCCTGGATACCTGAGATCATTGAGTGACTAATAAAACCTGAGATTCATCACAGCAATTGGCAGACTGGCAAGTGCCAGGCCTGGGTGAAGACCCTCAGTTCCTCCTAAGATAGGAGATAAATGGATACTTTGTGTCCCTACGAAGGGTCAGCCACTCAGGGAGGATCCTCTGTGATTGGCTGTGGTTCTGCTCCCTGCAGCTCTGGTGTAAATCTGGGCCATTTCCTTCTCCAATTTCCCCCATGTGACTTGCCTTTGTCTAATCTCATTACCATGGGGAGCTGGGGAAGCTTCCCTGCACAATAAATCTTTGATTGGGAAGGTGGTTTTATCATTTGAGAGGAAAGAAATTTAAAGGAGAGCACACAAATGACTAATGTGTTCAGGGAGTGATGCAAGGGATGTGAAAAGGCAGGAAGGGGTTCCCAGCGGAGCACAGGGTGACAAGAAGGGGATAAGCCTGGGACCACAGGGTGGGGCTGAGGAGGTGCCAATGGGGAGGATCCCAGAGGCACATTAGGAAAGCTAGCCTGGGGCCTGAATGCAGAAAAGTGCGAAAGGGCTTTCAGGACAGAAGAGAAACCAACACAGATACTGTGGTTCCCTTTCTTCCCAAGAGGACAGACTGTGGTCTGCTTTGACGTCAGCTATGCAGATGTGCTGAGGCTACTGGGAATGTTGGTTCTAGGCCTGGAATGCAACCACAGCAGCATCAGAGGCAGGGAGGGAGGGGGCAGCAGGGGCAGCCTCTCCTTGAAGGATGCCCAGAGGCACCCCAGTGTGGAGCAGCCCAAAGGGAGGACTTAACAGCATCTTCTGGCTGAGCTTAAATCATCCTCCAGCCTCCTTTTCTTCAGACATGTTTCCTATTCCCAGGTCCCCACTCTCCCCTTGTTTCTGAGACAGCATCAGCATTTCCTTGGCAATGAAAGCCAAGGCTACCAGATGGGCTGCAACGCTGAATGGCGTTGGATATCCCAGGCAACACTTGCTCTGGCTGCCTTTGTCCTAGAAGTAGAGAAAAGCCAGGAGAACTCTCCCTGGAGCCCACAGACTTCACTGTCTCCTGCCACCACTATCTTCTTCCGTGTCATGCTGCTCAAAATGGTTGACAGTACATGCTACTTTCTCAATTCTTGTTCTCCCAGCACTCTCTAGTCTAGCTTCTGCCCTGTCCCTTCCACTGAAACTGCTCTTGCTAATGTCATCAACAGTCTGGGACCAAATCCAGGAGCCACTTCTCAGCTCTTACTTCTTCTGTCAGCCATTGCCTGTTGATAACACTCTTGTTCGTTTGTTTGGAGACAAAGTCTAGCTCTGTTGCTTAGGCTAGAGTGCAGTGGTGTGATCATGACTCACTGCAGCCTTGACCTATTAGGCTCAAGCGATCCCACCTCAGCCTCCCAAGTAGTTGGGACTATAGGCATGTTGTTTTTTTTTTTTTTTTTTTTTTTTTTTTTTTTTTAGTAGAGATAGGGCTTTGCCATGTTGTGTAGTCTGGTCTCAAACTCCTGGACTCAAGTAATCCACCCGCCTCCATCTCCCAAAGTGCTGAGATTACAAGCGTGAGCCACTGCACCTGGCCTCAGGTTCTTTCTAACTCAAAGCTCTGCCAACTCCTAGGGTGTAGCCGTCAACCTCCTACTCCAAGATGGTGCCATCTCATGCTCCAAACAGCACAATGGAGGGAGGAAAAAACACGAATGTAAAGGACAAGCTTCCACTTTCTCTCAAAGATTCCTAGAAGCTGCTATGTGAATGGAGGGAGGAAAAAACACGAATGTAAAGGACAAGCTTCCACTTTCTCTCAAAGATTCCTAGAAGCTGCTATGTGACATTTCCACTTTTGTATTATTGACCCAAACTCAGTCACATGGTCACATCTATCTGCAGAGAGGCTGGGAAATGTAGTCCTTATTTAGCTAAAAACTGGATTCCATGAATGAGGGGGAAAACAGATATGGAGGGACAACGAAAGGCTCATGTCAGAGCTTCCACAACAATACTAATAGTGGATTCTATGGATGGGTTGACATAACATCCCTTCCCATCTCCTTCCAGTACATTAGAGCTGGGATGCCATACTTCCTAGACTCCATTGCAGCTGGCATTCCAAATGAGCTTTAGGAATTGTCATTCCATAAATTTGCATGAGACTTGAACCTGAAACTAAGTTAACTGGAGACAGTGGATGCAGGTGGGACATTAATTTTGCTGGTGCAGATTGTGGCAGATTGATTCTGTAGTCCCCAGCCAGCACTGGTTTCTGGCTCAGTAGCTTCCTGTGGCAGGAGTGGTGGCAGATTCATGATTGGTGATGGCAGACCCATGATGATTCTGAAGGCTTGCAGTTATTTCTGGAAGCTCCATTTTAAGTCTACTCCTCCAGCCCTGCTAGTAATGTTGTAAGCCAAAACTTTTCAAACTTTAATATTCATATGAATGGCCTGAAAATCTTCATATGAATGGCCTGAAAATCTAGATACAATGCAGATTTTGATTCAGTAGATCTGCCATGACATATAAGATTTTACATTTCTAACAAGCTCTAGGGTAATGCCTGATTGGTAAGAGAGACTTCTTAGTAACTTGAGCCTGGGGTGTCCTCTCCTCACCTATCCCTGGTCATAAATTCCTTTCTGCTTTAACTATTGTAATAGTCAGTGTTCTTCAGAGAGACAGGATCAAGATATATAAATATCTATTGTATCTTTATCTATAGACAGAAACTCTCAATGGAAAAAACTAAACTCTGTAATATATAATATATTTTAAAGAGGTTTATTTTGAGTCAATATGAGTGACTGCAGCCTGGGGAAAATACAAGGACCTTGAGTAAGTGGTCCCAAGGCAGTCAGAATGCAACTCTGTTTTATACATTTCAGGGAAGCAGAAGTTACAGGCAAAGTCATAAATTGATACATGGAAATTATATTTTGGTTTGGCCCAAAATGGTGGGACATCTTGAAGTGGGGACTTGCAGGTCATAAGTAGATTTAGACATTCTTTAATTTGCAATTGGGTAAAAGAGTAAGGATTTGCCTAAAATATTGGAGTCAGCAGAAAGGAATGTTTAGGTTTAATTTTAACATACATTAGTTAAGAAGTCTGCTAACCATCATGTGATGCTATGCCAGAGTCAGGCTGCAAGAGCAAGTCACAATACACTGGGTCAGGGTGACCTGTAGGGTATCTTATTCCTACAAGAGTCTATTCTGTCAGCCTTATGGTCTCAACTTTAATATTAATGTTGATCAGTTGTTGTGTCTTCGTTGCAAATGAGGGAGTATAACGAGGTGTGTCTGACCTTCTGTCCTGTCATGACTGGGAACTCAGTTTTTAAGGTTTTTCCTGGGGTCCCCTTGGCCAAGAAGGGATATGTTCAGTGGGCTGGGAGGTTTAGGATTGTATTTTTAGTTTACATTGCCATATGAGAAAAGATTTATTAGGGGGATTGTCTCGTGATTATGGAGGCTGCTGAGAAGTCCTGCGACAGGCTGTCTGCGAGCTGGAGAGCCAGGGAAACTGGTGGTGTAGCTCTGTCCAAATCTGAAGGCCTCAGAACCAGGCAAGCTGAAGGCATAATTCTCACTCCAAGGTCAAAGTTCAGAGAACCCAGGGGCCTCTGGTGTAAGTCCTGCAATCCAAAGGCCGGGCAGCCCAGAATTGTAGGAGAGGAGAGGAAGAGTGTACCCTAGTTCTAGCAGATAGATTAACACATTAATCTTTTCTCTGTTTTTGTTCTCTCTGGACTCAGCAGATTGAATGTTGCCTAGCCACATTAAGGTGTTCTCCACTGAGTTCACTTCGACTCACACACTTACACAACCCAAAGTGATACCAGATTTCTAGATATTTTTTAATCCAGTCAAGTTGACACCTAAAATTAGCCATCATTACTACCTAGTGATGGTTTCTGATTCTCCTAATTCTATAATGGTTTCTTCCTTTTCTCTCTTCAGGGATCTTCTTCCTATGTTTGTCCCTTAAATACTGATGTATGCCAGGACTCAAGCTTAGGATCATTCTAGAAACTCTTCCTGATCTCCTTTATTCTCCTGATTTTAATCACTATTAATCTCAAATTCGTATCTACAATCTATCCTCTTTCCTGAGCCCCAAATTTCAGTCGTTATAGCTGACCAGAACTGAGTTCTATAGATAAGCAGTGCATGAAAGAAAGGTTCTGTGGTCAAATAAGCTTGGGAAATGCTGGGTAAAAAAAACTAAATTGGTTTCCTTGCTGAGGTACTTCTAGCACTGTTAATGTGCTAATATGCATTGCAGATTTCTAAGTGGGGCCATGTAGCACATAGTGTTTCTTTATCTTGTTTGACCTCTGTGTTGGATACATTCTATATGTTTTCATAGGTTCTCTAAGCCTAACTAAGTCCTGGACTTTAGTCTTTTGCTTTTCCTTAACTGTTGCCACTGCAGCCAACTCTGGAGTTCTGTGGCCAGCCAGCTCCTGCCAGGAGTCTCTGGCTCCTCTAGGCATCTTGCATCATTTCCCAGCCCTCCCTTTTACATCATTATTGAGGGTCTGGATTTGTGCCTTCATTAAAAGCATCAGCATATAATCATTGCCCCAGGCTTTGTTTTCTAGGCAACCTGAACAACCCTCAACAGCCCCCCACCTTTTTTCCTGGGATATTAATATCTCCTGGAACTAAGGTTCCTAGAAAACACTTTAGAAATACTATCTTTCCCTGTATGCACCTTAGATTCAGCACGTCCAACAATGAATTGTAGTAGTCTGTTCTCACACTGCTATAAACAAATACCCTAGACTGGGTAATTTATAAAGGAAAGAAGTTTAATTGACTCACAGTTCCACATGGCTGGGGAGGTCTCAGGAAACTTACAATCATGGCAGAAGGTAAAAGGGGAGCAAGGACATTCTTCACATGGTGGCAGGAGAGAGAAGTGCAAGCAGGGGAAATGCCAGATACTTAGAAAACCATCAGATCTCATGATAACTCACTCACTATCAGAACAGCATGTTCCCATGATCCAATCACCTCCCTCCCTCCGCATGTGGAAATTACAGGGATTACAATTCAAGAAGAGATTTGAGTGGGGACATGGCCAAACCATATCATAAATCAATCCTGGGTCCCTACCATTCTCTAATGTGGCCAGTTCACAAAGTTGCATTACCTATCTGGCTCTGAAGGCACTGGCCTAAGTGACCCTTGGTTTAGAACTTGAGGCCTCTTCATTGTTTTACCATCTTAGCCCCAGAACTATTCCAAGAGACAGAACAAGTGTGTTCTTATTTCACTGACAAGGAAACAGTAAAAGGAATTGACCTGGATGACACAGTTGGAAGTAGTGGAGCCAGGGCTCTAATCCAAGTTTCCAGCCTCCCAGTCCTGGCCTTGTGCACTGATGAGGCCCATGTCTTTATGTCCCCAACACGAAAAGGATGCAGTGGCCTTTCATGGCCCTCCCTTTGTCCCCATTTTCCTGGCTACATCTTCAGCGTAGCAAATGCTAGCACTCTTGAGTTTTAGAGACTTTAAAAAACAGGCACATTTCTGAGGGAAAATCTTTGCATGTGTTTTTCCCGGAAAGAAGAAAGTGTAATAATGTATTGTCTGAACTAAGGACAGTATGGTTTTGAGCTTGGCCAAACTTTCCTTCTTCAATTGTGAAAAAAAAAAAAAAACAGTAAATGGGACTAGATGTGTGAAGCAATCTTTGCAATCTTTGGGGGAAGGTCTCACTTAGGGGATAAGCCCTTTCCAGATTCCCTGTTTGGAGACGCTGCCTTCATAGAGAGCAGTGGTTCTTAAACTTTCCTTTTGGTTACTTGCTTGAGAATTGAATAATTGTTGTGGATTCTTTTCCTAGAAAAATTTACTTATAAATGTAAGGGAATAAAACAAAGTTGCTTGGTATTTTCTTTATGTTTGGTATTCTGAAATTTGATCATAGTTAATCTGGGTGTAGGTCTTTTTTGTTTCGTTTTGTTTATTCTTCTTGGTCTTCAGTGGGTCATTTCAATGTGAAAACTTCTGTGTTTTTTCACCTCTAGAAAATATTCCATTATTTATTTCTTTATTTTTCCCTTTCCATTTCCCCCATTTCCTTATGCTGAAATTCCTGTTAAATAGTATGATAGAACTTCTGGATTCATCCTCTATACTTCTTCACTTTTTCTTTATACTTTCACCTCTGTTCTTTTTCATTTTAGGAGAATTTCTTTTTTTTTTTGAGACAGGATGGAGTGTAGTGATGCAATCTTGGCTCACTGCAACCTCTGTCCCCGAATTCAAGAAATTCTCCTGCCTCAGCCTCCTGTAGCTGGGGTTACAGGCGTGCACCACCATGCCAGGCTAATTTTTGTATTTTTAGTAGAGACGATTTTGCCATGTTGGCCAGACTAGTCTCGAACTTCTGGCCTCAGGTGATCCTCCTGCCTTGGCCTCCCAAAGTGTTGGGATTACAGGCATGAGCCATGACACCTGGCCGTTTTTTATTCTCCTGAATTTCTTAGCTGCTTGATCTTTTAACTGTACTATTCACTCTTCAGCTGTATCTATTTTGTTATTAAGCCCATTCAATTTTCATTTGGGAAACTGAATTCTAAATCAATCTTTAGTTGATTCTTTTTTTTTTTGAGACGGAGTTTCACTCTTTTTACCCAGGCTGGAGTGCAATGGCGCGATCTCGGCTCACCGCAACCTCTGCCTCCTGGGTTCAGGCAATTCTCCTGTCTCAGCCTCCTGAGTAGCTGGGATTACAGGCATGTTCCACCATGCCCAGCTAATTTTTTGTATTTTTAGTAGAGATGGGGTTTCACCATGTTGACCAGGATGGTCTCGCTCTCTTGACCTCGTGATCCGCCCGCCTCGGCCTCCCAAAGTGCTGGGATTACAGGCTTGAGCCACCACGCCCGGCCTTGAGTCTATTTTTTAACTTATTTTGAGACAAGATCTTGCCCTGTAGCCTCAGCTGAAATGCAGTGGCAAGATCAGAGCTCACTACAACCTCGAATTCCTGGGCTCAAGTGATCCTTCCACCTCAGCCTCCTGAATAGCTGGAACTACAGGCACACACCACCATTCCCAGATGATTTTTCATTTTTTTGTAGAGATAGAGTCTTGCTATGTTGCCCAGAATGGTCTCAAACTCCTGGATTCAAGCAATCCTCCTACCTTGGCCTCCCAAAGTGCTAGGATTACAGGTATGAGCTACCATGCCTGGCCTAATTCCTTTTAGTAAACGAAATATCTTTTCACATATCTGTTGAGATATTAATTATGTTTCATCTAACAGTACTCTGTTAGTACTTATTAATTCTCATTCTTGGATGTTTGTTTTTCAGATGGGTATAGGGAAGTAAAATTATTTATTTCCTCAACATTCATATATTCTTAGTTGGAATGGACCCTTATAACAAAAGACAGATTGGTGAGAGAAAAACTAACAAGTTTATTAGCATGTATACTTCATATATACATGGAAAACACCCAGGGAATGAATAGGCCTCAAATAGGTGGCTTGGAATTCCAGCTCACATAGCATCTTCAACAAAAAACAGTAAGTTTTTAGAGAAGTGGCAAGAAAAAGGAAAAAGACATTGAGTCTCTAAGGGCAGCAAATTGTGGGAAGGCAAATAAATGGAAGTTACAGGTTAGTGAGTAGAGCTTGCTATGCAGATTCCTTTGGTGCCATCTCCTGGCTGTTAAGCTCTAAAGTTGTCTCTGGTGGTTAACCATTGTCTTTTCTGACAGAGAGGGTAGGAAGACCTTGTTGTTTTTGTAACTCTTCTCAAGTGCCTTCAACTCAGAATAATCCTTACGTCGAGTGGCATGTTTTGGGATGGCATATTCTGGTTTCCCACAGTGGATTTTTTATTTTTTATTTTTGAGGCAGGGTCTCACTCTGTCTCCCAGACTGGAGTGCAATGGTGAGATTGTGGCTCACTGCAGTCTCAAACTCCTGAGCTCAAGTGATCCTTCTACTTCAGCCTCCTGAATAGTTGGGACTACAGGTGTGTGCCTCCACACCTAGCTAACTGAAAAAAAATGTGTAGAACTGGGGTCTCCCTATGTTTCCCAGGCTGGTCGAAAACTCCTGAGCTCAAGCGATCCTCCCACATTGAATGCCTCCCAAAGTGCTGGGACTATAGGTGTGAGCCACTGCACCTGGCCTACAGATGGATTTTGATGGCTCTGTTTCAGTGTTGCTTTTACCCGACTGTTTAGTAACTCTAGATATTTGGAACAATTCTAGATATTTCGTTCTTGTTTTGAAACACAGTTTCACTCTGTTGCCCAGGCTGGAGTGCAGTACACAATCTCAGCTCACCGCAACCTCCATCTCCTGGGTTCAAGTGATTCTCCTGCCTCAGCCTCCCTAGTAGCTGGGACTACAGGCGCCTGCCACCATGCTTGGCTAATTTTTGTATTTTTTAGTAGAGACGGGGTTTCATCTTGTTGGCCAGGCTGATCTCGAACTCCTGACCTAGGGTGATCTGCCTGCCTCAGCCTCCCAAAGTGCTGGGATTACAGGCATAAGCCACCATGTCCAACCTGTTTGTTCATTTTTAAATTGTGCATTATTCCTTTTTTTTCAAGACAGGGTCTCACTCTGTTACCCAGGTTGGAATGCAGTGACATAATCATGACTCACTGCAGCCTCGACATCCCAGGCTCAAGCGACCATCCCATCTTAGCCTCCCAAAGTGCTGAGATTACAGGCAAGAGAGATTCCAGGTATTCTGGGATTCCAGGTATGTGTCACTGTATGAATCTAGTGTATTCTTGTTCTTGTCTGTTTTGTTTACTGAGCCTGAATGTAATTTTTGTGAAAGGTGCTGGGCCAGTGGCGTACCTGTAATCTCAGCTACTAAGGAACCTAAGAAAAAAGGATCAGGAGTTTGAGACCAACCTGGACAACACAGTAAAATGCTGTCTCTAAACAGAAAAAGAAAAAGGAGAAAAAAAAAAAGAAAGTAATTCTGTGGGAAGAAGAATGTGTTGATGGGACGTATACATGCGGATGTATGTCAGGAAGAAGATAACCCGTCTTGTCTTTGGGCATGGCAATTCTATACCCAGTTCCTTACTCTAGTGGGGTAGTTGCTACCTGGGGGCATTTGCTGGTTTGGTGTGGAGAAAATCTGCACTGCAGCTGGTCAGAAGTAAGGGGATAGTTGACACAAATACTCTAGATACAGTTGCTCAATTAACCACCCCAAGAATAGCACAAGGCCATCTTTTCTTTGTATCCAATAAATCTGACATTAGGGTAGAGTTTCTATTTTTGTGCTTTTGCAATAGTCTTCTGGTGCAAGACTTTTTTTTTTTTTTGCGATATCGTCAATCTTTTCTTTCTTATCTGCCTTTGGTGTTAAACTTAAAATGATCTTCTGTACTATCCCTCCTTTCCAAAATTATAAATATTCACCTATTTTCTTATTTTACTTTTTTTTTACATTCAAATCGTTAAGCCATCTGGAATTTATTCTAGTGTCAGCCATGACTTGGGACCGTAACTTAATTTTTTTTTAATGGTGACTCACTTGTACACACCATGTCTTCCATGTGTGGGCTTTTAAAGCCCATAAAGAGCTCCATAAAAGCCTAGGAGTTAAGAATAGAAAAATTAGGACTATAACTCATTCAGCTCCTAATTTCAGCTCCATTACTGCTCACTCCAGCACTCTAGCATAACTCAGTGCTCCTTGGGGAAAAAGCTCTGACCAGTGATTTAAGGCTGGGAGGGCTGGGGCAGAGAAGAGGATTTGCAGAGAACTCTCTAGAGGAGGTTCATAGTTGCTGTGTTCCAGCCACAGGGCATGGCCTAGGGAGAAACAGTTGTTCTGCCTTACAAGGAGCTGCAGAAGCCCCAAGCTCTACTCTATAACTGCATTTTCATTTTCTTTTTTTTTTTTTTGAGATGGAGTCTCACTCTGTAGCCCAGGCAGGAATGCAGTGGCATGATCTCGGCTCACTGCAACGTCCGACTCCTGGGTCCCAGTTCAAGCAATTCTCCTGCCTCAGCCTCCGAAGTAGCTGGAATTTCAGGATGAGCCACCATGCCCAGCTAATTTTTTTGTATTTTTAGTAGAGACAGGGTTTCGCCATGTTGGCTAGGCTGGTCTTGAACTCGTGACCTTGTGATCTGCCTGCCTCGGCCTCCCAAAGTGCTGGGATTACAGGCGTGAGCCATCTCACCTAGCTTATAACTGCATTTTTTTCTTCAGCCCCCAAGTCCTTTTCCTGCTTACTCAAAATCCAGCTTCAAGCCAGCGAGGCTTAGATGCTCCTCTTCCTGGGTCCCCACTGCATTTTTGCATATGTCTCTAGAGCTATTTTTATAATTGTTGACATGTCTGTCATGCATTAATGAATTAGTTGATAAAGTTATCAGGCATGAAGGGTGCCATCTGCCAGGTGCAAGAGGAAAAACACACCAAAGCATATGGAGTTGCCGAAGCCTTGTAGACCCCCTGAGGGGGTCATGTCACAGTGGTTGGCATCATACAGAGGCTGCAACTTTGATTAGGCTGCCTGGAGCTAAGGGGTCTTTATTCTTTTTGATGAAGTGTTAGGTCCTGGAGACATGAGGAAGGATCAGATCGGCTTTGTCTCTTTCCTCAGGAGGCTGATAATCTAGTGTATAAGTTTGTAGATAGAATTTAAATTTTTATTTTATTTTATTATTGTTTTTTTTGAAACAGCTCTGTTGCCCAAGCTGAAATGCAGTGGTACAAGCTTGGCTCACTGCAACCTCCACCTCCTGGGTTCAAGTGATTCTCCTGCCTCAGCCTCCTGAGTAGCTGGGATTACAGGCATGTACCACCACGCCTGGCTAATTTTTGTATTTTTAGTAGAGATGGGGTTTTACTCTATTGGCCAGGCTGGTCTCAAACTCCTGACCTCAGGGGATTCACCCTCCTCGGCCTCCCAAAGTTTTAGAATGACAGGCGTGAGCCACTGTGCCTGGTCTGTAGACAGGATTTTAGAAGAAACTTTAGGAAGGGAAAAATCAGACACATCAAAATCTTCAAAGAGATCAAAGAATGTAATTGAGTTGGAGAATGTCCCCTTAACTAAAAAGAAGTGCAAAAGCATTGAACCAGTGTTTTCTGTGTGCTGAATATGTCTGAGGCTCTAAACTCTTTTTTTTTGTTGTTGTTTTTGAGACAAGGCTTTGTTACCCAGGCTGGAGTGCCATAGTGCAATCATGGCTCACTGCAGCCTTGACCTCTGGAGCTTAAGCAATCCTCCTAGCTCAGCCTCCTAAGTAGCTGGGACTACAGGCACATGCCACCATGCCTGGCTAATTTTTAATTTTGTTGTAGAGACAAGGTCTCATTATGTTTCCCAGGCTGGCCTTGAACTCCTGACCTCAAGCGATCCTCCTGCTTCAGCCTCTTAAAGTGTTGGGATTACAGGCCATGCTGACCTTTTCCTTCTTTTTTAAATGAGAGAGAGACTTGCTATGTTGCTTAGGCTTGTCTTAAACTCCTCAGCACAAGCAATCTCCCTCCTCAGCCTCCTCGGAGGCAGGAACCACAGGTGTGCACCATGGCACCCAGCTTGAGCCTCTAAACTCTTGACATACTTTATCTCATTTGATCCTCACAAAAACCAGGTGGCATTATCCATTTCATTTTGTGGATGAGAAAACTGAGTCTTAAAGAGGGAAAATGATTTACCTAAAGTCAGAAAGAGGAAGCTACAATCGGAAGCCCAGGTAAAGGCCAGGTGCAGTGGGTTACGCCTGTAATCCCAGCACTTTAGAAGGCCAAGTGGGTGGATCACCTGAGATCAGGAGTTCGAGATCAGCCTGGCCAACATGGTGAAATCCTGTCTCTACTAAAAAAAAAAAAAATAGTGGGGCTTGGTGTGGGCACCTGTAATGCTAGCTACTCAGTAGGCTGAGGCAGTAGAATCATTTGAACCTGGGAAACAGAGGTTGCAGTGAGCTGAGATCATGCCAATGTATTCTAGGCAGGGCAACAAGAGCAAAACTCCGGCTCAAAAAAAAAAAAAAAAAAAAGCCCAGGTAAATGAAGGGGTTAACTTTGGCAAGAATGACCTAATCTTTGGCTGGTCTGTACTCCCTCCTTCTCTCCTGCTTGGAACTAGTTAGTTGGGCTGAACAGAATTTGCAGTTTTAGTCCTCTGGGCCTTCTTTGCTCTTGCAATTTCCTTTGCCCACAAATCCCTTCATAGCCCTTCTCTCCTAGTGAAATCTCAGCTTTCCATCAGAGGCCACCTCCAATGTCATGTCCTTGGTAAGGCCTCTTTCCCCTTCCTCTTCCTCTCGGGGGGCTCCTGTAACCCCTCAGACAAGGGCCTAGCCTAGTCCCTGAATTTAAATTCATACCACCTCCAGGGCTCTACCTCCCCACCGGCTGTTGCTCCCTGAGGAGACAAACTTGATGCTTTTTGTTATCTCCAGAGTCTAATACAGGGTCTGGCACACATGCTTGCTAACTAAGTGTAGGAAGAAAACTGACATTTTCAGAACATAGTCAGTGTGTTAGTTTTGGAACTTGCGCTGTTCAGAATCTATCCCTCTGAATCCTTCTGTGAATGTTACATGGGATTTAGCTGAGAACCATAAATGCCCACTGTTTTCACTTGTCTTTTGCATAATTTCCCTGAGAACTATCATTTTTTCAACATATTTTGTATTATGAGAATTAATTAAAAGAGAATTTCTTACTTTCCAGGTGTAGTCTTTTTTTTTTTTTTTTGAGACTGAGTCTTGCTCTGTCACCCAGGCTGGAGTTCAGTAGCACAATCTCAGCCCACTGCAACCTCCACCTCCCAGGTTCAAGCAATTCTCCTGCCTCAGCCTCTGAGTAGCTGGGACTATAGGCGCCCACCACCACACCTGGCTAATTTTTGTATTTTTAGTAGAGATAGGGTTTCACTATGTTGTCTAGGCTGGTCTTAATGCTTGACCTCAGGTGATCCACTTGGCTGGGCCACCCAAAGTGCTGGGATTACAGGTGTGAGCCATCACGCTGGCCCAGGTGTAGTCTTTTTAAAAAACGGTAGTAAAATACAAATAACACAAAATTTACCATTTCAGTAATTTTCATGTGTACAGTTTAGTAGTGTTTAGTGTACTCAAATTGTTTGCAATCAATCTCCAAAATTTTTTCATCTTGCAAAACTAAAACTCTGTGCCTATTAAACAATAACTTCCCATTTTCCTCTACCCTAAACCCCTGGCAACCACCAGCCCACTTTTTGTCTTACTAATTTGACTACTTTAAATACCTTATATAAGTGGAATCCTATAGCATTTGTCTTATTCTGATTGGCTTATTGTACTTAGCATAATGTACAAGAGCTTTTGTAGCTCTTAACCCTCATGACCAAATAAAGAGTATTTCACAGGTGGGCCACTTTATCTCACCTCCAGCCATTTAGAACCAAGCTGTTTCCCCACCCCTGCCAGCACGACTATTATATTCCTGCTTACATTTTTAATAGGTGAAAATGGGACCTCATTATTCTTTTATTTGCTTTTCTTGGCTTCATCAAATGTTACTTTAAGTAAGTTAAGATGGAAGAAGGATGAGAAGTCAGCAGGAAATGTCCCTTTTCAGATCTCTCCAATGAGATTGATGGGTGGTGGGGTTTCTTATTCCTGATTCGCCTGGTGATACTGAATCAATCACTTCCCACAGGCTCCGCAGCCAGCCCTTGGCTTTTCCCTTCCTCACAGCCCTGTACCTTCCTTTTTCTCCCCTCCCCTAATGAATAGGCACTGTAACACAACAGGAAGATAGATACAGGGGAAGCTCAATTGAATGAATTCAAATCCAAACTCCATCTCTGCCTAATCATTTATTAGCTAGCCATTTATCAAATCCTAGCCATTTGGCCGGGCATGGTGGCTCACGCCTGTAATCCCAGCACTTTGGGAGGCCGAGGTGGGTGGATCACTTGAGGTCAGGAGTTCAAGACCAGCCTGGCCAACATGGTGAAACCTTATTCTACTAAAAATAGAAAAATTAGCCAGGTGTGGTGGTGAATGCCTGTAATCGCAGCTGAGTCAGGAGAATGGCTTGAACCCGGCAGGCAGAGGTTACATTCAGCTGAGATTACACCATTGCACTCCAGCCTGGGCAACAGAGTGAGACTCCATCTCGAAAAAAAAAAAAAAAATCCTAGCCATTTATTAACTGGGTAAACTATGGCAGTTGCTTAACTTTGTGCCTTGGTTTTCTGAGGTAATAGTTCCCAAGGGAAATAAAGATTACAACAGTAATATGTATTGGAGTTTTGCAAAGTAATTAACACGTAAAAGACAGAGGCTTCTGGAAATGGTCCTTTCCCACTCCAACAATGAGGAAGGAAATACCTTCCTACATGACCCTGCTTCTTTATCTACTGTTCTTAGTCCTAGGCCAGGGGCAGGTCCCTGACACAAGGAGACCCAATCAGAGTCCCTTCCTGGGATCTTTGACATTGGGACTTGAGAAAGGAAGCCTTTGGTGCCTCCTGGGTGAGGAAGCTCTCAAATGTGAGACCCAGGCTTCTTGCAGACATATTTTCCAACCTGTGAAGGAAGCCAGGCTGCAAGAATGAGAGAAGCAGATATTAGAGTCTGGCAATGTTGGAATCCCTGGTTCCTGCTACCCCAAAATGCATCCTATGAGCCAGCCAATAAATATCCAGTTTTTCCTAAGCTTGCTTGTGTTGAGTTTCTATTCACTTGCAACCAAAAAAGAGCTTTAGCTGGGTGCCTGGCATGTGCCTGAACCCCAGCTACTTGGGAGGCTGAAGTGGGAGGATCACTTGAGCCCAGAAGTTCAAATCCAGCCTGGGCAACATAGTGAGACCCCCTGTCTCATAAGAAAAAAAAAAAAAAAAAGAAGAGTTATAATATACCTCTTAAGGTATCTTTGGATAATAAATCATGAAGTCTCCCATCTGTCCGTCCAAAAACTCTGTCCAAGCCCCTCTCTAAGACACACACACATACACATGCGCTCACACACACAGAATGATTGCAGTTCCCACTACAACTGGAGGGGGCTGTGGCTCCTTCTCTGCCTGAGCTCCCTGCACATGCCTCTACTTCTCCACACACACCAAAAGACAGCTGTGTCAATGCCCAGGCCTCAGGAACTGCGCTTGCTAAACAGGATGTTATCCCGGAAATCTGTGCCCTACTCTGTATGCCTCTTGTTCTTTTTTCACTGCCCTATTCAGTAACTTCACAAATATATAATGAGCACCTGCCAAGAACCATGTCAGGCCTGGGGCAACAAACAGTCCCTGCTGTCAAGGAACACGCAGGCTTGCAGGGCCATCACGCTGTCAAAAGACAGCTCCAAGAGAGACAGTGGGATGAGTACTGAACAGATGTTTTAGCCAAGTGCTGCAAGAGCTTAGAGGAGGCCTCGTTACTTGTTGCTTGGGACAGACATCTGGCTGGTCTGCCTGCCTCCCACCCCAACCCTCCCTATGCGCTGCTGCCAGAATGCCTTCCTGAACACAGCTGTGCAAGTCCCTTTCCCTCTGCAGGCCTGAGCCCACATTCCTTAGCCTAATCCAGATATTGTCTCAATCTATTTTCTCAGCTACACCATCCACTGTTCTCCATTCACAAACGTCGTCCACAAGCCTAAAGAATAAAAAGTAAAAGGATGAGTTTGCAAAAATCTGCCATAGACATGTAGGTTGGGAGTGTGTGCAGGGGAAACAGCACACTTGGGAAGCATTTACAGACTTTGTTCCAGGTTCAGGTCTAATGTCATCCCCAGCCCCAGGAAACCTTTCTTGCCTCTCCAAGTGAAATTAACCACTTCCTTTTCTGAATATATATAAGCTTCTCTGTACCCTCTGTTAGAGCACAGATCGCTCCCACCTTTTTGGGAGTGCACATATTTTTATCTGTTTGTGGAGGCAGGCACATCCTATGGAGTATGGTACAAAATAGGGATTCATAAGCTGTTTGCTGACTATTCGGAGCCATGCGAAATACCATTTGTCATTCAGCAGGATGAATTCTGGCTGCTGAAGTGCTCAAGTTCCTGCCATGGGCTGGCTTTACCTACTCCTTGCACTCTAAGGATGGTGTTTTCACTCCTGATCTGATCTGTATTGTTACCTCTGTCCGATCTGTCATTTGCCATCTTTTTGTGAACCTGCGGCCACTGAAGTTTGAATCCCCAGCCTCTCTCGTTTGTTCCTTTATTCAGGAAACCATTATTGGTGGCCAGTTCAATGCTCACTATCAGGAACACAAGGATGGTGTCCTGCCTTGGGATCCTGACTTGGGAAGAGGTGGAGGGAAGACAAAGACAGGAGTGATAGGATACAAGGAGAAGTGATGAGGCCCTAAGAGAAGAGCAGTGCGAGTGCCAATGGAGTCACAGCAGAAGGCTTGGGTTGGGGAATATGGGATAGGGAAAGTTGTGACACACCCACATCCATACCAACTAAATTCTCTCTTCCCCTACACTCCTCAGCATCTTGTAACTGGGCCCTTGATTGCCACAGCTGCAAGCTCTGGTCTCCCAATTCCAGGACCTGCACCAAATGAGTGAGGAAACATTTGAATAGCCTCAGGTACAGCTCATCCCATCACCCTCCCCAATCCCACAGCCCATTCTCCATCCCACACCAACACACAAATCTCAAAAGCTCAACACTAACTACCTTTCTAGACCTGGGATCTGGATGCTTCTCCCTGGATTTTCTTGAATTGCCTCTGCTGCAGTGCATACCCAGGACACTGGGCTCAGGTAACCCCGCAGGCTCCTGAACTACATGGGGGACCTGCTTTTCCTGTCCCTAGGGCTTGGGGCCTACCACAGACATCTGTGATGTCCCTAAATTATTATAGGGGCTCTAGATCTACTGGCCAATTTTGCTAAGGCTGCTTTGCTTCTGTCTCTCTGGGTTACGGGTCCCACCCTAGGCACCTCCTTCACCTTCCTGCACACAACCACTCCCCTTAGCAAACATGTGAGGCTGCCAGGCCCTGCTGGCAGGAGGCGTGCTAGCTCCAGAGAGTTGGCTGGAGGGGAATGCAGCAGATCACATTTCTTCAGCTCATGCCAAATAGAATTCAGACGTAGCTTTTCAGACAGACACAAATTGCTCATCTAATAAACACAGAAGGGCTAATCCCAGGACATTTATCAAAGTGGGAAAAGATGAGAGAAAGGACAGTCACAAGAGGCCTTTGAGAGCCGACTCACTGTGGCTGGCACAGGGCAGGTGGTGAGACTTCCATGCACTCCTGGGGCTTTCTCCTTAGAGGGCCTGAAACTCAGCACCGGGGCTTTGGGATTTGCTGTCATTGGGACACACAATGCTCACATTAGTGTATACATGTCTCTGTGGTGAAGAGCGATTAAGAAATCTATGTGGGCCAGGTTGCCTTTGTGAGCAGACAGCCCTCACCCCCATGTGACAATGGTCAGCTGGGAGAGGTGGCTGCAAGGACTTCATAAGCTGTCCCCACTGTGCATGCACAAACTGTGCTCATGCCTCTTCTATATTTACAGCGTTCACAGGGGACAGTCCCTCCTGGCCTGGAACTTCTTGCTGGCAGGTGGAAGAACATGGGGACCAGAGACATAGGGTCCTCTGCTGGCCAAGTCACTGAAATCCTTTGCCAGCCCCTTTCCTGCTAGGCCCTTCTAACTAGCCCCATGAGCTTTCCCTTCCAGGGATTCAGCCTGGAGATTGAAGAAACTGAGCCCTGGTCTGAGGCCAGAGAGAAGAAGGACTAGATGAAGCCTCTGCAGGCAGCCTGGGTCCTCCCACTGCCTGTGCAGGGCCTGTGCCATGCCACTGGCACTCTGATGTGTACCCAACAGAGCAGGGAGCGGGCCATGGGAAGGAGGAAGCAATGACTAGATTAGGGTACAAGTATGAAAGTAACTGCTGACTTTTAGATAGTCAGAATATTTTAAACATTAAAGCTGAGAGAATAAAACTTTCTGTAGGGCCAGACTATAGCCTCAGCTGGCAGGGACTCTGTGACCCCCAGAGCTTGATGGAAACAAGGTGCCTTCTGGCATGGCTGGTCTTAACACAGTCAGGAAGCCGAGGGGTATTCCCAGGCAAGACTCTCACAATCCGGTGAGGTCGATATGCTATTTTGGGTATTACTTCTCAGATAAGACACTGTGACGTTAGCTAACAAGTTCACATCACCCGGTTAAAGACTGAGAGGCTTCAGAATCTGTTTTTAATCTGACTTTGCTATATGGCACACAGACCTATGGAGAGATATGGGGGTTTCAGAAATATCCACTTGTGTGGGAATCCTTAAGAGGGTAGGATTTGGAAGTCTGGTGTCCCCAAGGTTGGGATGGTGTCTTCAGGGCACAATGCGCAGGCAGTTTCCACTGAGTACCTGGGGTACTTTAGGACCTGACTGCAGCTCAGCCAAGCCACACATTCCCAGGCTGGGGACCTAGGGAGTGGCATGCTGATTAGAAAAATGGGCAGAGGGCAGTCAGCTGGGAACAGTTCTTCCTAGACACTTGGGAGTGCCAGGCTGTGGCTGCAGGCAGCAGTAAAACAGGGATATCGTGACCCCAGAGCTTCACTGGAACAAGGTGCATTCTGGCATGGCTGAACCTACACAAACAGGAAGGCTGAGGGGAATTCCCAGATAAGGCTCACCAGGCAGGCAGGCAGCACGAACCAGGTGGCTTCCATTCTGACTGCAGAAAGGAAATTTCTTTGCTGGTTCCTGAAACTTCATTCCTCTCAGAAATGGCCTCTCTCCTATCTACCTACCTGGGGGCCCACACTGAC
Organism: Callithrix jacchus; assembly: GCF_049354715.1. NCBI lineage: Eukaryota > Metazoa > Chordata > Mammalia > Primates > Cebidae > Callithrix > Callithrix jacchus. The sequence continues at coordinate 140,382,251 of NC_133502.1, read as the reverse complement.
CTGCACTTCCAGGCTCTTATCCTTCTTTCCCTCTCTGACCTTGTCCTGCTTGTTGCAAAACTGTGTTTATTCATCATTCTCTTTCCTTTTTGTTTGTTTGTTTGAGACAGAGTCTCACTCTGTCGCTCAGGCTGGAGAGTACAGTGGCCCAAGCTCAGCTTCACTGCAGCTTCCTGAGTATTTGGGACTACAGGCGCCCACTACCGCCCCTGGCCAATTTCTGTATTTTTAATAGAGATGGGATTTCACTATGTTGGCCGGGCTGGTCTTGAACTCCTGACCTCAAGTGATCCACCCATTTCGGCTTTCCAAAGTTCTGGGATTACAGGTGTGAGTCACCAACGCGCCCAGCCAGTCTCTTTGCTTTTGAAGATCTGAAACTCACTGGTATAACACTTGGAAGATTTTTAATATAAGGAGATTGAGTTCTGAGGCACAGAAACTATGGGCAGAAATGCTAATAGGCTTCAGGAAAGACCAGAATGGGGGCAAGGAAGCCTCAGGAATGTGGGCAGTGCTCTCTTTCATTTCTATGTCCTCTTCTCTCTGTGGTCTGTTTCATTCTCTCAGCTTTCTTTGCTTCTCTGTGCTTTGGCAGAAGGTGAAATGTTTACATCATCTCAATTCCAGCCACACCCAGGGACCAAATGGCTTTCTGGAATCTCAAATCTGTATTCTCAGGAGAAATCATCTGATTAGCCCAACATGGGTCAGATGCTCACCCTTGACCTAGACAGCTGTGGCTGTGGCTCGGGGCAAGCAGTACCAACATGGCTACTCAGAACCCATCCTGAGGAGGGGCAAGTTTTTGGAGAAAGGAGTCACCCTGAGCTGGCTAGACATTCTTGCTTTCTATCATATATGTTTCCTGAGCTGGTAGGTAACTGTGCCTTCTCTTCCCAGAGTTTATAAAATTTCTTTTGAGGCTCCTTGGTGCTTGGCTCGATGTTAGTGTCACCCTGGAATATTTAAAAAATTAACCTGGATGACTGTGGTAAGCTACTCAACAAGCCAGGTCTTAGACAATGTGGCCATTACCTCTACCTGATACAGCAACCTATCATTATCTCCTTTGCATGATGCTTAGGGCCTTGCAGCTCAAAGTGTGATCCATAGATCAGTAGCACTGGTATTGCCCATGAGCTTGTTGGAACTGCAGAATGCAGTTCCTACCTACTCGAAAAGTGTCTGCATTTTAACAGCTCCCCAGGAGATTCACGTTAAAGTTTAAGCACCTGGAGGAAGTTCTTGTCTTTTCTCTCCCATTAGATTAAAAATTCTGAGGGCAGGGACTCTATTCAGCAAACCTCAATTGTCTACTTTCTAAGTGTAAAGTACCTAGCTTTATCTTGCACTGATCAAATGCAGTTATGAGCAGATTTTACACTCAGGATCAAATGCAGTTATGAGCAGATTTTACACTCAGGATAGTGGTTGAAGAGGATAAATTAATTACAGTCATCCACCCTTATCTTTGGGTATATGTTCTCAGATCCCCAATGGATACTGGAAACTGCAGATTGTATTGAACCCTACATACATCCTATGTTTTTTTTTTTTGATCTGATAACCAAAACAGCTACTAATGGGTAGCTATCCAATGAACAGGAAATGTACACAGTATGGATAAGCTGGAAAAAGGGATGATTCACGTCCTGGGTGGGATGGCAAGGGACGGGGCAAGATTTCATCACACTACTCAGAACAGTGTGCAATTTAAAACTTATGAATCTTTTATTTCTGAAATTTTCTATTTAATATTTTTGGGCCATGGTTAACCTCCAGTAACTGACACATCAGAAAGCAACGGATAAGCAGGGACTACTGTACATGGTATCTGAACTTTGCTTTAATCCTGCAGGAGGTGGAGGGAAGTTGGGGGTATAGATGAAATAAACATGGCTAAATGTTTATCTTTTTTTTAAGTGGGGTGATGGAAACTTGGGGACTTACACTATTTTCTCTCTTTGTGTATTTAAAAAATTTCTCATAATAAAAATTATAAGAAAGGAATGAGTCGAAGGCATTGTAAGAGATCACTTAGTTACTCAAAATAAGTTAGTTTCCTGGCCAAATGAAGTAAATCCAAGGCACTAAGAGAATTTCCAAATGAAATTGCTCAATCTTTTTATCAGAGACTTTTGGAGGATGAGTACAGTGGGGAGAAGTTTGGAACACTGGTCATGCACAAATGATCTTCTAATTCTGCAAAAGGAGGAGTGGTAGTTAGTTTCTTTCTGTTACTTCAAATCAGCTTAAGGGGAAAAAAGAAGAAGTAATTCTCCAGGTCTCGGAACTGGTCAGTCCAGGGGGAGTCTGATACAGGATACCAGGGTGCAACCCTCTTGCTTCCTTGTTGGCTTAGTTCTCAGACAGGCTCTTTCCTCATAATGGCTGTAACGAGATGAACAGCGTACCTCCAAAATGCATTTCTATCCAAAACCTCAGAATTGACCTTATTTGGAAATAGTCTTTGCAGATGCAATTAGTTAAGTCAAATTGGGGTCATACTGGATTAGGATTATCCCTAAGTCTAGTGATTGGTTTCCTTATAAGAAAAAGAAAGGCCACATCAACAGGAGAAAATCATACGCAGAGAGAAGGCCATGTAAAGATGGAGGCAGAGATTAGAATGATATCACTACAAGCCAGAGAATGCCAAGGATGGCTGCGAGCCACCAGAAGCTAGAAGACGCAAGAAAGAATTCTTCCTTAGAGCTTTCAGAAGGAGCATGTCCAGCCTGGGCAGCAGAGTGAGACCTCATCTCCACAAAAATTGTTTTTTTTAAATTAGCTGGGCATGGTGGCACATGCCTGTGGTCTCAGCTACTAGGAAGGGTGACCAAAAAAAAAAAAAAAAAAGAAGCAGCATGTCCCTGCTGACAGCTTGATATTTTGGACTTTTAGCTTCCAGAACTGTAAGATAATCGATTTCTGTTGTTTCTAAGCCACCAAGTCTGTGACAAGTTGTTACAAGAGTCCCAGGGAACTAATATAGCACCCTTGCTAACTCCAGACTGGCCACTCCAGAGGAAAGGAAAAGGCTTTTACTCAACGTTTGCAGCAGAAGTCCTGGGAAAAGAAGGGACATTGCTCATTAGTCCTTCTTTGGCCTCGTGTTGATCCCTGAACCAATTAACTGTGGCCAGAGGGATTTAGTGCTCTGATTGGCCAGATATTAGTCACCTGGGCCCTGAAGACCCCATAGTTAGCCTGTCCCAACCACATGGGAAAGAGTGAGAGTCTCTTTCCCATGTGGGAAAGAGACTTTTACAGAAGGAGTAATGTTGAGGAAGCAGACTAAATCAATACCAGTCTATTACAGGGAGAAGTTCGTTCTGAAAACTACACTCTTATCTAAGAATAGTGTGTGTTTATGTGTGTGTGTGTAAGATGGCGTCTTGCTCTGTTGCCCAGGCTGGAATGCAGTGGTGCAATCACAGCTCACTGCAGTCTCAACCTGCTGGGCTTAGGCAATCCTCTCACCTCAGCCTTTTGAGTAGCTGTGACTACAGGCACACCACCACCATGCCTGGCTTTTTTTTTTTTTTTTTTTCTTCAATAGATATGAGGTCTCACTATGCTGCCCAGGCTGGTCCCAAACTCCTGGGCTCAAGCAATCCTAGTTTGGCCTCCTGTGTGCTGGGATTATAGTCATGAGCCATCGTGCCTGGTCAAGAATACACTTTTAAAGATGTAAAGGAAGTGGAAATTTCTCAGAATAAGCCAGAGCAAAGACTATCACATTTCCCTTTCTTTTTTTTCTTAGAGTTTTGCTCTTGTTGCCCAGGCTGGAGTGCAGTGGCTCGATCTCAGCTCACTTCAACCTCCGCCTCCCAGGTTCAAGCAATCCTCCTGCCTCAGTCTCCCGCGCAGCTGAGATAACAGGCATGCGCCACCACGCCTGGCTAATTTTATATTTTTAGTAGAGATGGGGTTTCTCCATGTTGGTTAGGCTGGTCTCAAACTCCTGACCTCAGGTCATCGGCCCGCCTCAGCCTCCCAAAGTGCTGGGATTACAGGTGTGAGCCACTGCTTTTTTAACAGGTCCCTAAACTGCCAGATCACAGAGCTGCATTTGATAGTCTGTTGGCAAACTGGGTCTTCAGCAAGGCTTTTAACAATTTGTGGCATGTTATTCCCGTGACTTAAAAGGAAAATATGGGTTGGATGATAGTATGATTAAAAGGAAATTGAACTTTTTAAAATGACTGGAGTGAACCTTTGCCATTATACTTGTGCACTCAGCATGCGATCCCCTATCTTATTTTGGAAGAATTTCTCAGGGCATATTGTACTGGAGGGCTACAGTGCCCTAGCTCCCACCATGGAGGAAGAAAAGGGAAGAGTCATTTCTCCCCTACCTGGCAGCTAGGGCTCAAGCATGTGAGTTGGCTCAGTCATTCCCAGTGAAGACTGAATTCTTAGGATGCTAAGAGGCAGGAGTGGTGTAGAAATTATTCATGGAGGCAGCAGCAGCAGCATGAATAGTCCTGTAGCAGTGGTGTTAAATAATCATGGCAGTAGTGGCCATAGCAGAGCACTGGTTTTTATAGCCAAAAACTCCGGTTGGTACAGACTTTATTTAAAGGGTTCAAGTTCAACTTATAGGAATGTTCCAGGATGCTGCCTTCAGCCCTTTTAGTTTAACATGAACATAAAAAAGTGAACATTGTTTTAGGAGGCATTGATGAAAATATGATATTTGAAATTACAGAGGTGATGGTCCTGCTCTATTCTGTTGCTTAGACCCTGGGTGGAATGCTGCATTCAGTATGGACCCTACTAAAAGCCCAGGCAGTCAAAGCCCAATCAAAAAGGAATAATTGGGACAGGGAAGGAACTCAACAAGGAAGCGTGAAGAACAATGGATAAGGAGCTGGGCATGGTGGTGTGTGCCAGTAATACCAGCTACTCTGGAGGCTGAGGTGAGAGGATCACTTGAGCTCAGAGTTCAAGACCAGGCTGGGAAACATAGTGAGGTTCCATCTCTTAAAAAAAAAAAGTACAATTGATGGGTAGGCTAGTGAGGAGTTGTTGGTTGGGAGAAGGTACATGGCTCATCTCTTTAAATAACAGGAAGATCATCATGTGGAAGAGGATTCAGTTTATCCTTTGGCTCCACGAACAGACTTGATATTACTGAGGAAGTTATAGACATGAATTTTAGCTTAATGCAGATATTCTTACTTACAATGGGGCTTCATCCCAATAAACTCATCATAAATTGAAAATATTGTTAAGTTGAAAATGCACTTAATATATCTAAGCTCCCAAAGATCACAGTTTAGTCTAAACTTTTTTTTTTTTTACTTTTTAACTCTTTTTTACTTTTTTCTCCTATTGCTTTGAGCAAAATAGTCTAGCCTTTTTAAATACCCTCAGAACATTTACATTAACCTATAGTTGGGCAAAAGCATATAACACAAAGCCTATTTTAAAAATAAAAGATGGACCTTCATATGTTGCTAGCCTGGGAAAAGATCAAAATTCGAAATACAGTTTCTGCTGAATGCATATTGCTTTTGCACCACTGTAAAATCAAAAAGTCATAAGTCTAACAACAGTAAGTCAGGAAGTGTCTGTATAAGAAGGCTTAATAGTTGGGTCAGTGATAGCCACAAGGGAGCAGGCTGCCTCATGACACAGCAAGCTCCCTGTCACTGAAGGGGTGCCCACAAAGCCAGGAGAACTCTCAGAGAGTGTGGCGTGTGGAAATCCCCACTGGATGAAGTTACGGTTGATGTCCTTCTATATTCTCTCTAATGCTGAAATCTGATGAAGTCCATAGTGCAGGTTGGAAAGAGCAGGAAACTGGAGGGAAAGAGACCAGAGATATTACAAATTGTGAGCTGTTCTGGAGCACAATTCCCAGCCACCATTCTAGCTCCAGAAAAAGAAAAAGTCATGGAGGGTTGCATTACTCCCGATTCTTCACTACTCCCTATATCCAATCCCTTTGCCATGTGACTTTGAAGTTTCTCCCACCAGAGGCAGAATATGTTAATGTTGGGTTGACCTATCAGCTTGTTTTGGCTGATAGAATGTGGATGGAAGTGACAATCCAACCATAGGCCTTATAAGGTATTGGGGCTTTTTGCTCACCCATCTTGTGCTATGTGAAACACAAGCCCTTGGTAGGCATCACAGAAGAAATAGAGACACATGGCATAGACTAACCTAGCCAACCTACTGAGCTACTACATCCTTAAGCAGAGCTGTCCCGGCCAATCCATGGACACCTGAGAGAGTACATGCTTTATTATTGTATGGCACTTCAATTTGGTGGTTATTTGCTAAGCAGCATTATTAGGGCAATAACTAATTAGCAGTTAGTTATGGAATATTCCAGCAATTTTAAGATACAGCAATTGAAGGCAGTCACCAGGCTTCTGCTGGCCTTTCTAGGATCTGAGAAAGCAGCTCTTGAGGCAAATAACTCATCCCAACAGACTGTAGACATACCTGTTTTGGGGATAGATGTTGCTGGAAGTGGGTGGCCAAAGTCACTAAGCAGGGCCTGGACCCAGTGCTACCGTGCCTTTGTGCAGGTTGGGATAGAGGGTGAGAGCAGGAAGCAGAGCCACTTCAGGTCATGGGAACAAGTATAGTTGAGTACTCGGAACAAAATGTAGATGGTAATAGCATCCTGACAGGGAGTTTATTTGTGTTGTAATTGATTAAAGATGGCCACAAATTCTTTCCTACATCTCTTATCAATATGTGGAGTCTGTTTCCCCTCCACTTGAATCTAGGTTGATCCTGTGACTTATGTGGATCAACAGAACATAGCCATTGTATAACTTCCGAGGCTTGGCTTTAAGCGATCTTCTAGGCCAGGCACAACGGCTCATGCCTGTAATCTCAGCACTTTGGGAGGCGAAGTGGGTGGAAATCTTGACCCCAGGAGTTTGAGACCAGCCTGGGCAACATGGCAAAAACCTGTCTCTACTAAAAATACAAAAATTAGGCTGGGCATGGTGGCGCACACCTGTAGTTGCAACTACTTGGGAGGATCACCTGAGCCTAAGAGGTGGAGGTTGCAGTGAGCCAAGATCACACACCACTGTACTCCAGCCTGGGAAACAGAGTGAGACCCTGTCTCAAAAAGAAAAAAAAAAAAGATTTTCTGTTCCCTCCTATGCATTCAGGATGCTCCTTCTGAGAACCCAGCTGCAATACTGTGAAGAGACCCAAGCAACTCTGTGAAGAAGTGAGACACCTGGCTAACAGTTCCAGCTAAGCTCCCATCTGGCAACCAGCACCAACTTTCAGCCATGTGAATTAGGTCATTTGTACCTCCAGACATTCTACCACCCCAGTCAATACCCTGTGAAGCAGAAAAACACTGGGTTTATGGTTAACACATAGAATTGTAAGAAATAATAAATTGTTTCAAGAGACCCATTTTGGGTAGTTTTGTTTTGTTTTCCATAGCAATAAATCAGGCAATGGCAAACTTTCTGTAAAAGATCAGATAGCCAATATTTCAGGTTTTGCAGGCCAGATGATCTCTGCTACTGCTTAACTTTGCCATCATAGTATGAAAACAGCCATAGACAATACGCAAACAAAAGAACGTAGCTGAGTTCTAATACATTTTCACTTAGCAAAACAGATGGTGGGCTAGGTTTGGCCCATGGGAACTAGTTTGCCAACCCCTATAATAGATAATTAAAACAAATTAACACCCAGAAGTGGGGGGGGCGGTTTCCATAACAAAAATCTGAAACATATAATATTGACTTTAAAATCAGGAAGCTTGTAGAGTCCTGAAGGGTAGGAATGAGGATGACAGCACTGTGAGGAAATTGTTGGGAGGTTATTTAGGACCTAAGTGACAAATAGTGGTAACATGTAGTAACATGGATAAGAGAAAATATATCAATTGAACTTGCAGCCTTAGTATGGAGATTTCCAGGCAAAATGCTCAAAATGCCAGCTAACTCCCTTTAGCTGCCTGGGAAAAAGTCCAGGAAGAAGAAACTATTTTGTTTCAAGCAAAATTTAGAAAAACTAGTGGATCCAGGACATTATCTACAGCCAGAAAAAAAAAAAAAACTGAAAACAACAACAACAACAAAAACCTCTCAAATTAAAAAACCTAGAGGGCATATTAATTCTAAGACCTTTCCCATAAAATGGGGCCTTAAGGTCAAAGACATGGCTATAAGACTTTTTTGTTGTTGTTTCTCTAATGTTATATATGTTATTTTTTGTATTCTATTAGTATATTATTTGCATTTACCAATGTATGGGTTAGCAATTTTTTTTAAATTTTAGATTCAGGGGGTACATGCACAGGTTTGTTATAAGAGTATATTGTATGATGCTGAGGTTTGGGCTTCAAATGATCCTATCATCCAATAAGTAGTTTTTCAACCCTTGTTCCCCCCCACCCTCTATTGGGTCCCAGTGTCTATTGTTCCCACCTTTGTGTCGTGTGTACTCAATGTTTAGCTCCTACTTATCGGTGAGAACATGTGGTACTTGGTTTTCTGTTCCTGCATTAATTTGCTTAAGATAATGGCCTCCAGCTGCATCCATCTTGCTGCAAAGGACATAATTTTGTTCTTTTTTATAGTTGTAAGACTGCTGAGAGTCTCAGAAAGACTTAAAACAGTGTCTCCTAAACCTCTCATGCAGACTAAAGTGCTTCTAAAAGTCTTAAAGGTTTGTCCCACAACACTGTAATTCACAGCCTAAAGGAGGGAAGGACTTATCTTGAGATTTGGGGGTATGGTTTAAGTAAAAATAAAATTCATGGAAAATCCATAGTTTTTTCCCCTACAAGAATTGTACCAGCGTAAGCAGTAGTGGCTTGACCTAAAGCACACAAAGCATCTTGAACTAAAACAGTGAAGCATCTTGAACAAGTTACTGGACTGTGAACAAAGCCTATTTTTTTAGAAAAGGAGAAATGACTCAAACGATGAAGCCAAGATCTCCATCTAAGGGTAGAGATAAGAGCCACAGAGAATCACATTTGCTGCCCCTGGAGCAGGGGGAATTGGTGACAAGTGCATGATTAGTTCTCAGATTTGCTAATGGCTGTTATGTGCCTCTTAATCTCCTGTTCTAAATGCGAGTGTCTGTTGTGGTTTTCCTGTCCTTGTATTTCCATTATATGTTGGATGTGTTGGGGGTAAATCATTAAGGAGAAGTTGATAGTACAAATAATTTTTTTGGACTACAGTCACACATCACTTAATCATAGGGATTTTTTTTTTTTTTTTTTTTAAATAAAAGATGGGGTTTCACCATGATGGCCAGAGCTGGTCTTGAACTCCTGACCTCAGGTGATCCACCCAACTTGGCCTCCCAAGTGCTAGGATTACAGGCATGAGCCACCGCACCCGGCACAATCATAGGGATTCTTTCTGAGAAATGTGTCATTAGTCAATCATGTTATTCTGTAAACATCATAGAGTGTGCTTATATCTAGATGGTATAGCCCACTACATATCTAGGTTATACGGTATGGCCTTTTGCTCCTAGCCTACAAACCCACTTAGCATGTTACTATACTGAATACTGTAGGTTATTATAACAACAACAATAAGTATGTAACTAAACATATCTAAACATAGAAAAGGTACAGCAATAATACAGTGTAAAAGATAAAAAAATTGTATACCTGTACAGGGCAGCTTCATTATAATCTTATGGAACCATCATCCTACATGCTGTCCATTTTTGACTGAAATGTTATGTGGCACATGATGGTATTTGAGAATAAATTTCTGATATGATGCCCTATTACTCCAAAATCCTTTAGCGTATATTTTCTTTCTTTTCTTTCTTTTTTTTTTTTTTTTTGAGACGGAGTTTCGCTCTTGTTACCCAGGCTGGAGTGCAATGGCGCAATCTCGGCTCACCGCAACCTCCGCCTCCTGGGTTCCGGCAATTCTCCTGCCTCAGCCTCCTGAGTAGCTGGGATTACAGGCACGCACCACCGTGCCCAGCTAATTTTTTGTATTTTTAGTAGAGACGGGGTTTCACCATGTTGACCAGTATATTTTCAAAGTAACCACAATACAATAATCAAAACAGGAAGTTAACACTGCTACATTATTATCATCTTATCTTTAGTTCCCATCCAAGTTCCACTGGTCGTCCAAATAATATTCTTTTTTTAAAATAATTTATTTTTATAGGCCGGGCGCGGTGGCTCAAACCTGTCATCCCAGCACTTTGGGAGGCCAAGGTGGGTGGATCACGAGGTCAAGAGATCGAGACCATCCTGGTCAACATGGTGAAACCCCGTCTCTACTAAAAATACAAAAAATTAGCTGGGCATGGTGGCGCATGCCTGTAATCCCAGCTACTCAGGAGGCTGAGGCAGGAGAATTGCCTGAACCCAGGAGGCTGAGGTTGCGGTGAGCCGAGATCGCACCATTGCACTCCAGCCTGGGTAACAAGAGTGAAACTCTGACTCAAAAAAAAAAAAAAAAATTATTTTTATTTTTTAGTGACAGGGTCTTACTGTTATCCAGGCTGGAGTACAGTGGCTTGATCATAGCTCACTATAACTTCAAACTCCTGGGCTCAAGTGATCCCCCTGCCTCAGACTTCTGAGTAGCCAAGACTACAGGTATGCACCACCATGTCCAGCTAATTTTTAAAATTTTTTGTAGAGACAAGGGTCTTGCTAGGTTACCCAGGCTACTTGGAAACTTCTGGCCTCAAGTAAGCATCCTACCTTGGTCTCCCAAAGTGCTGGGATTATAGGCATGAGCCACCACACTAGGCCCCCAATAATATATATACTTGAGACACTCTTACTCTGTCGCCCAGGCTGGAGTGCAGTGGCATGATCTTAGCTCACTGCAACCTTCACCTCTTGGGTTCAAGTGATTCTCTCTGCCTCAGCCTCCTGAGTTGGGATTACAGGTGTGCACCACCACTCCCGGCTAATTTTGTATTTTTAGTAGAGATGGGGTTTCACCATATTGGCCAGGCTGGTCTTGAACTCCTGGCCTCAAGTAATCCTCCTGCCTTGGCCTCCCAAAGTGCTGCGAGTACAGATTACAGAGCCACTGCTCCTGGCCCATAATGATATTCTTTTTTTTTTTTTTTGAGACGGGTCTCACTTTGTCACCCAGGCTGAAGTGACTGGCGGCGATCTGGCTCACTGCAACCTCTACCTCCCAGGTTCAGGTGATTCTCCTGCCTCAGCCTCCCAAGTAGCTAGGATTATAGGCATGTGCCATCACACCCAGCTAATTTTTGTATTTTTAGTAGAGATGGGGTTTCACCATGTTGGCCAGGCTCGTCTCGAAACCCTGATCCTAGGTGATCTGCCCGCCTTGGCCTCCCAAAGTGCTAGGATTACAGGCATGAGCCACTGTGCTCAGCTAACATTTTTTATAATAGAAGGATCCACTTTAGAATCACATGTTGCATTTATTTTCTTCAGTTTTTCATTTTTCCAAAAATTACACCAAGCTAAAGCATGATGTGGGTGTGTCATGTAGACGTTAGCAGTACTGCCCTCACTACATGCTCTTTGGACAGTACTGCAACCCCAAGAAAAGGATGGTTAGTTGTTATTTCTCTATTTTCCTTCAACTGGGATGAGAACATCTTCTCAGTCTTTGACCATCATGACCTTGACACTTTGGAAGATATCAGGATGGTTGTTTTATAGAATGTCTCACAATTTGGATTTCTCTAATGTTTCTCATTGAAATTATTAGAATTTCTTAAGGCAGTATCTAAAATTAGGTAAACATATTGTTACTCATCAAATTCTGTTTATTTATATCACTATGGACTCATGATTTATTTTGTTCAACTGGTCATAAACTGTTTCTATCAATATTTTATGCTCAATTTTTTCTATATTTGGCCAATGGGAGCACCTTCAAATTGATTTGCCTTTTTGACATAATCTTATCATTCTCTGAGCTCTTCTACACTTTCTGACACAAGATTTTCCAGGTTCATCTTGTAATATTCCTAACCAATTCTTGGACTCAGAAATCAGCCTTTTCTCCAGGAATACCTAGGTTCTTTTATTGGAGAATGATGTTTAGAAACCAAGACTTGGGTACTAGATGTGCTCATTGTATTGGGAAATTTCTGCTCCCAGACAACACACACACACACACACACACTCACACACACACACTCACACACACACACACACTCCTATCTATACTTCATCATCTTTCACTATATTGAAAATCATGAATTCACAGCAATTTCTCAAATTTAAATAAAGTATCAAAGGCTTCATTTTAGCTTTCTTCCTGTCTATATTTGTAACTCCTCTTACTGTCAGAAACTTGGGTAACTCTCATCTATATATGTATACTTTTTTTTTTTTTTGAGATGGAGTTTTGCTCATTACCCAGGCTGGAGTGCAATGGCACGATCTCGGCTCACCGCAACCTCCACCTCCTGGGTTCAAGCAATTCTCCTGCCTCAGCTTCCCGAGTAGCCGGGACTACAGGCACGCACCACCATGCCCAGTTAATTTTTTTTTATTTTTAGTAGAGGCGGGGTTTCACCATGTTGACCAGGATGGTCTCGATCTCTTGACCTTGTGATCCACCTGCCTTGGCCTCCCAAAGTGCAGGGATTATAGGTGTGAGCCACCACGCCCGGCCTGTATATATTTTTTTTTTTTTTAAGACAGAGTCTTGCTTTTTTGCCCAGGCTGGAGTGCAATGGCATGATCTCAGCTCACTGCAACCTCTGCCTCCCAGGTTCAAGCAATTCTCCTGCCTCAGCTTTCCCAATAGCTGGGATTACAAGCATGTGCCACCATACCCAGCTAATTTTTGTATTTTTAGTAGAGATGGGGTTTTATGATGTTGGCCAGACTGGTCTCAAACTCCTGACCTCAAGTGATCCTCCCACCTCAGCCTCCCAAAGTGTTGGGATTACAGGCGTGAGCCACCGCTGCAACCTCCACCTCCCAGGTTCAAGTGATTCTTCTGCCCTATCCTCCAGAGTAGCTGGGATTACAGGCATGTGCCACCATGCCTGGCTAATTTTTTCTATTTTTGGTGGAGACGGGGTTTCACCACATTGGCCAGGCTGGTCTCAAACTCCTGACCTCAGGTGATCCACCAACTTGGCCTCCCAAAGTGCTGGGATTAGAGGTGTGAGCCACCATTCCCGGACATACAGTTATTTTATAATCAGTCTTTCTGTGTTTAACACTCTCTTCATCACATCATGGCTTCAACACCCTATACTGGGTTGCCCTACCTCACAGGAGACTTCCTACCATGCTCAGGTCCTGAGGCCCTTTTTGCTCTCCTGAGCTTTGACCCTCTTTGCTGGGCTGTCCTCCCCACCCCTCCCTATCCTGGTTGGGCTTTGACACTCTGTCTATGCTGTTTGGACTCCTACATTGCTCAACCCTGCTTAGTGACTTTTTTTTTTTAATAATGGCCAACCAATATTTCATTTAAACCTGTGAGTAGGTGTGATGTGGTACTGATAAGAGTGTATATTTTGTGTATTTAAAGTGGAGAGTTCTATAAATGTTTATTAAGTTTACTTGTTCTGGATCTGAGTTCAAGTCCTGGATATACTTATTAATTTTCTGTCTCATTGATCTATCTAATATTGATGTTGAAGTCTCCCACTATTATTGTGTGGGAGTCCAAGTCTCTTTATAAGTCTTATGTATCCAGTATTGGGTGATATTTAGGATCGTCAGCTCTTCTTGTTGCATTGATCCTTTTACCATTATGTCCTCTTTTGATCTTTGTTGCTTTAAAATCTATTTTATGAGAGGTGAGAATTGCAACTCCTGCTTTTTATTTATTTATGTATTTTTGCTCTCCATTTGGTTGGTAATACTTAGTGACTTTTTAACTGAATTGCTCAGGAAAAAGGAGAAAAAGAAAATAAGGTAATTTGTTTTTATAATCTACAGGTCCCTTTTTAATCTTTATTTTTTAGAGATGGGGTCTCATTATGTGGCCCAGGCTGGTCTCAAACTCTTGGGCTCAAGTGATCCTCCCGCCTCAGCCTCCCAAAGTGCTAGGATTACAGGCGTGAGCCACTGCACCCGACTATCATACATCCTGTCCTTGAACCTGAGGAATATACCTGTGAAACTGTATCCCTTCAATTCTAAATCTTCTGGGAAAAAAAAAAGAAAGAAACAGTGTCCCAAAGAGTTAAAGAAAACAAGGACTAACAGAAATTCCTGAGTTTGCAGGATGGCAGATAAGAAAAGAAACTGCTGAAATGCCAAAACTCCTTCCGCTTGAGATAAAAGAACTGGCTGAAATTGGTTGGAACGAATATGGCAACTGGCATCTTGCACAGAAAGAGGTTGCTGGTGTCACAACCCAAATTTCCATGTTTCATACTAAATCTCCCTGAATGTGACCCATGAAGAGGCAAGAAGAAATAATGGTGCATGCCTGAGGACTTTCCAGACCTCCCTCTTCCTTTTACCAATTATTTATCTCAGAATTCATCCCCCCAAATTTTTCTGATAAAAACACTGCCTTAAAGCCAACCCAGGGAGACTTAAAACCACCACAGGAAGATTTCAGCTGGACTCTTCTTCCATCTCCTTTTTGGCCTACCTGCAACATAAAGCTTTTCTTTTCTTAAAAACCTGGTGTCACAGTATTGGTTTCTAGAACATTGGGCAGTGAGTGCTTTTGCTCTTTGGTCGGTAACACCTGGAACTGATTTAGATAATACTTTGGACCTGAAGTCTTAATTAGTTGAGGCTTTGGGTGATCTTGGGAAGACACTAATGTGTTACCTGTGGGAAGAATCTAAATAATTTGTGGCCGTTGGGCAAACTGCTGTGGATTAAAGATGCGTGACAATTCTTTGCTCCTCCTTCCATCAAGAGGTGGAGTCAGCCAGGCAAAAGGCTCAGGCTTGTAATCTCAGCACTCTGGGAGGCCAAAACAGGATGACTGCATGAGCTCAGGAGTTTGAGACTAGCCTGAACAATATCGCAACATCTCATCTCTACTAAAAATTTAAAAATTAGCTGAATGTGGAGGTGTATGCCAGTAGTCCCAGCTACTCAGCTAAGGCGGGACAATCACTTGAGCCCAGGACTTTGAGGTTGCGGCGAGCTATGATTACGCAACTGCACTACAGGCTGGGTGACAAAGGGAGATCCTGTCTAAGAAAAAACCAACAACTCAAGAGGCAGAGCCAGTTTTACTCCCCTTGAATCTGGACTGCCCTATAAACTTGTTTTAAGCAAAAAAATGCCCTAGAAGTAATGCTAAGGATGAACTTTAAGGGATCTGCATCTTCTGTGTTTTTGAAATGCTCCTTTTTAGAATGCTTCCTCTAGATTGTGAGGAAACCCAAGCAGCCATGTGGAGAGTCCTTTATGGAGAGGTCTAAGTGGAGAATGAAGGCCCCTGACTGCAACCCATTCTGAGTTTCCAGCCCCCAGCCAGCACCAACTGCCATTCATGTGAGTGAAGCCATTTTGGAACTTCCAACTGTGCCAGTGCCTCAGCTGACACCATGTGAGGCAAAGCAGCGTAGCCAACTGCAAGACTACGAGAAACTGTTGTTTTAAAACACTAAGTTTTGGGGTAGGTGTTATGCTGCAATAGATGACTGGAATAACTGTCTACCATGCGCCAAGTGCTATTTAATGCCCTTCTGATCCATGAGGGTAAAAACAGAAATGTAACCTAACAGGTGCAGAAGAGGGCGCCATAGAAGGGCAGAGGAAGGCCAGCTGCAGGGAGAAACAGGGAGCTGGTGATTCTGGGCAGAAGAGCACTGGATGGGCCAACGGCCAAGCCCCCATGCCAGCTTTTGGCCAATCACCACTGCAACTTCCTTCTCCATTTGTCTCAACAGATGGGATTCATTTTTCACGTGACGAAGTTTAGAGTGGAAAAGAGTTGGAGACAGTGGGGAGAAAGGTTGCCTGGGTCTTTCACTAGCACTAGTTCATATCTGGACTGTTGGACAATATTGTCCCAAAGGTTTCTGGGCTGTCTGTATCTTTTGTAATTTACTAATTCTAGGTGCTTGTGGACCAGCGTCTGCAAAGACTAGTGCTCAGGCCTCAGTGGACTCTGCAAGTTCCTGAGGGATAGACAATGGACAAGTGTTGTTCCTTTTCCTCAATTTCTGGCCAGAGTATCCTGGGAGAGTCCGATCTCCTGGCCATAATCTCTACCAACAGAGGACACATCATCATTTCCCCCTCCCCTTAATTTTCAGTTGTGGGACTAATCTGACGCCACTGTCGGTCATGGGCCAGGCTGACTTTACCCCTAGACACAGGCTGCTGGGGTCAGCTTTACCATTACCAATTCCTTGGAGAACAAATCCACTTTGTGTTCTAAACTAAGCAATAACTTTTCCCTTCTCCCTTTCCCACATCATCAAGATGATCATGTATTTAAAAAGTATTTTAGCCGGGTGAGGTGGCTCACGCCTGTAATCCCAGCACTTTGGGAGGCCGAGACGGGTGGATCACGAGGTCAAGAGATCGAGACCATCCTGGTCAACATGGTGAAACCCAGTCTCTACTAAAAATACAAAAATTTAGCTGGGCATGGTGGCACATGCCTGTAATCCCAGCTACTCAGGAGGCTGAGGCAGGAGAATTGCCTGAACCCAGGAGGCGGAGGTTGCGGTGAGCCAAGATCGCGCCATTGCACTCCAGCCTGGGTAACAAAAGTGAAACTCCGTCTCAAAAAAAAAAAAAAGTATTTTAACAAATATCTATTCAATGTTAACTATGTGCCAGGCTCAGTTCTAGGGGCTGAAGATACAGTAGTGAACAAGAGAAAAATTTCCTGCCCTCATGAAGCTGATCTTCTAATGAGAGAGGCAAGACAACAGAAAATAAATGTGTGATGTTGAGTAATTGATACCCACTCAAAAAAATCAAGTAGGTTAAGCAGATTCAGGCAGGAGGCCATTCTGCATAAGGTAGTCTGAGAAGGTCTCTGTCATAAGGTGACATTTAAGAGACCTGAATTGAATGAAATATTGGGGACAAGTGTTTCAGGCTAAGGGAATAGCAAGTACAAAGGCCCTGAGGCAGGAAGAAATACGGCAAGTTCAAGGAATAGCAATCAGGATAGTGTGGCTAAGGCAGGTCCAGCATGATAGAGTAAAAGATGTGAGTGGGAGATAGGAACCAGATTGGACAGAGCTTCTGTGGATTTGGTTCTGAATAAAATGGCATGATCTGATTTATGCTTACAAAGATTTCCTGGATGGTCTGTGGAGAACAGACTGGGGAGGAGGAATGAAGGAGTGGAAGCAGGGTGACCAATTAGTGGCTGCCATATAACCCAGGGCAAGATAATGGTGGCTTGATCCAGGATGATTACATCAGAGTTGGCCAGTGATGAATTTTGATATTTTGAAGGTAGCACTGACAAGGCTCTCTGAGGACTTGCAAATGTCATTTGAGAGTAAGAGAGGCACATCAAGGACACCTTTTAGATTCTGGGGAGCTGAATGAACAATGGTATCACTCCCTGAGTGAGTTAAGAATGGGTGTGGAGTGTAAGGAGTAGGTTGCTGGGGGCAAGATGTATTGTATTTGAGATGCCACTAAAATAAGCAATTGAGTCTGGAGGTCAGGGAAGAGATCTGGGCTAGAGACAGAAATTTTGGTGATCAGTATATGTATGTTATAAATGACTCCTAGGGAGTGAGTATAGACACAAAAGAACATCATGGACTATGGGCAGTGCCTTCAACAGCTGGGGAAGAAGTCCAGAGAGGAGACACAGATGGCCGGTGAAGTGAGGAAGATCAGAAGGACCTGGTGTCCAGGAAGTCAAGTGAGGAAAGTTGATTTTGTATGATCACAACCAAGTGTCAGCTCACAAGCCTTCATTTTCTCATCTGTGAAATGGAGATTGTACCACCACCTACTTCATGGCAGATAGTACTGGCATATAGTAAACTCTCAAAATAAGGTAGCTACTGTTATTTCCTGCTGGTTGGCTGCCAGAGCCCTCAACTTCCCTGTCCACATTACTAACAGCACTTCCTCAAGTTGTTCTCTGGGGTGAGGGGTCTCTGCTCACTCAGGGTCTGAGGCTTCTGGGTCAAATTGAGGACAACCGGTTTCAGTGCCTAAGTCTCTTACCCACACAGCCTTCTGCCCTTATCAACAAAGGGTAAACCTGTGGAAAATATGGGTTTTGGAGCCAGAATCCTGCCTTTTGCCAGCTGTGGGCTCTTGAACAAGTTTCTTTTCCTTTTTTTTTTTTTTTGAGACGGAGTCTCGCTCTGTCACCCAGGCCGGAGTGCAGTGGCATGATCTCGGCTCAATGCAACCTCCGCCTGTCGTGTTCAAGCGATACTCCTGCCTCAGCCTCCTGAGTAGCTAGGACTACAGGCACACACCACCACGCCCGGCTAATTTTATTTTTAGTAGAGACAAGAGTTCACCATGCTGTCCAGGCTGGTCTCGAACTCCTGATCTCATGATCCGCCCACCTCGACCTCCCAAAGGGCTGGGATTACAGGCGTGAGCCACCGCGCCCAGCCTCCTGGGCAAGTTTCTTAATCTTCCAGGGCCCCACTCTATCTATGCCATGGAGAGAACACCTACTTCATGGGACCGTGTGTAGCCCAGTGTAGATTGTAAAACCAGCTGCTCTCCTGCACGCTGGCCTGGGAGTTAAGAGGCTTCTTGTCGCTCTCCTCTTCAAAGCATACCGGACTCTCACCACACACACACCTGGAACCTAGCTGGTCTGGTTTGAGACCCCCTATAGCCCAGGCTACCCGATGGGGAGGCAGAGAAGAGGCAACCTGTCCACTTTGCCCCAGGGCCCCCAGTTAAGCAGCGGGGCCCCGCCGGGCTGAGTAAGGGGGGGTGGTTTCTAACGCGCCACCCCCCGACGTCTAAGCGCGTTTCCCCGGTAACCTTTTTCTGCCCCTCTTCTTAGCCCCCCAGGCCCATTGGCCGGAACGCCGCCGCGGCCCCAACCACCCAGACCACCACCCGCCCGCTGTCCTCTCCGCTCTCTCCGCCGCCGCGCTGCAGGCCCAGGCCCGCACCCCAGTCCCTTCGCACCCCAGGAAGTGGCGCGGCCTCTCGAGTGCAGCGTGGAGGAGGAAGAGGAGGCGCGGCTCAACGCGACCGAAGCTCTGCCACGAAGGCTCTGGAGGAAGAGGGCGGTGCACGGCCGGGCGTAGGAGCCCTAGTCAGATCCCGGGCCCCCGCGAGGCCGCCCCGCCCACCGCCCACCCTCCCGAGGCCCCGCCCCGCGAGCCCGTCCCGCCACGGGCGGCCCCGCCTTCCCGCTCCCAACCCAAAAACCTTGCGCCCGGCCCCGCCTCCGCCTCTGCCGGGGCCCCGCCCCTCCCCGCCTGCGCCTGAGGCGCCCTCTCGCCTCTCCCAGGTCTGGCGGTCCGGAGTCTCTATGCTCAGCCGCCCGCCCCCTGGCGCCGCGCTGGCCCGCGCCCCCTCCGGCCCTTCCCCCAGTCGCCGTGGTGGGGCAGCGCCTGGCGGGCGGCCCGCAGGCGGGTCGCCTCCCCTCCTGTAGCCCACACCCCTCTTAAAGCGGCGGCGGGAAGATGAGGTTTCGGGAGCCGCTCCTGGGCGGCAGCGCCGCGATGCCCGGCGCGTCCCTGCAGCGGGCCTGCCGCCTGCTCGTGGCTGTCTGCGCGCTGCATCTTGGCGTCACCCTCGTTTACTACCTGGCTGGCCGCGACCTGAGACGCCTGCCCCAGCTGGTCGGAGTCTCCACACCGCTGCAGGGCGGCTCAAACGGTGCCGCCGCCATCGGGCAGCCCTCCGGGGAGCTTCGGGCCAGAGGGGTCCGGCCGCCGCCTCCTCTAGGCGCCTCCTCCCAACCGCGCCCGGGTGGCGACTCCAGCCCTGTCGCGGATTCTGGCCCTGGCCCCGCGAACAACTTGACCTCGGTCCCAGTGCCCCGCACCACGGCGCTGGCGCTGCCGCTGCCCGCCTGCCCTGAGGAGTCCCCGCTGCTCGGTAAGGACTCGGGTCGGCGCCAATTCGAGGATTGGGACTACCCGGGATTTCCCCGACAGGGTCCCCTAGACATTTCCTCATGCCCCCTTCTACGACAGCCGGCCTCCCTATTCTGGATCAGAGTCTTAAATCCCACATAGAGGCTTGGGACTGGGGAGAGAAGGGTTGGGAGGTGGATCTCTTGGGGGTCATGTTGGAGGCTTGGGGCTGGGACCGCACTGGGAAGTTCCGAGGCTCCTCTGGCCCCAGAGCCAGAGAAGGCCTTGGAGGCTTCTCGGCTCTGGCCGAGCTCAGGAAGTTTTGGAGTTTGGGTCGGGTTAGGGCTTGGAACAGCCTTGCACTGAGAACTCTGATAGAGACCTCGAGTAATCCACTCCCTTTTGGGGACTGACGTGAGGCTCCCAGTGGGGAAGGAGACTGACCTCTCGGTTCACGTGTCTTGCCATAGAGCCACTCTCCTGAGAGTGGCTTTTTCTCCTGATCATTTGGGCCAGGTGACTTCTCTCTGAACCTGAGGTTTCTCTTCTGGGATAATAAATAGTAACCCTTTCAAGGGTTACTATTGGAAGATTATGTGAACAATATAAATAAGAGCTTAATTAATGAGGGTAAGCCCTCAGTAAATTATCACTGTGTGTTCATTTCTTCCTCTGTGTGGATCGTGACTGAGGGCCCTTCCCCCTAGCCTCCTCCCGGTACAGGTATCCAAAATCTAAGTGAACAGGGATCCCTTCCAGGGACAGAGGGCTTGTGTACTCTGAGGGCTAGAGGGCTAAAATATAACCAGTGGACACACGTTGCCCATTTCTGGTATTTCCTGTAGTAGCCAGTCTCAATTATTTTGCCCGGATGATCTGAACTCTGGCCTCTAGCCTTTGTTTCAGCATAGGCAGAGAGCTTGAGTAGGTGGGTTTGCATTCCACATAGCAGGAGGCTGAGCCTAGTCTGGACTTCTCTTTGATCTGTGGTTGAAGGCTCACAGGCCCAAGGCAACCACAGGTTGCTTCGAGGGTTACCAGACAGGTGCCCTCTAATTTCTAATGCCAGGTTTTAGAGAAATGTTGTGAATGAGGGGCCCTGGCAGGCAGGATGATATCCTGCCAACAGGACTTGTGTCCTTTTCCCACAGAGCCCTGGCTACTACATACTCTTGCTCAGTTTCTCCGGTAATTGCGTCAATGTGTTCATATCAAGTTTGGGAAGGTCATCTTGGAATTGGTCAGACATGAACTGTGGTAATGGGTGGGGGGGGCTTGTTTTTTTTAAGCAGAAAATTAAATTCCTTTGCATTTGATGATTATTTTGGGAAGCAGACTAGTCCTATAAAATGAAATAGTCTCTGCCTTGCTGCTAAGTGTCTGACTTCAGGCATGTTATTGAGTTTCTCAGAGTCTCTTCCTCACGTTTAAAATGTGGTTGTTGATGATTACCTTACAGGCTTATTTTTAAGACTAAATGAGATCGTGAACATTAAATATGGGCACTCAGGCCAGGCTCGGTGGCTCACCCCTGTAATTCCAGCGCTTTGGGAGGCCGAGGCGGGTGGATCACTTGAGGTTAGGAGTTTGAGACCAGCCTGGACAACATGGTGAAACCCCATCTCTACAAAAATACAAAAAAAATAGCCAGGTGTGGTGGCGCATGCCGGTAGTCCCAGCTACTTGGGAGGCCAAGACAGGAGAATCGTCTGAACCAGGGAGGCAAGGGTTGCAGTGAGTGAGGATCGCACCAGTGCACTCCAGCCTGGGCGACAAAGCAAGACTCTGTCTCGAAAAACAAAAAAAAAAAAACAGGCACTCAATATACTGTGACTAATAATAATATAGTAATAATATTTGCTTAGGACCTTTAAATTAAACTTCCATTTTTTCAGACTCCCATGGAGATGACTTTGAACAGCAGAGTGAAGGGGGAGAGAGACTGAATCTCCAGGCCACAGAAAGGCCAGTTTTTTTTTGCTTTTGTTTTTAGTTGTTGCCTGGATATTGCACAGAAAGAAAAAATAATTAGCAAATTAAAGAAAAGTGCTGCAAGGTTGATTAGATTGGTATTTGAGTGTCACATCTTCTCTCAGAAGTGTAAGAACGGGGTGATGACCATAGCTCAGCTTAGGTTTGTTTTGTAATGGTGTTGCTAGTGATCAGCTTGTCACCAGTTACTGGTGTTTCTGAATGGACTAGAACTGGCTGCTTGAAAGGACTTCCTAAGAGAGAATGTTTTAGAGGACAAGGAGAGAGTACCTTCTCTAGCTTGGCTGCCTTTGTGTGACGTGCAAGGGACCATGACATTTACGGTGCTGCTGAGGCAACCCCAGAAATGAGGGCCGAGAGCGCTTTTCTTCATTTTAATAGGGCCCGTAGGTTTGAATGGTTAGGTACGGTTTTCAGAATGGAGGTTCCTGGCTATGGGGCCTTGAGAAAGCTGAAAGTCTCCTTGGAAGTGTGTGGGTGGGGGGAGTTGAGCCCATCTGCTCATGGGCAGGTGTTGGCCAAAGCCCTTGCGAGTGGTTTTGAGGTTGGAGGGAGAAAGCATCCCTGGGGTTTAGAGTTGTGGCCTTTTCACTACTTGCAGTTCCTTTCCCCGACTTGGCTTTACTTTCTGGTGTCCAGGGGTCTAAGCCAGATGCTGAGATTCCTCTCGGCTGACAGGTGTGAATTATGAGCAAGCCCTTTCCTGGAGGACGTAAGGCACTGGATTGGATTGCTGATAAGTCACTGTTGGATCTGTCAGGGCCTTAGAATAGTCTTTAGATACACTTGGATTTGTGTGACTTGGGGCAGGCTGTAGTGTTTGGAGCCATAGTACCTCTTCCCCCACTACCGGGCACCCTGCCGTGGGCTAATGTGAGGCTTACAGGAGTGAGTGATGCAGTCAGGGAGGTGGGCCTTTTCTGAGGATTCCTATAGCTTTCTCCAGGGAATTCTCCCAGCAAGTTTAGGTCTGCAGGTGCTATGCTATCTTCCTTTCCTGACCGTTTCTCAGGTCCTCAGGGGGTCCGTGCAGCATCTACTCATGACCCTGTAGCGAGGCCCTCTTTTCTGGCCACCTGGGTGTTTGCCTGAGATGAGAGGAATAGTGGCCTTGGGTTTCTTCTGGCATGTTTGTCTCTGCTCAGATTTGGCAGCAGCTCAATGGGACTTGACCACCTGTGGCACTGCCAGTCTGGAGATGAGTAGGGTGATGGGGAGAGGTGGGCAGTACTTAAGGCTGAACTAGTGAGGGGTGGCAGGGCTGGCCTGGAGGCTCAGCTGGGGCCTGGGACGGTTGGTACAATCCCCTCAAGGGGGCTGCTCTTGCCCACGTGTGCTTTGGAGAGATCCTCTTCATTTGTTCAAAAGAGACGACTGTGATCTAGAGGTGGGCACTTGGACGAGCAGACAGCAGCTACAGGTAGCCAGGACAGCTGAGGAACACTTGCCCGTGAGCCAGTTTCCCTGGTTTTTATGGGGGCTGTCACTGAGCCTCTGCCAGGGTTTGTACCCTAGCACTTGCTGGTCTTTGCTGGGCTCTCAGCTCTCAGGTGTTTCTCTCCCAGGACTTTTCCTCCTCCCTCATATGCACACATGTGGACACAAGCAGGCTGTTCAGGACAGAGTGTACTTTGAGGCTTGGGAAAGGACTCTGTCTCTCCTCTTTGGGGATGAGCCTTGGAACCTCATTACCTTCCAGCTTGGGGTGGAGCTTCATCCTGAGGGTTGAAGCTTTAGGCTTAGATAACTAGTCCTGTAAACCAGTTTTGTCCTGTTGTGTTTTTTTTTTTTCCATGAAAAATAATGTGTTGACATACCCACAGATATTCCTTGGCTAACAGTCTGAGATTGAGAAATACCCTCCATGACTATCTGGCTTGCTTTCATGGTGAAACTTGGTCACTATCTTTGACACAGCCTATGGCGATGAAAGTGATCCCTGCCTGCTGTAATTCATCCCAGGCTTGGAGCAAGCTCAAGGAGCCTCCTCCTCCTCCTGCAGTGGAGCCTCTGATGAACCAAGTGGAAACTTCTTGGGGAATGGGGAGCAAGAGCCAAATGTGGGATTGACCTCAAACTGCAGCTTCTTAGAACTGTAGCATCCCAGGATGGGATTGTCTAGTGCTCTTCCTGAAGGTTACTACTCAGTAGTTGGCTGGTGTACAGGTTCAGGGGTGACCTGATGTGGCCTAGAGTTTCAGAAGAAAATCCTGCAAGATGTGTCTCTGGGTCCATCTTGTATGGTAGTCTTGTGTGGATGTCCGTGATGGCTAAGACATCTGATAATTTCATTCATTCAGTTCCAGCAATGTGCCTGTATTATACTGGGCACTAGAGCTATAAAGAAAACAAAATGCCTCCTTTTCAGGAACTCTTCATTTAGGCAGGGGAGGCATAATTAAACTGCTGATGTCATCTAAGGGAACCGAAGTGTGTGTTTATCCCTTTCCCTATTACTACCCTCCCTCCTTCATTTCTTCCTGTTTTCTTTCAGAAACTCCAAGTTGATATCAAAGGTCTCCATTCCTGGTATTATTTAGTTATGTGAAAATTTTCTTCTAATTTCTGAAGCTACGCATTAGCTCTGCTGGGTAATCTTTAACTTGCTGCTTTATAATGATTATAATGAGCTATCACTGGGTATTATGGTCTTTGGGTAGCAGCAGGGTAGGGATTTCCAGTCTGGGACTAGGCTAATTTATGGGTTGGGAATGATGGGTCAGTTAATGCCAAGGCAATCCAAGCCTTCCACAGATTCCACTGTAGGGGCCATCCACACTTAGTGAACGGGGCCAGCAGGCCCATCCCTTTGTGTGTTTGTGAAAGGGGCCTGGTTATTCTATAGTCAGATCTGCTGATTTTCTTAATAGCTGCTTACCCAATGCCTCTTGCACCTTTTTTCTTACTCTCTGTTCTCTGCTCTTACTGTGAAGAAGCACATACTGGAATTCTGCTTGAACTCCCATCACCTGGAAATTCCAGTTTTTCTTATCCAGTGGAGCAGTAGTCCAGTTGTCTTAGGACAAATGGTCTGTCCTTGAAGCTTAAATCCTTTGAGGGCCTGGCACTGTGACAGTTTTACATTTGGCTTTGGTATAGCCTGCTGTGGTCCCCCGGCAGTGAGGTCACTGTAAGGCCAGCCAGCCAGCCAGACCCTGGCTCCTAGGGAAATTAACAAGGCATGGGATTAGACTCACAGGGTCCCACCTGTTCCTAAACTTGGTGAGGGTTCCTGGGAGCCACATTGTGACTAAAATTGTAGAGACCTGAGACCTGAGTTGTGGGGGCCTCTGTATTGATCTGGCCTATGCAGGGTGAGGTGAGATGGTCACTAGCTCAATGAGTGATCTCAGGACATTGTTTTGTAAGTCAGAGAACTCCAGTTTGGAGAGTGGGGCTTGGGGGTGGGAAACAGGGTTTAGCAGGGAGGTGAATGTGGCCAAAAGGGATTTGTCCTTAGAAGACAGAGGGGTGAGTCACACACACTGCGTTTCAGGTTCCACTTTTCAGCTTGGCCTCAGCCCGCCCCTTCCCTACACAAATGAAGGCCAGAAGCTATATGATTGGCTGTTGCTGCATTCTTTGGCAGTGATTTTAATGTCTGGTCTGAGTGTGTTATGTAGCTGCTTCTCTATCCACTCCCCCAACCCACTGCTTCTCTAGAGCCCCTCACAAAGCCCAGGCAGAGAGAGAGAAAGAACAACTTCCCTCGCAGGGATGTTGGGGATAGGGCTGTGGGTCTTTGCTTATGCCTTTTGAGGGGGAATAATCTCTTCCTTCATTTTGTAAAAGTTAATGCAGGCTCATTGAAAATAATTTGAAAAGTTGAAAGAGATAAAAAAGCACACCCAAATTCCTATCACCCAAGAGAAACACGCTGGAATATTTCCTACTAGTCTTTTTCATGTTTAAGAATATAGCTGATGTCTTTCTTTTTTTTTCTTTTTTGAGACAACGTTTTGCTCCATCACCCAGTCTGCAGTGCAGTGATCATGGCTGGCTGCAGCCTCAACCTCTTGGGCTAAAGCGATTCTCCCACTTCAGTCTCTCAAGTAACTGGGCCACAGACACACGCCACCATGCCTGGCTAATTTTTGTATTTTTGTTAGAGACGGGGTTTTGCTATGTTGCCTAGGCTGGTCTCAAACTCCTAAGCTTAAGTGATTCACTTGCCTTGGCCTCCCAAAGTGCTGGGATTTTAGGTATGAGCCACGACACCCAACGTTATAGCTGTTGTCTTACAGATAGATTAACAGATTCATGCAGATAGCCTGGTGTTCAGCATTTTTCACTGAAGAGTCTGTCATAGATTTGACCCTGTACCTTTAAAAATCACAAAGACTGTCATATTCTGTCAGCTGAATATGCCGTACTTTAAAAGAAAGTCATTCAACTGTTGCTGAACACACACATGTACATATATAGTTTTTGTTTTGTTCTTAGTGATGTAGGGATGTTTGTGCATAAAGCTTTGTGTATTTTTGGATGGTTTCTGTAGGAGAGCTTTCTAAAACAAGAAAATAAGGGTTGAATTGAATGTTTTTTTTGAGAAGGGTGAGATTTTCAAGCCAGTCTTACAAAAGGATAGACCCATTGGAGTTTCCAGATTTGCTTAGTGCTGGCAGATGAGTATTGCTTAATGCTGAAAGATGTGACTAGAATTCTGATTAAAAAGGAAACTAGGTGCAGGAAGTGCCTGAGGGCAGGGGCAAAGGGCCGGGCTGCAGGATAGGCTCTTAGGATCTGGCTGAGCAGAAATCTACTGTGAACAGAATCGATGGGGGTGATGCTTTCTCAGTAACTTCTCCATTTGTTTCCTTAGTAGCCAAGTCCCTGGGCTGGACTTCCTGGACTACTGTGGCTCTGGGGCTGTGGTGCTGGGTGAACAACAGCTAGCTAACCCAGTGCTGTTGACATCCCTGAGATGTGACACACAGGACGGTGGGAGCAAGCTTGCAAATCAGATTCTGAAACAGAACACAACTCTCCCACCTTTAAGTGGTCCTGAGATCTAGGGAGGGGCCATAGTCAGAAACTTCAGATTTCTGGGAATTCTCTTAGGGAGAAGCCTCAGAGACCAGCAGAGCCTGGGTCTCAGTTGGGGCAGGTTCAGGTGGGTTAGATCAATAAAGCCTCAAGCTAGTATGCCAGGCTATTCCCAATGAGTATACTTTGAAGTTACTCCCTTTTGAATGTCCTCAGTGGAGCTGAATTCTCTTTGAGGGGCAGTTTTGGTGCAGCGCCTGGAGTGCTAGGGCGAGGTTGCACTGAGGGAAGGGGCCGGATTATGTCAGTAGTGCGACTGATACGGTGTGACGTCAGGCTTCTTCCTGCCCCAACAAAGGGCCTAGAGATCATGTGGAGGGTCCCTGGCAGGGGATTCAATCATTACCCTGCCCCATGACAGGGTGTATTCTAAAAATGCCTTAAGTTTTTTTCTTTCAAAGTTTCTTCCTGGTTTTTGTAATGGCCTTTTAAAGCCTTTGACATCCTGAAACTGCAGAGCTGTCATTGGTGTTGCTGGACACTGCCAGCTTGAAAAAAATCAACCAAAAATAAAACCAGGAAAGGATATGGAATTAAGGGTGAGGCATAGGGAAGCTGGTATTTCTGTTAGGGAGTGTGGAGACGTGGCATTGAGGTGTTAGATAGCGCCTGGCATTTAGAGGAGTACGCTGGGCCGAGTTCCTGCCTGATGAAGAACAGGTAGAATTGAGTCTTCACACTAAAGTCAGGAAAGACCCTCCCAGGAAGAGAATGAATAGGGACTCATTTGCACATTCAGCAAACTTTTATTGATAACTACACTATGTGAACTGTGGGAGATAGACATGAGCAAGAGAGGCCCCCACTCTTGGGCAGTCCCTTAGTAGTAGACAGACTCTGGCAATATGGTGTGGTCAGAGAGAGGAAGCCTGGGTGCTTTGAGGGTATGGAGGAGGTGCAGGAAGCCAAATGGGTGGTCTGGGCCAGGGCCAGAGTCAGAATGAAGGACCTCTCTTCCAGACACTGATTTTAGCATCTCTGTCTCAGCATGTTTGAACACTCTCCCTTATTGGAAGGGCAGGGGTCTACTGTGAAAAGTAACCTTTGATTTCCTCTAGTGGCTGTCACATGAGAAGAACACTATAGCTGAAATTCCAAAGGTTGCTTACCATTGCCAGGAGGGCAGGAGAGGAAGGGAAATGAAGGCAGAGTGAGCTGAAGATGGTAAAAGTGAGAGAAGGTGGTACAGTTGGGACTGTTGTGGACAGAGGAAGTCTGAGGGTAGCTGGACTGAGGGATCAAAGGGAGGCAGTTGAAAGGGAAGAAAGCTGCAGAGGATTTCATGGTCTGCAGAGGGTAGGAGCAAGCCTCAAAGGCCCCTGGCATGAGGATTCTGAGCTCTGGTCTTCATCCTTTTCCTAATTCATTACATCATTTTAGGCAAGTCTTAACTCCTTTGGTCTCTGTTGTTTTTCTGAAATTTGAGTGGGCTGGGTCTGCTGGTCTTTAGCCTTCTTCTTTCTCTAATTCCTAGATTCCAGTTTGGTGAGTTGAGGGGAAACCTAGTTATATCTGCAACATGAAAGCCTCTGAAATTCCTTTTGAAGGAATTTCTTGTCTCTACCCACAAGACTTCTGCTAAGGATATCATCATGTCTGTCTAAGCAGACAAAAATTTTAGCAGGTGGATGACCCATAGAAATGGCACAAGGAATGTTTCTTGCTATCACACTGGGGTTTTTGATTTAGGAAAGTTGTTATCCTCTTTGTGCCTCAGTATTCTCACCTGTAAAATGGTAATGACAGTATCCACCTCATAGATGTTGTGAAGTATAGGTAGTAGCCACAAAAGGGCTTAAAATAAGTTAAAATAACTGGCACAGAATACGTTCTGAATATATGTTATTTATTATTGGTAGTATAAAAATTCTTATTTGTGAAGATTTTGCCTTTTGCTTTATAGGACCTTCCTTTTTTTTAGTTGAAAATATGTTACCATGTTAAATGTTCAAAAAAATTCTACCTACCAATGTAACAGAACATGCTCCCACCCCTGTAGCAGAACTTTCTATTACCTTCCAAATGCATACATATTCTAATGCATATGTTCCAATGCAATTGTAGAGTGAAACTGTTTGCATGCAGCTATTTTTATACAACATTATCTTATAAAATGTTATGTTGTTTATAATTATCCGAATTATCTTTGTTGCTGTCTGGTATCCTTATATTCTGTTAGCTTCCAGGTTTCACTATTGTAGATAACCTAGAAATGAACATTTTTGTAGTGTGTAGCTGTTTGCTCCAGTTGAATTATTTTCCTGGGATAAATTCCTGGAGAGGAATTTCTAGGCCAGAGGATATGGTCATCTTGATAATACCGGTTCACACTGCCGCATTGCTTTCCAAGAGGTTTGGAATCATTCACAGGCCCTAAATTGGAATTCCTGGCTTTTGAAGTAGGTGAATTCTAAGGGTGAGTTGGATCTAGCTGGAGCCTCACACTGACACTTGCAGCCTCTTTGTGTGTGTGTGTGTGTGTGTGTGTGTGTGTGAAGTTCCCTATGCTGGACACCATGTGGCCTTTCTGGACATTAGGGTTTTCCTGTAAGTGATTGCCTCAGAGCAGTTCCTGTTGAAGTCACTCTGTGTACACAAAATGAGCCTTACTGTGGCTTTTTCAACACCCCACCTACCTTTGCCAAGTTGGTTTACAGAAAGTAAGAACATTCTTTCCTTCTTCCTTGATATGTGGAGCTAAACCTATAGCAGGGAAGCAGGGTCTGGCTTTAAAAACCTGACTTAAAAATAATGATGTTGATCAAAAATTTTGTGGATTGGTTTTTGGTAATACTGCATGTAGCCATTCATAGAAACTGTCAGATTCTGTTTTGCTAGCCTGGGCGCCTGATCATTTAACTCATGTGGATGAATTTCTGTCTGACCGTCCTGGTTTATGGGATCCAGAAACAGGGTCCTAATGAAGAAAGGCTTTTAAATTATGTTACATCAAAATAAGTTGTTAATATAGCCCAAAGTGTGCAAATATGAATTGCCAGTTCTGTCCCTGTAGTAATCCCCCATGTACCTGCCTCCTTTGTAGACTCTTGAAGAGTCAGAAGCCTACTGAATTGCATAAATGATGGAATGATTTTAGAGTTAATGACTTCAGTGACTAAAGTTTACAGATCTGGCTGGGCACAGTGGCTCACGCCTGTGATCCCAGCACTTTGGAAGGCCAAGGTGGGTGGATCACCTGAAGTCAGGAGTTAGAGACAAGCCTGACCAACATGGTGAAACTTCATCTTTACTAAAAATACAAATATTAAAATTAGCTGGGTGTGATGGCGTGTACCTGTAATCCCAGCTACTCTGGAGGCTGAGGTGGGAGAATGGCTTGAGCCTGGGAGATGGAGGTTGCAGTGAGTTGAGATCGGGCCACTGCACTCCAGCCTGGGTGACAGAGTGAGACTCTGTCTCCCCACCGCTGGGAAAAAAAATGTTTACAGATCCAGCAGATGGGGCATATTCAACTTGTGACAGCCACTCCCTTTACTTTATAGCTACCTCATATGTCTTTGACTGGATTCCACAGCTATTGGTTATGACTTAATATGGTGCTCTGGGCCCATTGAATTAGTTCAGAGCTGCTAGTAGTGTATTGTTCCTAGAGACCTAGGGCAAGATTTTCTTACTATGTGAAATGAAGGAGATAATTTTGTACCTCAAGGGGTTGGTAAGAGGAGTGAATGAAATTAGGTATATGGTAATATCAGTACGCTGGCTTTTGATCAATGCCTAACTCATACATACTCTTGGGCACAAAAGCCACCCTTAGGCCACATAGTAAAATTTCATCCAAATGCAAGTTTTTCATCTGCCCTGGGGTAGAGTCAAGAGAAAGAGGGAGAGGTGTGAGGCTGTGACCACAGCTTAGGGACAGAGTATAGCCCAAAGCGAGTACTACCCCAGGTTACAAGGAGAAGCCCTCTGTCTTGTTGAATTCATAGCACTGGAAACTTGGAGTGTGTGTTTCCCTGTGTCAGTTATGCCAGGATTTTATGGCTGCTCACAGTCTTCTCTTCAGGTGGATATAAGTATTCTGGGCAAGAGGCCATCATAGACCACAGACAGCTGAGTAATTAGGAAGAGGAGCTGAAGAGGGAGCATTAGATATTTGATTGAGTCTTAGGTGAGAAAACATATCATTAAAACTAAAAGATGGATGTAGGTGGGCTCAGTCTTGTGTGCCTGGTGTGCTGGTAGAAAAACTAAAGCACAGTCCTATAGATAACCTGCTTTATTCTCCCTTGGGGCTGGTTTTGGGATCCAGGATGCCAGACCCTAAAGTCCAACTCTCTTTCCAACCTACTGGATAATCTGAGAGAAATCATGTCCTCTCTCTGGGCCTCAGTTTGCCCATCTATGGGCAAAGATGGGCAAAGATGAAGAATTGGCTTGGATGCTCTCTGGAGTCTCTTCCTGCCTGGAGTTCTGACATAGCCATGTATTATTCCTGCTTAGCATTGCTAAATGGCTTTGTGGTAGAACCATTGAGTACTGCCTCCATTAGAGCCAGCTATATAATGCTGGGGTGGCTGTCAGTGGGCGCTAAGAACCAGGGTTGGTCTTACTGCAGAAATCCACACCCACCTAAACTTAAGACCAGGGGTGTCCAATCTTTTGGCTTCCCCGGGCCACACTGGAAGAATTGTCTTGGACCACATATATAATACACAATGATAGACAATAAGCTTTAAAAAAAAATCTCAATGTTTTAAGAGAGTTCATGAATTTGTGTTGAGCTGCATTCAAAGCCATCCTGGCCATGTGTAGCCCATGGGCCATAGGTTGGACAAGCTTGCTTTAGACCCTTCCAGCAATTCTAAACAGGAAATCAAAAGTCAAGATGAGTAGGTAAGTTGGTCAGTGTGAAAAATCTGTGGGAGCCACTGTAAATGCAGGGTTCCAGGCTCCATCAACAGCCACCTACATCATCCCACAACAGATAATGGTTATTCAGCACTTACTACATGCCAACCATGGGAGGAATACTTCAGATGCTTTGTTTTAATCAACTCTCACAGCAGCTCTTTTTCTTGCCTAAATTCCCCGGTTAGAACCTCCAGTACAGTGTTAAATAGATATGCTAAGAGACAGCATATTGTCTTCTTAGGGGGAAAACATCCAGTCTTTGACTCTTAAGAATGATGTTAGCAGTGGATTTTTCCTAGGTGCCTTTTATCAGATTGAGGAAGCTCCTTTCTATTCCTGGTTTGTTGAGTATTTTTGTCATGAAAAGGTGATGGGTTTTGTCAAAATGTTTGTCATGAAAAGGTGATGTTCTGTGTCTGTTGAGATGATCATGTGCTTTTTGTCATTTATTCTATTGATACGGTATATTACACATTGATTTCTCAGATATTAATCTTGCATACCTGGGATAAATCCCACTTGGTCATTGTGTATAAATCCTTTTATTTGTTGCTGGATTGAGTTTGCTAGTATTTTGTTGATTTGTATTCATAACAGATAGTGATCTGTAGTTATCCCCTCCCCTCCCCTCTCCAAACCACCTCCCCTCCCCTCTTTCATTTTCTTCTCTTCTCTTTCGTAGTTGTTTACTACTGTCGGAAAAGATCTGTTAGTTTTTTTTCCTGGTGCGATCTTTGGTTTTGGTATCAGGGTAATACTGCCTCAAAAAAATGGGAAGTGTTCCTTCCTCTTCTATATGTTCAGAGAGTTTGTGGTGGGTTTTTATTAATTCTTCTTTAAATATCTGATAGAATTCACCAGTAAAGCCATCTAGGCCTAATGTTTTCCTTATGGGAAACATCTTGATTCCTAATTCAGTTTCTTGTTATAGGTCTATTCAGACCTTCTGTTTTTCCTTAAGTCAGTTTTGATAGTTCGTGTCTTCTGAGGAGTTTGTCTGCTTCATCTAAGTCATCTAATTTGTTGGCATATATTTCATAGTGATTCCTTATGATCCTTTTTATTTCTGTTAAAGTTGGTGTATGAATAGTCCCTCTTCATTACTGATTTTAATAATTTGAATTTTCTTTTTTTCTTAGTCTAGCCAAAAGCCTCTCATTTTTATCCATCTTTTCAAAGGACCAACTGTGGGTTAATTATTTGTTCTCTTCTCATTTTTTCTGCTTCATGAACTGCTACTCAAATCTTGATTCATTCACTCTGCCTGCTTTTGGTTAAGTTTGCTTTTTCTGGTGTTGTAAGGTAGAACGTTAGGTTATTGGTTTGAGATTTAAAGATTTTGTACTTTAAACATTTTGATAGATACTGTCAGTTTGCCATCTGGGTTTTTCTCATTAACAGTGTATAACAGTGCTTATTCCTCATACTCATACCAGTCCTGATGTTATTAATCTTTATATATTTGCCAGTATGGTATTCAGACATGGTATCTTGTTTTAATATGTTTCTCTGATTACTGATAAAGTTAAGTAAACTTTCATGTGTTTATTGGCCATCCATCTTTATTTTTTCCTTCTTTTTTTCAAGATGGGAGTCTTTGCCATATTACCCAGGCTGGACTCAAACTCCTGGGCTCCAGTGATCTTCGTGCCTCAGCCACCTGAGTAGCTGGGACTACAAGCGTGAACCACCATGCTTGGCTTGGCCATTTGTATTTCTTATGTGAATTACTTTTTTTTTTTGCAATGGAGTCCTGCTCTGTTGCCCAAACTGGAGTGCAGTGGTGCAATCTCTGCTCACTGCAACCACCGTAGTGGTTCAAGGAGTTCTCACACCTCAGCCTCTCAAGTAGCTGGGACTACAGGCATGTGCCACCACACCTGGCTAATTTTTGCATTTTTAGTAGAGATGGGGTTTTGCCATATTGGCCAGGCTGGTTTCAAACTGGCCTCAAGTGATTAACCTGCCTCAGCCTCCCAAAATTCTGGGATTACAAGCGTGAGCCACTGCACCCAAATTACTTTTTTTTCTCTTTCTCTTTCTTTTCTTTTCTCTTCTCTTATTTCTTTTCTTTTCTTTTCTTTTTTTTTTTTTTTTTTGAGACAGAGTCTTCTCTGTTGCCCGGGCTGGAGTACAATGGCATGATCTCTGCTCACTGCAACCCTCGCCTCCCAGGTTCAAGCCAATCCTCCTGTCTCAGCCCCCGCTAGTAGCTGGGATTACAGACACACACCACCATGCCTGGCTAATTTTTGTATTTTTGATAGAGACGAGGTTTTGCCATGTTGGCCAGGCAGGTCTCAAACTCCTGACCTCAGGTGATCCACTTGCCTCAGTCTCCCAAAGTGCTGGGATTACAGGCATGAGCCACTGCACCCAGACTTTTTAAAAAACTCATTTCTTTAACCCTTTTTTTAAAAACCCATTTTTCTATTAGTTTAAAAAATATCTTTGCAGGAGCTTTTTATATTGTGGATTTTACTTATCACATACCGTTTGTAAATATGGTCTCTCTGTTACTCTTCTTTAACTATCTCTGCTATCTTTAGCTATATAGAAGTTTTGAATTTTTGTGTATTTAAATCTATCTTTTCCTGTATGATTTCAGATTACTTTCATACTTAAGCAGGCCTTTGCCATCCCAAAATGATGTTTTCTTCTAAGTTGGTTCTTTAGAAGCCACCAAGTTGGCCCCAACAGCAAAAGATGAACAGAATTTCTGTTTAACTCTCATGCCTCAAGAAGCTTTATGTAATACTCTAGGGACTGGACCCTTTAATGTCCCAGACTTTTCCTCCAGATCTATCACTGATGCTAGTGGCTAAGAGTAGAAATGTGAAAATTTAGCCATGTGAGCAGATAGAGCTGTAGTAATTTGTAAACTTTGAAATTCTGAGGAAGGGAAGGGAAGGTAACATTTATTGAACATCTATTAGTGCCAAACATGCAATAAATATGTATTATCTCACATGTGAAAGGAAGGCATAATTATCCCCACTCCTTAGAGAGGGAAATTGGAGCTGGCTACATTTAAAGTGGTCCTGGCTGGGCGTCGTGGCTCATACATGTAATCCTAGCACTTTGGGAGTCGGAGATGGGTGGATCACCTGAGGTCAGGAGTTCAAGACCAGTCTGTTCAACATGGTGAAACCCCCGTCTCTACTAAAAATACAAAAAATTAGCCAGATGGTGGTGGGTGCCTGTGATCCCAGCTACTCGGGAGGCTGAAGCAGAAGAATCGCTTGAATCCAGGAGGCAGAGGTTGCAGTAAGCTGAGATTGCACCATTGCACTCCAGCCTGGGAGACAATAGCAAAACTGCATCACAAAAATAAATAAATAAAATAAAGTAAAATAGGCCGGATGCAGTAGCTCATGCCTGTAATCCCAGCACTTTGGGAGGCTGAGGCGGGTGGATCACGAGGTCAATTGATCAAGACCATTCTGGCCAACATGGTGAAACCCCGTCTCTACTAAAAATACAAAAAAATGAACTAGATGTGGTGGCGCGCGCCTGTAGTCCCAGCTACTCAGGAGGCTGAGGCAGGAGAATTGCTTGAACCTGGGAGGCATAGGTTGCAGTGAGCCGAGAATGTGCCACTGCGCTCCAGCCTAGTGACAGAGTGAGACTCTGTCTCAAAAAATAAAATAAAATAAAGTGGTCCTGACACCAAAGAGGATTGCCAGGAGTACATGGCTGGCTGAGTGCCCAGATGGCCCATAGGAGCAGTGGGCCCTCCACAGTCCAAGGTCTGGTTCTAGATGGAGAGAGAAGGATGTACTTGTAATACTGAAGCTCCAGAAAATCTGTCAGGGCTCCAAAACTGATTAGAGGGGCAGCTGACTCAGTAACAAAACTCCCAGGAGACTTACGTACATGCCAGAATGTAAAATTGCTGCTTTACTGGGAAGATTAGAACTGTTGTTGAGTAACTTAGAATTCTCTGGCTGCAGGCAACACTACAAGGGAAGCCACAGGATAAGCAGACAGCTGGTGAGTCAGCAGTCAGAGCAGGGAAGTGAATTTAACATTAGATGGGTCAGGCTGTCTGGCTGATGAATTCATCCCCACAGTACTGTAGAACTGCCTTAGGGAACTTTGTCTGGACTAGGGATTGGGGTCCCCCCTCCTTTGTACAGCCCTGGAAGGACACATCCAGCTCCAACCTCCGTCACTCCCTTACTTCCTTTTTTCTTATTTCCATCCAGCCATCAAGCTTCATTTCATGGCCAGTAATTATCATTGGGATCTGACTCTCCTGCCTTATGTATTTGTTTTATTTTGTCCTCATTCCCACTTCTATTTCCCAGCTATATCACAGACAACTATTCTAATGTATTTGTAGTTGTGTATCTGTTTCTGCTCTTTCTAAAATGGAAGCCACTGCCTTATATATAGATGTACTCTTAACTTAAAAAAAATTTTTTAGGTTAACATACAATAAAATTGGCTTTTTGGCATACAATCTATAAATTTTAACACATATTTGTATTTGTGTATCCACCACTACAATTAGGATACAGAACAGTTTCATCACCCTAAAAAATCCCTCTTGTAATTACCTTCTCCTCCCACCCTTAATCCCAGGCAACCACTGATCTATTCTTTATTACTATTGTTTTGTCTTTTTGAGGATGCCACATAAATGGAGTCCCACAGTATATATGCATTTTAATAACACATGTAAATGGTATTTTACAGCTCATTTTGATTGTATGTTTTTCACCCAGTTTTTCTTTTTTTAATTTTTGAGAAGTTTGACGTAACTTCAAACTTGTAGAGAAGTTGTTAGACTAATACAAATAATTTCTGGATATCCTCTGGATTCCCTAAATGTTAACATTTTACTATATGTACTTTTTCCTTCTCTCTCTCTCACTCTTGCTCTCTCTCTCTGTGTGTGTATATATCTGTAGATAGATATTAATGTAATTTTATCTAGATAGATACATCTAGATCTCTCTCTCATATATAGATATATATCCTTTTACCCTTAAATATTCAGTGTATATTTACTAAAAACAAGATAATTAAAAAATATAATATATAACCATAGTATAATTAACAATCAAGAAATCAACATTGAAACATTTCTACTATGTCATCTACAGGCCTTAGGAAGACTTTGTCAGGTGCCCCAATAATAGCCTGAATGGTAAAAGAAAATCATGTGTTGTATTCAGTTGTAATGTCTCTTAGTGTCTCATAATCTGGAATAATTCCCAAATCCTTTGGATTTCATGACAGTGACATTGTTGAAGAGTACAGGCCAGCTATTTTGTAGAACGATCTTTAAATTTAGATCTGTCTGATGTTTTGTTTCCTCATGATCAGATTCAGGTTATTTACTTTTGACAGGAATACTGCTGAAATGATGCCGAGTTACAGATCTATAGACACGCACTGTCAGTTTGTTCCTTATGGGCAGTGTGAACCTTGAGCATTTCATATAACTATAACTATAGCTTCATTATAGTTAATATTTTACCATTTTAAATTAAAAGTATCTGGGTGGGTGCAGTGGCTCATGTCTGTAATCCCAACACTTTAGGAGGTTGAGGTAGATGAATTGCTTGAGGTCAGAAGTTTGAAACCATCCTGGCCAACATAACATGGTGAAACCCCATCTCTATAAAAAATAAAAAAAAATTAGCCTGATGTGGTGGTAGGCTTGAGGTTCCAGCTACTCAGGAGGCTGAGGCACAAGATTTGATTGAGCCTGGGAGGTGGAGGTTACAGTGAGCCGAGATCATGCCACTGCGCGCTAGCCTGGATGACAGAGCGAGACTCTGTCTCAAAAATAAATAAATAATAAATAAATTTAAAAAAAATGTATCTTATGGGCATATACTTTGAGATTATATAAATATCTTGTTATTCCTCAAACTTTCATCTACTTTTTAAAAAAAGTTTTTCTTATCCTTCATTGTTTTCTTCATCCACTGGGTTTTAGCATCTACAAATGATTCTTGCCTGAATCCGTTATTATGGTAGTTGGTAATTTTCTAATTCCATTATTCCTTCTATGTTTGTTAATTACCATTCTTCTATGAAGAAGAGCTTACCCTTCTCCCCTGTTACTTCAAATGTTACTGCAGACCTGTGGATTCTTACTTCTTTAAATAAATCATAATCCTTTACTATCATTATTTATTCTGATGTCCAGACTATCCCAGAGTTGGCCATAAGATCACTTTCATGGGGTATGGTCATGGTCTTCGGGATTCCTCTTTAGAGGTTCCTGGTTCCTGTTTTCTTTTGACATACCCTATTATTCTTTGAGCATTTTTTTTTAACTTTTAGGCTCAGCAAGAAGTTCCAGGGTCCTCTTGTTCTTTCCCCAACTCAGCCCTAGAGTAAGTCACTTCTCCAATGAGCTCTAGTTCCTTTTAGTAGAGAATTGTAAATAGAAAACAAGAATTGGGGCCGGGCGTGGTGGCTCAAGCCTGTAATCCCAGCACTTTGGGAGGCTGAGGCGGGTGGGTCACGAGGTCAACAGATCGAGACCATCCTGGTCAACATGGTGAAACCCCGTCTCTACTAAAAATACAAAAAATTAGCTGGGCATGGTGGCACGTGCCTGTAATCCCAGCTACTCAGGAGGCTGAGGCAGGAGAATTGCCTGAACCCAGGAGGTGGAGGTTGCGGTGAGCCGAGATCGCGCCGTTGCACTCCAGCCTGGGTAACAAGCGAAACTCCGTCTCAAAAAAAAAAAAATAAAGAAAACAAGAATTGGGTGCCGAGTTTGCACCTTTGTTTTTAAGGTCTATCCACGTCCAGCATGTTGAGTCTAACTGCCGAGTAATACCTCGTGATAGTTAACCATCCCACTGTTTCTTTTTCCCTTCTCTAATGAGGGCCTCCTGGGCTGGCTCTAGCATGACTTTCGCAAGTGTTGCTGTGAGGAACATCCTTAGACGTTTCCTTTACGGGCACGTGTGGGCATGTTTATGTTGATTCGGGGGTGCCAGACACTGCTCCAGCATGGCTGCCCCAGTTTACATTTCCAGCAGCACAACATGACAGGCTCTGTGTCTCCGTGAATAATCAGCATTAACCAGCTTCCTATTTTTTGCCAAACGAATAGATGTGCTGGGATAGTTCTTTGTTTTAACTTGCTTTTCTCTGATTACTAATGAGGTGGAGCATTTCTTCATATGCTTCATGGTCTTTGGGATTCCTCTTTGGTAAATTGCTTATTCATTATAATCCTTTGCCTGTTTTTTACTGGGGTTCTTATATTTTTCTTAATAAATGCAGGAATTCCTTATACATTCTGG
The DNA here is from genome assembly GCF_049354715.1 of Callithrix jacchus. Lineage (NCBI taxonomy): Eukaryota > Metazoa > Chordata > Mammalia > Primates > Cebidae > Callithrix > Callithrix jacchus. Next base: position 140,343,138 of record NC_133502.1, on the reverse strand, counting down.
ATATTAATCTCTTGCTGGTCTCAGGCGCTGTAGATCTCTTCTGAATCTGTTGCTTACTTATTTATTTACAATTTTGTTTTTAAGAGTTGAAGTTTTGCTCTGTCACCCGGACTGGAGTGCAGTGGTGTGATCAAGACTCATTGCAGCCTCACAATCCTGGGCTTAAGCCATCTTCCCACCTCAGCCTACTGAGTAGTTGGGACTACAGGTGTGCACCACCAGACTTGGCTAATTTTATTTTATTTTATAGAGATAGGAGTCTTAATATATCGCTCAGGCCGCTCTTGAACTCCTGGTCTCAAGCAGTCCCTCCACTTCAGCCTCCTGCATCTGTTATATATGTGTTCACTTTGCTCATGCTGTATTTTATTTGAACATAAAACTCTTTTTTCCACTGTTTTGTGCACTCTTTATTTTTCTGTAACTAAGTTAATACCCTTTGTTCTTCCATATGTTAGGTATGCTGGTATAGCTGAACTCTGCTAACCCTCCTCAGCAAACAATCTGTTTTTATGACACCTTATCCTCTACTGAATTTTCTTTATTAAGATTAACTTGGGGGGCCCTGTGTGGAGGCTCACGCCTGTAATCCCAGCACTTTGGTAGGCCAAGGTGGGTGGATCACGAGGTCAGGAGATCAAGACCATCCTGGCCAACATGGTGAAATCTCATCTCTACTAAAAATACAAAAAAATTAGTTGGGCGTGGTGGCGCACGCCTATAGTCCCAGCTACTCAGGATGCTGAGGCAGGAGAATTGCTTGAACTGAGGAGGCGGAGATTGCAGTGAGCCGAGAATGCGCCACTGCACTCCAGCCTGGGTGACAGTGCAAGACTCCATCTCAAAAATAAAAAAGAATTACTTGGCCGGGCATGGGGGCTCGCACCTGTAATCCCAGCACTTTGGGAGGCCAAAGAGTGCGGATCACCTGAGTTCAGGATTCAAGACCAGCCTGGCCAACATGGTGAAACCCCATCTCTAGAAAAATACAAAAACTAGCCAGGCATGATGGCGGGTACTTGTAATGCCAGCTACTTGGGAAGTTGAGGCTAAGAATCGCTTGAAACCTGGGAAGGGGAGATTGCAGTGAGCCAAGATAGCCCATTGCACTCCAGCTTGGATGACAGAGAGACTCCGTCTCAAAAAAAAAAAAAAAAAAAAAAAGGAATGACTTATCTGCCTCTTAGAGTGTGAGGTCTGCATGCAAGGATTATTTATATATTTATTCAGCAAATGTGTGACATAGGCCTATTGTGTGTTAGGAATTATGCTGTCACCAATGAAATTTAGAGAAGTTAACAAAACTTGCCTGTAGCTTTTTAGAGGTGATGCAGTGATTTGAAACCTGGCCTATGACTCCTTCCTAATGTGTTGCCTTCGCTTGAAAATTGCATTTGGGGATCAGGTGTAGTGGCTCTCATCTGTAATTCTAGCACTTTGGGAGGCTAAGGCGGGTGGATCACCTGAGGTTAGGAGTTCAAGACCAGCCTGGCCAACATGGCGAAACCCATCTTTACTAAAAATACAAAAAGTAGCTGGGCATGGTAGCACATGCCTGTATTCCAAGCTACTCAGGAGGCTGAGGCAAGAGAATCACTTGAACCCAGGAGGCGGAGGTTGCAGTGAGCTGAAATTGCGCCACTGTACTGCAGCCTGGGTGACAGAGCCAGATTCTGCCTCAGAAAGAAAATTGCATTTAGTTTCTGTAGACTGTGTATCAAATGTCTAAATCTCTTTTAACAAATGGCCTAAGGAGGTGCAGAGCAAAGCATCCTCACCAGCATCCTGACCTGGCAGTGAAGCATGGGACCCTGGAGGGAGTAGTGGTAAGTGTGACTCTGGAGTTCTCCAGTGGCAGGCCCTGGGCTAGTTGTTAGTGACTGGCTCCAGGTTGAGAGGAGAGCCCAGAAGAGGCAGGTGGCTACCCCACCCTGGAGGTGAAAATAAAATGACTCCATTTATTTTAAGGAATCTTAAAATAAAATGCCAGATATCTATACCATTCTAATCCTTTCTGAGAAGCTAAAATCATTCCTTTGGGAAGTGCTCTAGTTCTAAAAGGACAGATACACAGCAGAATCTTCCTGGGGCTAATATGGGGTTTGCAGACAAGTAGGCCTCAGAGTCTTTTCCTGGTAGTGATAACTGTGGGCAGGCACAGTTTCCAGAAATTCCAGTGGAGGGAGTAAGAAGGCGGAATCTGCCTTTGGGTGAGGACCAAAAAAAGCAGAAATTCCTCTTGGGACTTTTTCCTCCAGAGGCCAAACACTTGGGAGCCTGTTTACTGGGCTTTAAAGAGTGACCTCTAGTCATTCTTTCTTGACCCCTAGGCCTTGCATTTCTGTGGCTTCCCCACTGGACAGAAGTGGAACTGTCATGCTGCCTCTTCTGGGGTCTCCCAGAGGTTTCCCCATGTCCTCTCCTTGCTTGTGCTGCCCCACAGAATTGGGGATCTGTGACCACATATGTATGGTTTAGAAGTAATGCTCGAGAATTGTTTAGGTCGGTGACGTCAAATAAGATTCACTTTTGTGCCACCTCCATCAGTTAGAGGCCCACTGGGCCCCTAAATTGGGAAAGATTTTGAGACAGAATCCCCATGGGCATAGCGTAGGGACAGTAGAGGCATGTGTGCTGTGATTTGCTATTCACTGTGTGGCTGTATCCAGGAAGATCAGAACCCTGGAAGATTAAGGGAGTTAGGACTGCTTTTTTGCCAATCCAAGAGTGTCCTTGAGGAAGTCTGTCAACCTCTCTGGCCTTCAGTTTCTTTCCTGTATAACCATAATTACCAAGGCTCCTTTGGCCCTGGTCTGCCAGGATTCTCTAGGGTCTGTTTGAGGTGGATCCTGGCCCTTCAATGTGGCTGAATCTAATCGTGGCATTGCTTCCTTAGATTTAGGCCTTGATACCCTTGGTGACACCATCCTGGGCTAAGTGACCACCTGAAGTTTTTCTGGTGATTTTGTGACCCATGTAAGACTTTGAGCTTTGGGGTTATTCTCTAAGAGAAATAGTGGCATTTGGTGAAGAGCCTGTTTGGTGTGGCTATGTGAGGCTTACCTAAGAAAATGCAACATTTTTATTAGGAGGTTAGGCCATCAATTGCCACAGAGTGTCAAATGCTAGGCCTAGAGCCTGGAGAAAACTTATTTTTAAATTGATGGGGTGCTAGCGGGGGTAGGGTGGTGATGGCTGTAGCTCATGAATCAGGTGCTAAACCTAGAAACAAAGGCCTCATGAGCACAGATGAATGGAAAGCTGCCCAGTTGGTCCAGTTTCCCACTTGGCCACGGAGGCTTGCTGTGAAGACCTTGTCTGGCAGAAATGAGAGTGTTTTTGCCCCACCTTGATTGTAACTGTAATTTAGGACTAAAGTCATAGATTCTGAAACATCAAAGGCAAGATGGCTCCCAGCTCTGTGAGCTCAGCTTCTCACTTCTTAGTTGAACAGGTGCAGTGTGGGTCAGCACACGATTGCTGCTCCTGCTGCCGGGAACTGCCCCAGGCATAGAAAGGAATGGGACACAACCCCTCCCCTCAAGATGTCTAAGGGAGGAAGCGGGCAGGTCAGCTGGTACCTCATCCCTGCGGGGGCTCCAGCCAAGATTGTGAAGGGTGTTGTAGGCATATGGAGTGGGGACTGACTGGTCCCGAGAGGGTACTGGGGAAAGATTTGAAGAGGGGTTAACATTTGGTTTGAACTTCAAAAAATTGTTGCTTTACCTCTTTCCAGAAGTTTTTGAAGTAGCTTATAAGAACACATACCGTATAAAGGACCAATATAAATTTAAAATCAGAAAAAGAGAAAATGGAACTTAGAAAATTAAGAATGAGGAAGAGTGAAAATGTAGATATTAAGCTAAGCACGGTGGCTCATACCTGTAATCCCAACACTTTGAGAGACCGAGATAGGAGAATATCTTGAGACCAGGAGTTTGTGACCTGCCTGGCAACATCTCAAGTGAGACCTTATCTCTACAAAAAATTTAAAAATTAGCTGAGCTGCGTGGCTCATGCCTGTGATCCCAGCTACTCAGGAGGCTGAGACCACAGCCTGATGATTACCTGGGCTCAGTAGTTTGTGGCTGCAGGTGAGCTGGCACCACTGCAATTCAGCCTGGGGTATAGAGCAAGACCCAGTCTCCAAAAAAAAAATTAGATATTTGCTCCACCATGGGCAAACCATGGGTCCCAGCATAGTTATTATACTTGACCATTTGCAAAAGCTGAAAGCAAAACATGTTAATGTGTTACACCTTGTTAGAGAGGAAAATACACAGTAGTTCCTGAGTGTGAGTTGTTTTTCTTGACCTCACTCTTAAATAGTTTTATGGGGGTGGGAGGGAGGTGGTAGGTAATAAGTGAACCTGTAAACCAGCGTTTCTGAAAATGTAGTCCAGGGAATAGCACCAAAATTACAGTTACCTAGAGTGCTTGCTAAAATGCAGATTCCTGGGCCCCTTCCCCAAGCTTATCAAATCAATCTGGTGAGTAGTACCTAAGAATCTGCAAATTCACATATTACCATACATGATTTTTCTTGCACTCCACAGCGTGAATGCCACTGCAATAGACGGAAACCCACCAGCATTGTGAAAACAAGATTGAGTGCTTGGCCTTTGAAGGTTGAGTGGGACTTTAATGAGGGAGAGAGCAAGGCATGAGAAGTGGCAGCTCCACTGAGGTCAGTGGTTCATTGCTGACGAGGTCACTTTTAAGTCACATTTTAGAAGAACTATGAAGTGTGGCAGTTCAGGTATGTGGCAGGACTGTTTCTGGGCCCAGATGAATGAATGAGCAGCTGGCCCCATTGTGCCCAGTTGGTCTGGCTTCCCACTTGGCCACCTAGGCTCTGTTCTGTGGACCTCATCTGGCAGACTCCTTTATTTTTATTTATTATTATTATTATTATTATTTTGTTTTTGAGACAGAGTCTTGCTTTGTTGCCCAGGCTAGGGTGCAGTAGCACGATCTTGGCTCACTGTAGCCTCTACTTCCCAGGTTCCAGTGATTCTCCTGCCTCAGCCTCCCTGGTACCTGGGATTATAGGCAAGTGCCACTACGCCCAGCTAATTTTTGTATTTTTAATAGAGACAGGGTTTCACCATGTTAGTGGTCAGGCTGGTCTTGAAGTCCTGACATCAGGTGATCCACCCACTTTGGCCTCCCTAAGTGCTGGGATTACAGGTGTAAGCCACCACACCTGGCCTATTTTTTTCAGCAAATCCTTTGTTTTTCTTTATGTCTCCAAACTTAGGGTACTGAGACCACAAATGTGTTGTTTCCTGTTGAAAAAGTGTTTCTCACTTAGCTGGGTGTGGTGATGCGCTCTGTAGTCCCACTACTAGGGAGCTGAGATGAGAGGATTGCTTGAGCCCAGGAGTTCGATGATCATGCCATTGCACTCCACCCTGGGTGACAGAGCAAGACACTGTCTCTTAAAAAAAGAAAAAAGTGTTTCTTTCCCTGGGACCTAATAGTGGCTTGGATGGTGAGTTGGCAGAAAGAACAGTGGGTATTGAACTTGTGTTTTGTATGTGGTATGCCCAAGACACATGATGTCAGCATGAAGAATAGAACATTCCTGTTTGCTGGTCAGTGGCTTGTATGTTTTGAAATCTTTATTTTGGAAAATACTGCCTTATTAGGAATGGGACTAGGGAGGGGGTCACCTTTCCCATCTGTGGGTCATATTTTAAAACATTAATTGTTCAGGTGTAAAGATACAATTGAAGATATAAAGAAAAATGCCACAAACATCTGATATAAGAAACAAATCATTTCCAAAAAAAAAAAAAAAAGAAAGAAACAAATCATTTCCTGTACCTTTGAAGCCTTTATGAGTTAGATTTTGAAACTCAGAATTGCTTCACATGAGAGTTGAAAGTCCCTTCTGTTGGCTCTCCATCCCCTGTTTTTCTGTCAAGTTTTCTTATAGGTTTATGGAAACCTTTGTTACTTGTGCTGGTGGTAGAGAAGTGGAGAGGATAGCTGTGTGCCACCCACATAGCTGGGATTTGTTGGCATACTCCCATGGTAGCCAAGTGGATACAACTCTGTGATGAAACCTCCCAAGAGGACTGAGGGGCCCTGATGGAGTAGCTGCTTCTTTGCAAGGCTTTCCTTGACTCTCTTCCCTGGCCCCTAGTTGATTCCCCTTCTTCTGTGTCAGTTCAGCTTGTCACCTGTCACACACACCAGTACTGTTTGTTGGCTTTGCTGGTCTCCTTGACTCCTGGGGGCAAAGACCTCTTCTTTTTTTGTTGTTGTTGAGACAGAGTCTTGCTCTGTCACTCAGGCTGGAGTGCAGTGGTGTGATCTTGGCTCACTCTGCCTACTGGATTCAAGCAATTCTCCTCCCTCGGCCTCGCAAGTAGCTAGGATTACAGGTGCCCACCACCACACATGGTTACTTTTTATATTTTTAGTAGAGATGGGGTTTTACCATGTTGGCCAGGCTGGTTTCAAACTCCTGACCTCAGGGTGATCCGACTATCTCCACCTCCCAAAGTGCTGTGATTACAGACATGAGCCACCATGTTGAGCCTCAAAGACCTCTTTACTTGCTCGCCCTGCCCCCCCGCATGCCCTGTACCACCTAGCACGTGATACATACTAACTGGGTACATGTTTGAATATGAATGGATGTGGTGCTGTGAATGTTTAGGGGATGTGGGTGAGGTGCTTAAGAACCAAGCTTGAATGGTCTGGGAAGGCTTCCTAGGGGAGGTGATATTCGAGCTTAGGCCAGACAGCTGGTAGATTTGGTGATATTGAAGTCCTTGGAGACTTAGAGAGCTTGCGCTCCTCCCAGAATGATGGATGAGCCAGGTACAGTAAATGATGCTTCTCATTTCTGAATGAATGGGGGGCCTCAAGGGGCATCGTGATTTCACGAGAATGCTGCAAGCAAATCTTTTCTCGAGCTGGGGAATTTGGTGGTAATGCCTGGCTCAGCTTGCAGTACGCACCTGGCCTTTGGAAGACTGGCACAGAGAGAAGTGGCCCACCCACCTGAGCCTGTGGAAGAGCACTGGTGGGGGATGGTTTGTGAAGAGGGGCTGTGCAGTGTACTGTTAGGTCTGAGACCCAGGAAGAAATTCCAGCATCCCAGCTTTCAGAACCACAGAGTTCTAGGCACTGCCGAGTTCCACATGTTCTCAAATGTTTCCTGAATACTTGAATTTCCTGTCCAGGAAATTTTCAAAAGAAACTTAAAGGACTGATCCATGGCTGCCAAGGAAGGATTTTAAAAAAAATTAAATTAAAAAAAATCAATCCATCATGAAAATCTATGATCATTTCATAAGAGAAAGGACATTTTAATATTCAAAGAATAAGGAGCACTTAATCTCGGAAGGAAGGGCATTCCTATACATTGATTACCTTTACTTTAATGAAAAACCACCTACATGGTCTTTACTTTTATGATTTCATTCCCGGGCTGGTGAAACATTGACACAGTAAAGCATCAGGCCAAGTCTTCTTTCTACCTACTGGCCAATCAGTTGACAAGCAGTGACTAGACGTTTCAGCCTGTTTTGTTGAGGCTAAAGGATTGAACTAGTGCTTCAGCCAGCATGAAACCAGGCAGGAGTCCATGCTGGTGTTGGCTTAGATTAGCAGGGCCTTTGATGGAGGGGCATGTATGTGTTTGGGTTTGCTGTGCCAGGCAGGGGAGTAGTGGAATTTGTCTGAGTTGAGCTCACACATTGAAGTTATTGAGCGACTTACATGTAAGGCCATGACCTGGACTCCCAGCCGAGAGGCCCACGTGGCGGGGCTTGAGCTGGGGGAGCCGAGGACAGCTTACATCTGCTCATCTGCTTACGTAACCCTGCCTCCCAGCTTCCAGAGCCAAGAAAACACACAAGCCAGCCCAGCGGGGCTGAGAGCCTGTGGTAGCACACACCATGTGCCGCACAGCAAGGGTGCCTTGGCTCGGCCTGAGGACTGTCATGAAGCCCTCAGCCCTCTGCCTCCTCCCAGAGCCTCTCTCTGCAGCTCCAGGGAATGGCTCTGAGACCTGGTAGCAGGTCTGCATGATTCTGAACAGAGCTAGTCGTTGCCCTCCTGCAGTCTGAGCTCTCTGGAGTTTCTCACTGGAATAGAGCCACGTGTGTAGCAGAGCATGGCCCCTGCAATGTGACAGGAGGTATGCAGGGCACTCAGGAGGCATCTTGGCTGGCACTCCACCCAATTAGTCATTTAACTCCAGGTCTGGGGCTGGTGTCTGCTGTCCAATCTCAGAGGTGTGAGCTGCAAGATCCTCAGAGTTGTGGAGGTTTCAGAGAGAGAAGGTGGAGAAAAAATTGCCAGATTGGGCAAGAAGGGCAGGATTGGCGGTCAAGGTATCTCAATGTGTTGGAAGCACGATGGGAGGTTGTACAAGGGGCAGAGAGTACAGAAGCGAACAGAAGAGTGAGAAGAGGCTGTTCAGTGAGAAAGCTCTGCGCAGAGCCACTAGAGGAGCAAGCTCCTTGGCCATCCTTAAGCCAGGGTAATTTTCATTTAGGTTCTGCCACACACTCAATGGGGAGCTTCTGGAAGGCAGGATCTGTCTAATCCATCCTCCCTCCCTGCCTCAACCCACTCCTCCTGGGGCTGGCACACAGTAGGTACCCAGAAAGTATCAAGGGAAACAAATAGAAAGTGGTCTTGACACGTATCACAGGGCGAATTTGCATTTAACAAACATTTCAGAATAATGACTCTCCATCACCTTCTGTGGATTGTCAGCATGCTGTGGACACACCCTGCATGGGAGGGAGTGGGTGTGAGCATGTGTATATGTGAGGGTGAGAGAGTGTTAGTGTGTGTGTTGGGGTTGGGGAAGAGGAGGGGGAATAGAAGATGGACCACTTGGGTATCAGCTTCTGCCTTAGGGAGACAGTGGTGTCAGTTGCTGAGGGAATCCTGAGGAGAGGCAGGTCTGGCTGCAGGTGGTGATGGTGGTTGGGGTTGCATGAGAGTCCATTTGGGGCAGGTTGAGTTTAAGGTGTCCATGGCATATGGCTAGTCATGTCCTATTGGCTGTGAGGTCAGGAGAGAGCCATGGGATGGGACGTTTTGGAACCGTCATGTGCTTAAATGAAAGACCTGGGTGAGAGTAAGAAGGAAGAATGTTTAGGGAGAGTGAGAGAAGGGGGCAAAGATGGACATCCAGGAAAAAGGCTGAGAAAGCCTAGGAAGCAAGGTAAGAGATGTAGGTGAGTGTGACACATGGTGATCAAGGCTTCTTTCTACCTCTCCTGTGCAGGACACTCACTTCTCCTGTCTGCTTGGACATTCATGCTGAGGGCAGGGAAGGTGAGAGCAAGGATTTGTCTAAGATCTTGCTTTGGATCCCTGTGCTCCTCCTGGTTTACCAAGTGTCACTGGGTGTGTCAGGGCGTTCTGAGACCTTAGAGCTCAACCAGTCCAATCCCTGCAGTTTACAAGTGAGGAAACCAGTGCCTTGAGAGTGTCTGTACTCTCCACTCAGGATGCCAGAGATCATCTGGAAAGTCACTGGTGGAGCTGGGCCAGGGCCCAGGCATCTCTTCTCTTGAGCAGGGCTCTTGACTTCAGGACCACCTTTCTGAAACCCATGATGGGGCAATACTAGGACACTTTCCAACCTGCAGGTGTCTGTCCCACGGAAGTGAGCCAGGCCACGTGTGAATTCCTGTTTTCTGGGTGGGTTTCAGAAGTTGTGAGTAAGTTGGCAGGATGACAGCCCAGGTGCTTCTTGGGTTCCCCAAAATGGGGTTATGTTTAGCAGCATCCTCAGAACCAAAGGTGGAGTGGGGGCTGCAGATGTTGTGGGGGCCTCTGAAGTGAAAGAGCACAGTGACAGATCTTTTCTTCGTGTTTTTCACAAGTTCACTGTGCAGCAGGGTCCCCCAGGCGGCTTTGCCTAGGGTTGGGAGTTGGGCAGCCCAGGCCTAGCCAACGTTGTGGGGAAAGGTATAAATGGCAGCAATCCCTGAGGGCCCTCTTTGCCTGAAGGCCCTAAGGCTTGACATCAGAGATGCCCATCAGGTGGCCCATCAGAGCCCTACTGCCCAGCTTGCCCAGTGAGAATCATCTGGGCTCCTTGTTAGGGTAGTCATTTAGGTCCTTCCCAAAATCCGCAGACTCTCTAAGGAAAGGGCCAAGATTCTGTATTTGTAGTGAATTTCTCAAGCAATTCTGGTGTTAGGTTTTGGAAAAACTTGTTCAGGGTGACCACTGACTGAGTCCTGGTCTTCTCTGAAGAGCACAGAGTCTGCTCACTTCAGGGCACCTTGGGAGGTAGGAGCTGGCTCAGCAGCCAGTCTTAAAAGGGACTGAGCTTCAAGGCCTCTATCCCTCCAGGAGGGAGGTGCGTGGCCAGGGAGGGAGCAGGGCTTCTGGATATCTGAGAATCTTCTTCCCTGCCCCCGAGGGTCTGCTGCCTGAGCTCTGTGATAGTGCAGAGAGCAAAAGGACCAAGCTTGACTGAGGCCTGTCTCTCAGGGCAAAAGTTTGCTGGTTAGAGGAGAATGGGAAGGGCATTTCTGGCAAAGAGAAAGTGTGGACAGACATGGCTTAAGGGATGGGGAGGGAGATGAACAGAGCTGAGATTGAAGGGCCTATTGCCCAGCTATGGGCCTTGGCCTTCCCCGTACAGGGCCACATAGCCTTGAAACTATTGGAGGTTTTAATGGGAAAGTAATATGTTCAGGGCTGTGTCTCAGAAGAAAACAAACTCGTGGGAACAGGTCCTGTGATGGTGGACCTGGGTCAGCTACTGAGGGAGGGAATGTGTGAGATGTGCACTGGGGAAACGTATGGAAGAGGCAGCTATCTGGTGAGAGGAACCAGACCCACAGGTTTTTTTCTCAGGCTCTTAATTCAGAAGGGTGAGTGATTCCGGGACTAGGGAGTGCTTGGAGAACCACGCATTATTGATAAACAGGACAGGCTGAGGCCTATTCACTGGCCTTGGGTGGGTTCTCATCAGCACGTTTCAGGTTTTGATCTGCACTTGTGGTTAGTGTTCTCACCTGTTCTCTAGGTTCCTTCCTTTGTTCCTGTGGCTTGTTTGCTTCACAGGTGAAGCTGGTTACACTAGAGTAACAGTTCCCAAAGTGTGTTCCCTGGCAAAATGGTTCTGTAGCGAAGTACGTTTGGGAAATGGTGGGTTAAATAAAACGAAAGGGTTTTTCTTGGCCGCGCAACTTCTCAGAGCCTTTGGTGTGTCTTGTGACTTTGCAGAAGCAGGATTTAATATGCAGCGTCCCCATTCTTAATCTGACCACAGGCGATGTTTTTCCATTAAGCATCTTGCTGTGTCTAATGTTTTCTGGAACCCATTTTGAGGAAGTCTGGTCTGCAGAGAATCTTGAACCCAGGCTCCCCATACTTTCTGCAGATCCTTGATTCCCTATGTTGCCTGAACTGTACCATACATACCGTATACCCCGTATATGACCTTTTCCTTGTCCCTCTTCCTACCTACCATTACCTCACAATCCACAATCTGCACCTCATCCATTTTTCTTCTGAGCCAAGCACTCTCTTACTAGCTTACTTCCCTCATCTGCATCCATATTCTTCTAGGCCAGAAACTTGGGAGTCATCCCTGCTGTTTTGTGACTTCTTCCTCTTTGTTACTTTATCCCCTCTGTTACTAAGCATTCTTCTGTGCTCTTTCCAGCTATGTCTTTTCTTTTCCCTCAGTTTCCTTTGGGGTCTCTTTGCCTTCATCCCTCCCAGCGCTTGATTCACCTTCCGTTGGGTCCCTTCCTGAGACGTGATCATTCATGCCACTCCTGCTACCTTTCACTTTGAAGCTAACTCCCTCTGCACCTACGTCCTGAACATGCATGTGCACACACGTGCACGCATGCACACACACACACACACACACACACACACACACACACACCCTTTGCCAGTTAGGCTAGAATCAGAGAGCTGGTGGTGTCAGCCATTTGTCCAAGGCTACGCAGCTGGGAGGTAGCAGAGCTAAGTCTCAACCTCGGGAGTTTTGAGAAACTGCTTTCTCATCCATAATCACTGATTTCTACAACAGTCTATCAAATTTCTACAAAATCTGAGTAGAAATTATTTCCATTTTACAGTGGAGTCTGAGCATGGAGGGTCCTGGGCAGACAAGTGCTTCATAGAGTGATCAACCATCTGGGTTTGCCCCAAACTGAAGGGGGTTTCCGGGGATGGTTGGTCGCCCTAGTGCTGGATGTGGTGCCTGATCTGGGCAGGAGGGCCCTCTCCATGGCCATGCTGCCTCTCAGAAGGAGATGTCTCCTTTGCAGGTACAGCCTGGCCATCTGATGCAGCCTGTGGAGCGGTGGTGAGTCCTGTGGGCTGCTAACTTCTCCCTCCCTCCACCTCTCTAGTGGGCCCCATGCTGATCGAGTTTAACATGCCTGTGGACCTGGAGCTTGTGGCCAAGCAGAACCCAAATGTGAAGATGGGCGGCCGCTACACCCCCAAGGACTGCATCTCTCCTCACAAGGTGGCCATTATCATTCCATTTCGCAACCGGCAGGAGCATCTCAAGTACTGGCTGTATTACTTGCACCCAGTCCTGCAGCGCCAGCAGCTAAACTATGGCATCTATGTTATCAACCAGGTGAGGCCTGGGAAGGTGGAATGAGAGAGGATGTGTATGTGTGCAGATGTGTGTATAATGAGGGCAGTGGAAGGGGGGTGATTTCACAGACACCTGGCACTTAGCGTGAGGAGCCAGCCCCCTAATCACCACCAGTGCAGATGAGCTAAACACCAAACAGTGTGCTTGCCTATTGCTGTCAACTCTTTTAGCCAGGAAAAACTCTGGAGTGTTTTCGTTGGTTTGTTTTGTTTTTGTTTTTTGGAAGTAGCCTTCCAGCAAAATTGGGAAAAAAGACAACCCTAATTTCCAAAGTAAACACTGATTATTTCCTGGCTTTGTGTAGCTGTATATTTTCTTTTTAAAAATAAAACCACTATTTAGATGTCAGACTTTTAGGGAACTTCAAAGTTTATCCAGTCAGTCAGACTGTGTCTCCTGTGGCACCTGGAGACAGTGCCCTCAGTTCAGGCTGCATGCCTACATGCAAGCCCCTGGTGAAATATCTGGGGAAGTCTGATTTGTGGGCCATCTGAGAGTCATGTGCACTGGGCTGAGTCTGAGAAAAGGTTTCTTACTGCTCTTCTGATCCATGTATGTTGGCCTTTAGCCCTGCTTAGGAAAACAATGCTAAGGATGGGTCAGCTTTCATTGTTACCATGGCATGGAGAATCAGATTGATCCAAGAGGCATCTTTATTGAAATAATTTTTTTAGTCCATTTGAGGTGCATTATTTTCCCAAGAGTATAACTTTGATATTTCAAGATTATCCCTAACACTTAAATTTATATCTTTAGACTGAAACCTCCTCGGTGCTGTGACACATCTAACTTATCTAGGCACCAAATTTCACTGAAATTCATTTGAAGAATCTGAGTGCCCATTTCTACAAGGCCCAATGTCCACTGCACTTCAAGATAAACTCTGCTTTAGGTAGGAGGATTGTTGGCAGTTTATGGCTTCCATTGAAGTCAAGGGACTCTGTGCATCTTCCCTGGAACCCCAGGGGAAGCACTTAAGGACTGCTGTGGCATTGTGCTTGCATCACTTGCTGCAGGAGATTCTGAAGACGTATAAGGTCTCAGTCCTGTCCTGTCCCAAAGCCTCCAACCCACTTCTGGCAAGTGGTACCCTCCCAGAGATCAATTTGTTAACAGACCCAAATAACCTGTGATTGGATGGTGGCTGCCAAATGCTTTGGAAACTCACAGGAAGGAGAGAGAGCAATGGCCTGGAAGAATCAGGATATAAACTATGTTCCAAAGTCTGCAGGGAGATGGGTGTCTCAGCTGGGGCCAGTGATCAGGGACCTCAAGGCAGAAAGGACCCTCACATGTTCCTGGAAATTGAGACACTCACTGGGGTAGGAAAGCACCAGAAGCTCTGGGGCCGGGTGTCAGAGTGAAGCCTGTAAGGCAAGGGAGAGCAGAACAAGCCCTGTTACAAGGAAACTGAAGCAGGAGAGGAGCAGGTGGTGGGCAAAACCGTTGAAACTGTTTGAATTCTTTGGCCATGTGAGGTACAGACCAGGGCCCTGTGAGCACCTGCAAGCAAGACAGCTACGCAGTTGTGGGTCACCTTGGAAGAATATTGGAGAATGTAAGAACAGGTAAATGTCCTGCTAAGTACAGGTCACTTTAACCCAGCAAGTATTCGTTTAAGGAAAGCCCTATGATTGAGAAACATTTGTCTGATGCCAGTGAGCACATACCGATGACGGCAAGATTCAGGATCCTGTTATTAAAGCAGTGGTAACAAGCACCTGGAAGAGGTGGCCACCATCACCAGGAGCCAGCAGGGATGACTAAGAACAAGCCGTGCCAGCTGCATCTCGTTTCTGTCTTGACAGTTACTGTGCCAGTAGATGAGGGATGCACTGTAGATACAATTCTGTCAGCTCTTACTCAGCAAGGCATCTGACGGCATCCCACAAATCTGCCTGAGTAGAAGACAGACAGCCATGGTCTGGATGCCATGTAGGTAGATTAAAATATATGCAGTATGTACTTTGGGGCTGGATGCAGTGGCTCACACCTGTAATCCAAGCACTTTGGGAGGGCAAGGTGGGCGAATCACTTGAAGTCAGGAGTTCGATACTAGCCTGATCAACATGGTGAAACCCCATTTCTACTAAAAATACAAAAATTAGCTGGGCATAGTGACAGGCACCTGTAGTCCCAGCTACTCGGGAGGCTAAGGCAGGAGAATTGCTTGAACCCAGGAGGCAGAGGTTGCAGTGAGCTGAGTTCGTGCCACTGCACTGCAGCCTGGACAACAAAGTGAGACTTCGTCTCAAAATAAAATAGAATAAAATCTTGGGTAAAGAGGGTAAAAGAGAGTTAGTGATGATGCTGAATTTTTGAACTGAGGTAGCTGTTTTCAAGGAAGTCTGGAGGGTGGGATGCTATATCTAGATATGTTGCAGTTTAGGTGAATGTGAGACTTCCCTGTTTTGAAGTCCAAACAAATATTGGACCAGTAAAATCTAGCCATCAGCTTAAATTCCTGATACAATTTATATACTACCCAGGCTCAGCATAGCAGATTTCTGAATGTCCTCTACCAGCTACATGTTCCTGCCCACCTCAATCCAAGTAGGCAGAACAGCTAACCAAGCCAGCTCAGACCGGTGGCACAGCTGTGCTGGCTAACACTGGGCACTGCCTGGGAGAGTGCTCCTCCCAAATACGCTTGAGGAATGCTGGGTTGAACCATGTCAAGCAGGTCTCGTTCCTGCAGAGCGTTTGGTACCCCGGTGTATACTGTAACCCCAGAAGTGTTTCCTGAGCTTGCCTGACTGGGGAACTTTTCCAAGAACCGTCTCAAGTGATGAGTGTTTTGTGAGTCACACTCTGGGGCAAGCTGGCCTGAGTTAACATCTCCTCCCAACTGCCTCCCTGCTTTCTCTGGAACACTGGGAACTGCCCATCCTCCCTCCCTCCCTCCCTCCTCTTCCCACTTCATAACTTAGCATCAGGAATATTTTAGTTTTGGTTTTTCAAACATATGTAATTCCTTTTTTCTTATCTTGTCAGTATCATCTCTTTTTTTCTTTTTCTTATACTTTTTTTTCTCTTCATCCTTTCCTTCTCCTCTAAGGGTTAACTTTCTGCCTTAAGAGAATCTTTACCTCTTTTTCTCCCACTTTCCCAGCTACTCTCTTATCTTGTGTCTCACCCTAATTGATCATTTTGGGAAAATAATGGTCAGAGTCCAGATAACTAAGTCAAGAAAGGCTTAAAGTCTGCTCTGCCTTTCCAGTAAAGAATATTACCTAATAAATAATAAAACGGTAATGGGAAACCTGAACCCTGAAAAAAAGAGGTGGAAGGAGAAGCATTTGGAGCACATCCTGTCTACAAATTAGGAACTTCCTATGTTATCTGTTTTATGGTTATATTCTAGAAGAAGAAGAAGAAAGGGATTTTGTAGCACCTGGTTTTGACCTTTGTGTACTGTTTGTTGAGCAAATAAACCTTATGGGCTGTTAGCCCTCTTTATAGCCTCTCAGGGGCTCCCTGGTCCAGACACCCTGCTATCATTTTGACTGTTCACACACACACACACACACACACACACACACACACACACACACACACATTTAAGATTAGACAGAAAGAATGCTCAAAATAAGAGTGGCTTCTGAGACATTTGGTCCAGGGCTTCCCACACAGGCTTTTTAGTATCAAATTTCTTTCTGCCCCATTGAAATGCTGCACACCCTCCACTACAGTAGGTCACAAGAGTTTCATTCTACTTGAAGTAGGGGCCATATCCCATCTCCACCTCCTTAGCTTCCCATTCAGTCTTTTCTAGGATTTACCCAGACCCCTGAGGCTAGACAATGTGGAAGCTTCTGTTCCATGTCACAGGTGAGGAAACAGGTTTAGAGAGGGACAGGCTCCAAAAGCCACATAGACAACAGCAGGGCTACAGCTCAAACCCCAGCGCCTGACTCCAGGTTTAGTGCCTTCTCAAGCCATCAGTGACACTCCTCACGACCAGGGTGCCCCTAGTGTTGCTCACAGCCTGGTATCCAGGGCTGAGAGTGTGCTGTGTGCTCAGACTGCTTAGGTTCAGTCCTGGCACTGCCACTTTCCAGTCACTGACCTCAGGCAGGCTACTTAAGCTCTGCAGGCCTCCATTTCCTCCTTGGTGGGGAGGGCTGTGAGGCATCTGGCACATGGTAAACCCTCAGTCAATATCAGCCGTTACTGGATATCCATTCCTGCCTCTGCACTCTCCATTAGTTCTGTCTGTTTTCTCTGCCTGCTTCTGTGGTGGTGAATTCTTCATGGCTCCCACTCGGCCCACATCAGGACCCTTCCTCCTATGGTCTGGACTCCTTGGGGTCAGAGGATAATGGATAATGGAATAACCCAGGTGGCAGAATCTCAGAGGACTCTGAGGCCTTGCTGGGCCTATAGCCTCTTGGGCTGTGTGTCAAGCTCCACACACAGGAGTGAACTTTCACAGATTTTTATGGCTCATACTTATATCTGTAGTAAGCTGTTAAGCACTCCCATTTGGCTTGGGCCTCTGTAATCACCATAATAATTTATATCTCAAGGATATTAAAGCAATGAATGGAGAGGGGCTTTCTAATAGAGACAGAGAAGAGTAAGAGTTGCTCTTTGTCCTCAAGGTCTCTCCCTCCACACCCACACCTTAGCTCACCAGCATGAGAGGATCCTCTTTGGCTCCTTGCACTCTACAACGTGGATGTCAAGATATAGCATTCTGACGTCAATGGCAGCAAGAAAAGAGGAAGAAGATATCGTAGCAAACAGGGATGCATGCTGCATTTCCTCATACTCAAATCCGGAAAGGAGACTGTAAAGCCACTCTAGGTGAAGGGAGGGCAGGTTGTCACCTGGTAGCACTAGCCATAAATTAAGGAATACAGGATATCTGTGGGATTACCGATCACAAAAATTACAAAATGAGTGAGGAATGCAGGCACAGCTGGCCAGGTGGGTTTGTCATCACCATGGCAGCCCTTTGTCCCACAGCCAGTACGTAGGACCGGTCTCTCCAGTTCCAATTGCATATCTTCTGGTACCTTTGTTCTTCTGTCTCAGCTGCCCAAGATTTTCCTGGTTGTGACCATGTTAATTCCTCTTTTTAAACCTGTTAGCATTTCCTGACTGCCCACAGACAAGGGTCTAAATGGTTGGAAGGCCCAAGCTTAGTATCCAAGACCCTGACCTACCTCTAGCCACTTCCTCCTCCTCCCTCCATCACTGGATTCCCCATCTCCACCCAGACACCCCTGTCCTCCCCTCCTTGTGCCTTTGCTTTTGCTGTCTCCTCTGTTCGTAATGTGTCTCTGGCCATCTTTTTTTTTTTTTTGAGACGGAGTTTTGCTCTTTTTACCCAGGCTGGAGTGCAATGGCTTGATCTCGGCTCACCGCAACCTCCGCCTCCTGGGTTTAGGCAGTCACCTGCCTCAGCCTCCTGAGTAGCTGGGATTACAGGCACGTGCCACCGTGCCCAGCTAATTTGCCTCCCTTCTTTCTACCTGACCACACAACTGGTGCGTAGTCAGTATAGATGCAGTAAGTGAAGCATGGGGCTTCTCCCCAGGTCTTGCCCCTTTGTTTATACCTAGTCTCAGGACCCCTTGCTCCTGGTCTTCTGCCTAGATCTGTGCCTCTTGGAAGTGAAGCCTCCATTCCCAGTGAGGCCAGGTTATGACGCTTGGGAACTTGCAGGGCCCCTCCCCTGGGCCTCTCCCCAAAGCTTCCGGCTCATTGCTGAACAGAGCATAGGCTGTCTGTGACATGGTCCTTGGGGTGACCTCCTTTATCAGGAAATATGCAGAAAACCTATAAATATCTTAGCCTTATGATTGTTAATGATCTCTGGACTTAGCACCTTTATTATGGTCTCACTTTGAATTTTGACCAGTGAGGCAAATTGTCTTCTGATTGTTCCTGTGGAGGGAAGGCTCCAAAGGTAAGCACATGGTAGCCACGTGATGGCTGGGAAGCAGAGCTGGGGTTTGGACAGAGGTGACCTAGAGCCTGAGGAATGGGTCACCCTGCCAGAGTTATTCCCAGAATGCTCCACATATACTTGCCAACACTGTGAGTCTCACTGGGTCCTGTGAGGAGGCACAGCAGCTTTTGAGGACAGCCCCAGAGCCCCCCGGGAGGCTTGCCTCACTGTTAGGCCAGTCCCTGAACCCTGCCTCAAAGGAGATGGAGGGAGAGCACAGACAGCTGCCCTTAGGACTCTGTCTGGCTTTGAAGTTTTCTCCTGTTTTCTTTTCATCTGTGTACTATTTTAGGATGATGGGGTGATAGTTCCAGGCTGGTTGAGGATGGATTTGGGGACAGTCCTTTGTACCCTCAGTGAGCAAGAGCATCTGTTACCCTACCTCAGCAGTTGTCTCTGTCACTGGTCCAAGCAGCTGGTTCCTATACAAGATCAAGATCAACCGGGAAGAAACAGACTCCTGGGTCTGTCCCATTAGCAAGGACAGCTGCCTGGGCTTATGGCCCTATTGGTTTGGTTTCTATCTTGGTCATCTCTACCCTCCCCCCATCCCTGCCTTCCATTTTCTCCCTGAGCTGTCAGTGCACAGATTGATGTGTATGGGAACAGGGCTTGGGAGGGGTGGGGTGGTCCTGTCCTGCATCCTCCCTTCCTTTGGGCACTTGGACCCTTTGGAGCTTGCCAGAGGTGGGGAGTGGGAGTGGGAAGGCCAGGGAGAGTCTCTGCGCCATCACTGTTTGAGTGTTGCCCCTTTGCTATGTGCCCCACCTGGTCCATGTCTCTCTCTGTTCTCCTGGGGACTTGATTTGCTGGTAAATTGCTTCAATGGATGTTGTTCTGGGAAATGCCATTTATTTTCTGCTCACCGGTGACTCTGTGATAGGGAAAGACAGCTTACTATGAATTTGCCTTTGCATTGGAACAGTAGTCCTCAGAATGGGCCTCTTTTCCCTTGCAGCTTTGATGTTTGCCTCTCTTCCTCACCTCTCTCCCTTGCATCCACCCTTTTTTCTTTTTCTTTTTTGTTTTCCTTCTAGCAGGGGCCTTTTGCCTTTACTTGTTAATCCTGTTTGTAGCAAAGCAAGTGGAAGGAGAAGTTACTCTCTGATCTGCTTCTTATTCTCCACCTACCTTCTCTTCTGTACTCTCCACCTCCTAGAAAGAGAGGAATGCTGACCTAACTGCTGCTGCCACTGCTGCTGCCACCACCGCTGCCACCACCTCCCTGGTAATGTTCACATGCCCTCAAATCAACCCAGAGCCAGGGCCCTGCTGGTCAGGGGGAGGCTGTGTACATAATCTCATGAGTGTGCCATCCTCAGGCCCTGGGGTCTCCCAGGCAAGGCCAGGGCCTCTGTGGGCTCTCTCAGAAATGCCGAAATTGCTGGAAGCCAGCCCATTGTACAGGGTCTGAGAGTTTTGCTTATTTTAAATTAAACCACAGTTGAGCTCATGCTGTATGTGTATAAACTTTTGTACCCTGCTTTTTCCTTAAATTCTTTATCATCGGCATCTTCCCATGTTATTTCATGATCATCATCATCACTTCATGTGCCTTCATAGTAGTTGATCATAGAATTTCATCATAATTAACTTGTCTTTTCTCTCTTAGAAGTCCTTTAGATAATGTCCAATTTTCCATGAGCATAAATAATACCATAATGAGCATCTTGCAGACTGAAGTTTATTCTGTGTTGGTTTGTTCCACATTTAGGATCATTTCCTCCCCAGGCTAGAATTCCAGATGTGGGATTATGCATTCAGAAATGATTTACACATTTTTATAGTTCTTAATATAGATGGCCAAATTGCTTTCTGAAAGAGAAGCTTTACTTTCCTCAAGTATTTTTCTCCAAATTGTATCTCAAACATCCTGAACGTGCTTAGCACCACTGTCTTGATATATCTGCAGAAAGCCATGTCTTCACTTCTCAGTGCGCCAGGCCCTGGGAGAGGCAGGCATCCTGCGCTGGCTCCTTGGAGTTGGGTTTAAAACTGTCTCCTCTGTGCTCACGTCACCCAGAAGCCCTGCTGGGCTGTTTTAGGAGCTTAGTTCTCTCTGAAGGCAACTTTATAGACTCTGTCCAGTCTGTGTTCCTGTGTGGCAGGGGTCAAGGTTGTGCTCACTCTTGAGAGTGGTGACTCGGGTTGGCTGAAAACCACTCCTTTAGCCTGGTCCCTAACCCTTGAAGGTCCATTTCTCTCACTCACTGGGGTGAAACGTTTAAATCTCAGATCCAAGTTTTGTTGAGAGCTCTGAGTTACCATATTGTTATGGTTAACAACTAGATCCCAGCAGAGCATGGTGGTGTGTGCTGGCAGTCCCAGGTTCTCAAGAGGCTGAGGTGAGAAGATTGCTGGAGCCCAGGAGCTCCAGGCCAGCCTGGGCAACATAGTGAGACCCTGTCTCCCTACCCGAAAACCCAACAACAACAGAAGCAAAACTAGAGCCCAACTGCTGTGAACTCATGGGTGAGTAGATATTATTAGCTCTCCACAAACTCAGCATTTGTATAATCCCAGGCTCTTTCCAGTAATTCTCTGGGATCACCTCCTAGCCTGTCCACTGTTCCAGGATCCATACTTAGGCCTGTAGGAGTGCCCAGTCAGAGCTTCTGCTGCCGCCAATCTGTTACTATTTCATGCAACCCACTCAGCCTAGTTCCTTCCTCTTACTGTCTTAGTGGGCACAGAAAAGCATACAGAGGATGTTTCAGCAAACATTGCCACTGGCTGTGAACCTGCCCCCGGATATGTGGTGTTGAGAGCTTAGTGGTAGCTTCAGGTATAGTGGGGAGGGGTGTAGCTCTGTGATGAGCCAGGGCATGTATATGGGAGCAGCAGTGTCTCTCTCATCATGTAGAAATTCTGACTCATTGAGAGTCTTGGCTTTCGGTTGATAGTTTTAACCACATTGCTGCTGTGTCTTTTGGTACAGGAGAGGCTGGGTGCAGTTGGTCCCAAGCCATTATGGACAAGGGATGTGTCTGCTGATGTACACACATGGACCTGACATCGAAGGAAGGCAGGGTGGTTGGACAGAACAGTTCTCTAGAATCAGTTGGGACTTGGACAAGAGGGGCCTGTTGCTTTCTATAGTTGGTCATCTGTCCCGTGTTGCAGTCAGGGGAAGGCCACTCTTGCCTTCCTAAACCACAGTTAGGCTTTTCCTCGGAATTAGGCCAGACTCTGGGCACCTGTCCTGAACCTCTCACCCCACTCCTACAAAGACTGCTTGCAAATGTAGTGCACATGCGCAGGGAGAAGGGGAGGTATGAAAGGGGAAGTGGAGCCCCTGCCGTAAGCCCTTGGGGGAGGCACTGTCTGCTTACTCACCGCTGTTGCCTCAGAGGAATCATACAATGGCTCCCTAACCGGTCTCCTTGCCTTCAATTGGATTGGGGCACAAATCCCTCCTTGACATACAAACCATGGTTTAAGGCTCCCTGTGACCTAAATAAGATAAAGCTTAAGTGTCTTAGCAAGCACCTAACCCTCCTCCCCGGTCTCTGTGATTTGGCCCATCTCTGCCTTCATGTCTCATTCTGGCTTCACTCATTTGGAATGTCTTGTAGTTCCTTGACTGTTCTCTTTTCCTCACAGCCTTTACAGGTGCTCTCACCATGCGTGCTTGTCTGCTCCTACAGTTGCCTTCTCTCCCACCAGCAACTCCAGAGTCGATGTCTGGTTGATTCTGTCTGCTGTCTCCAGTACCCTTCCTGCAGCAGTCTCTGCTCATTTGTTTGGAGATTTTATATGTTTTCTGGCCTTTTTTTTAGAGGGCCCATCTTCTCCCTCTAAAAGCAGCAGTTGCCTTAGAAGGAAGGGATAACTGTAACTCTTGTCTGCCAACATAAGATTAGGCCCACCCTTTATAAGCTGGGTCTTTCTTTTTTTTTTGAGACGGAGTGTCACTCTTGTTATTAAGGCTGGAGTGCAATGGCGCGATCTCGGCTCACCGCAACCTCCGCCTCCTGGGTTCAGGCAATTCTCCTGCCTCAGCCTCCTGAGTAGCTGGGATCACAGGCATGTGCCACCATGCCCTAAGCTGGGTCTTTCAAAGGGACGTCTGCACCCAACATGCTGGCTCCTCTTTACCACGACTTCCTATGCATTTCACAGGCCTCCAGAGGCCCTCCTGACTCTCTTCTGCTGTGAGAAACTCTGAACTTATAAGCCACAGGCTAAATCCCTTGAGCCTTAAGTGTTTTTCGTAATTCCCCTCTTCATCAGAGAAGCAGGATTTGGGAGGAATCTTGAAGCAAACAGAAGGCAGAGTCTCCAGGTAGGATATCTAAGAGACATTTGGAATGGTCAGACTGTTCAAGATGGGTGAGAAAGCCTCTTCCTGTCATAACAATAGTAGTCCACATTTGTTGCCAGGCGGTGTTGCTGAGGTCTTAGCCAGTGGGGCAGCCAAAGGCCCCATTTTTGAGATGGGATCTCACTGTGTTGCCCAGGCTGGAGTGTGGTGGTGATGTCACCGCTCACTGCAACCTCAACCTCCTTGGGTCTTAATTCTGAAAGACTCAGCTTTTAAAGGGTGGGCCTAATTTTATGTTGATAGACATTGCCTACCAACCTTGTCTCATTTAATACAATGCGCATACTATCCCCATGACACAAAAGAGGAAACGGGCCTGGAGGTGTGATGTGTACCCCAAGTCACACAGCTAATAAGTAAAGAAGCCAGCATTCCTGAGATTAAAAATGCATGTGTCTGTCACAGTGGTATATTTGGTGCTTGATCAACGGTTACTTGAGCGAATGGAGCAGCAGATGCACCAGATGAGTGTGCTCAGTGAGGAAGGCAGGAGTGAGGCTGGGTGTCTTCCCACCTCCTGCGAGTGGTGGGGCTTGGCAAGCTTGCCGAGGCCTGTCTTTCTTATCAAAGAAGGTGCGTGCCCCAGTGTTACAGCATTTCACCCAAAGAAGCCTAGAAAATGCTTGACTTTTCTGTCATTCTGGGGGAGGACACTTTCTTCCTCCACCGTTCTGCTGGCCTGGTGTTCCCAGGGCCCCCAGTAGGTGAGAGTACCTGCTAAAGTGCACCATGTGCTTCTGTCTCCCTGCATCCCACAGATGAGGCCTGGCTGGGAGGAGGGAGAGAGGGAGGAATATGTAGTTTAGGTTATTTTGGAAAACTGCCTCACCACCAGTTTTAAGTCTGTGCTAGACACTGGGGCATCTCACCATGCTGAAAGGGCCATGGCACGCCCCGCAGTGAAAGGGGGTAGAACCAGGTCTGCTTCTTGGGCTTCTCTAGGGTGCTGTTGCTCATGGGCCTTGGCTCTAGAGGTGTTCATTCATGGTTCCAAAATTCCAATTCCTGGGAAAGGAACAACGCTTAGTTCAGTCTCAGTCAGGCATCTGCTTAGATTAAATAGGCAAGGCCAGTAGGCCCAAGCCTATGGTAGAGACATGACCTCAAAAAGCCCTCTGCCCCAGTTATTGGGGAGTGTACAAGAGGAGGGAGCGTTTTCCTGAGCTGGGCAGCCAGCCCTGGGGGTCTAGTGCACAGGTGTAGAAAGGCTCAGTTGGTATACCTCCCTTTGCTGGTTGGAAAAGTGCTCAATGGGGCTGAATTATGTTTGACAGTGTAAGTCTAGGTTGGGGTGAGGGGTGTTACAAGATTGTCAAGATGATTAAATGAAATGTCATTTAAAAGACTTATCCAGGAGGCTGAGGCAGGAGAATTGCTTGAACCCAGAAGGCAGAGGTTGCAGTGAGCCGAGATCGTGCCATTGCACTCCAGTCTGGGTAACAATAGTGAAACTCCGTCTCATAATTAAATAAATAAATAAAGAAAACACTTATCCATGGCTTGTGTCCGGTATCCCCTCCCTGGTGAATAGTCACACTATATTATAATTCCAACAACTTCATAATTTTTATATCCAAATTCTAAAGTTTGTTTTTCTTTTTTTTTGTTGTTGTTGAGACAGAGTTTCACTCTGTTGCCCAGGCTGGAGTGCAATGGCACAATCTCCGCTCACTGCAACCTCCACCTCCTGGCTTCAAGCAATTCTGTTGCCTCAGCCTCTCAAGTAGCTGGGATTACAAGCTCCTGCCACCATGCTTGGCTAATTTTGTATTTTTAGTAGAGACAGGGTTTCACCGTGTTGGCCAGGCTGGTCTCGAACTCCTGACCTTGGGTGATCCACCCACCTCAGCCTCCCAAAATATTGAGATTACAGGCGTGAGCCAGAGTCTTGCTCTGTTGCCCAGGCTGGAGTATAATGGTATGATCTTGGCTTACTGCAACCTCCACCTTCCAGGTTCAAATGATTCTTCTACCTCAGCCTCCTGAGTAGCTGGGATTATAGGCACTCACCATCATGCCTGGCTGATTTTTGTAGAGATGGGGTTTCACCATATTTGCCAGGCTAGTCTTAAACTCCTGACCTCAGGTGATCTGCTCATCTCAGCTTCCCAAAGTGCTGGTGTTATAGGAGTGAGCCCCCATACCCGACAATTTTTTGTATTTTTAGTAAAGTTGGGGTTTCACCATGTTGGCCAGGCTGGTCTCAAACTCCTGACCTCAAGTGATTCACCCACCTCGGCCTCCCTAAGTGTTGGGATTATAGGGGTTAGCTACCATACCCAGCCTAAACTTTGAAATTCTTTGAATTTATGACACAGAATTAGCCGAACTCAGAATTACAAATCAACTCAGCCTGTGGGGTAGCCAAAGAAAACAGTGTGCCTTTGGGCTCCTTCTTCACTCACCATGTGGGGTTAGAAAACTTTGTCAGGGGTTTCAAAAAACGAGCTCTTGTGTGTAAAATGTTTCCTTGATTATCTTCTTGGTGCCTTTCTCTAAGTGGTTTGCTTCCCTGAGTTCCCCACCTGAGGCTGGATGGCTGTGGCGCACCTGTGCATTTTGTACGTACATATGCAGCCTTGTGGAGTACAGTTTACAGGCCTTGTTTTTTTTTTTCAGATGGGGGTCTCACTCTACCACCCAGGCTGGAGCGCAGTGGTGCTGTCATGGCTCACTGCAATCTCAACCTTCCTGGGATCAGGTGATCCTCTTACCTCAGCCTTTAGAGTAGCAGGGACTACAGATATGCACCACCATGCCTGGCTAATTTTTGTAATTTTTTGTAGAGACAGGGTCTCACCATGTTGCTCAGGCTGGTCTTGAGCTCCTGAACTCCAGTGATCTGCCCACCTTAGCCTCCCAAGTGCTAGGATTATAGGTGTGAGCCACCACGCCCAACCCAGGTCAACTTTTGAGGGCATGGAGAGAAAACTTTGAGTATGCCACTTTTGAGATTGTGTACCAATCCCAAGCCCCTGTGACGCACTTTTTCCCCAAAGTAGAGGGCTCTGATTGTTTTGGTCCCAAGAGAGATGGGAAAGAGCACTGAATGAGGACTCCAAAGTATTGGGCCTTAGCTTGTTTCCTCGTATTGGTGTTGTGAGAAATCTGGTTAGGATGACAGCAAGTGTGCATGCAGGAGGCTTTATGAACTGCTAAGAGTGAGGGGTGGCAATGTCAGTGCTGGGTCTGTCCTTACTTACCTGGGGCCATGGGAAGTGGTAAGACCAGATTCCTAACTCCACCCTGTAATGTGATTTTTGTGGTGACCCCTCATAGGGCTCTTTGGTTGAGCTTCCCAGAAGGAATTACCATCTGCCATTGTATGTTGAACGCCATTTTTTCATTCATTCATTCATTCATTCATTCATTCATTCATTCAGCCAACCAGCAACTATTTATTAAGCTCTTATTGTGTGACAGGCAGTATTCAAGGAACTGGGTGAATAAAGAACAAAAAAATCTCAGCCTTCATTGAGCTTACATTCTTACTGAAAGTAAACAAATAAAACATGTAGTGTGGCCGGGTGCGTTGGCTCATGTCTGTAATCCCAGCACTTTGGGAGGCCGAGGTGGGTGGATCACTTGAGGTCAGGAGTTTGAAACCAGCCTGGCCAATGTGAAAC
The DNA here is from genome assembly GCF_049354715.1 of Callithrix jacchus. Classification (NCBI taxonomy): domain Eukaryota; kingdom Metazoa; phylum Chordata; class Mammalia; order Primates; family Cebidae; genus Callithrix; species Callithrix jacchus. The sequence continues at coordinate 140,316,604 of NC_133502.1, read as the reverse complement.
CTCATCTCTACTAAAAAAAAAAAAATTGGGGCCGGGCATGGTGGCTCACGCCTGTAATCCAAGCACTTTGGAGGCCAAGGTGGGCAGATCGCCTGAGGTTGGGTGTTCAAGACCAGCCTGACCAACATGGTGAAACCCTGTCTTAAAAAAAAAAAAAAAATTAACCAGCATGGTAACGTATGCCTGTAATCCCAGCTACTTGAGAGGCTAAGGCAGGAGAAAAAAAATAGGCTGGGCATGGTGGCTCATGCCTGTAATCCCAGCTACACGGGAGGCTGAGGCAGGAGAATCACTGGAACCCGGGAGGCAGAGGTTGCAGTGAGCCAAGACCGTGCCATTGCAATCCAATCTGGGCAACAAGAGCGAAATTCCGTCTTAAAAAAATATATAAAAATACTCAGTGCCTTTGCACCAGCAGACTTGATGCCTTGGGACCTCATGGGTTGGCACCCTGAAGTAGGTGTCCCTCTTCTGTCTTGTGCACCTTGCTTTTATCCTGGTATGTATGACATGGCCTCCTACCATCCACTGTGAGTGCTGTGAGGATAGAGGTTGAGCTGGGTTTGCTGTGTTTCTCAGGTGCCTACCTTTGTGCTTGACAGGTAGAGGGAAGGCACACAATGTAGTCATCAAACCACAGTCAACCATATAAGGAAGGTAGAAGTGAAAAGGCTCATAGGTACCCAACCAATGTCACCAGTTTCTTAGAGTTTGTTTATAGTATGTATAAATAAATAATGCATGTGTTTAAATGCCTTCTTTCGCCTTTCCTTTTAGAGCTGCCTCTTTTTTCTTTTCTTTTTTTTTTTTTTTTTTATGAATCGGAGTTTTGCTCTTGTTACCCAGGCTGGAGTGCAATGGCACGATCTCGGCTCACCGCAACCTCTGCCTCCTGGGTTCAGGCAATTCTCCTGCCTCAGCCTCCTGAGTAGCTGGGATTACAGGCACGCACCACCATGCCCAGCTAATTTTTTGTATTTTTAGTAGAGACGGGGTTTCACCATGTTGACCAGGATGGTCTCGATCTCTTGACTCCGTGATCCACCCGCCTCGGCCTCCCAAAGTGCTGGGATTACAGGCGTGAGCCACTGCGCCGGGCCAGAGCTGCCTCTTTTAAGAGTACCTTACTATTGTATGGATGTACTATGATTTATTGAACCAGTTCTCTACTGATTCTTATGTTTTTTGCAATCTTTTCCCATGATGAACATTTCACAATGACAGTGTTGTTCCTAGTCATTCACACGCATGCAAATCCTTCTGCAGGATCTAGAGGGGAATTGCTGACTCAGAGGTTTGGTTACTCTGTACTGATTATAGAGAGAGGGCAGAAAAGTGAGGCCTAGGAGTTTACTAGTGACCATGTGTTGTAGTGGACAAGTCACCTGTCCCTGTGAGTGCTCTGCCCAAAGGCTTTAAGGCATTTGATATCACTGTTTTTGTTTCTGTACCAGGCCGGAGACACTATGTTCAATCGTGCTAAGCTGCTCAACGTTGGCTTTCGAGAAGCCTTGAAGGACTATGACTATACCTGCTTTGTGTTTAGCGACGTGGACCTCATTCCAATGGATGACCATAATGCCTACAGGTGTTTTTCACAGCCACGACACATTTCCGTTGCAATGGATAAATTTGGATTCAGGTAAGAGATATTCAGTCAGAGTCTCTGTTAGACATGTTTCTCATGTGTTGACTAGGAAATGCAGTCCTTGCAGCTCAGGAGTGTCTCTTTAAGCTCTGAAGCAGAATGCTTTCTCCTCTGAGAAATGGATGCTCTGTATTAGTTGAGATGGAAAGAAGAGACCAGAAATGCCAGTAGTCTCTGCACATCCAGACAAGAACAGGTTTTCTCTTTTTTTTTGAGATGGGGTCTGGCTCTATCACCGAGACTAGAGTGCAGTGGCATGATTTTGGCTCACTGCAACCTCTGCCTCCTGGATTCAAGCCATCCTCCCACCTAACCTCCTGAATAGCTGGGACTACAGTCACATGCCACCATGCCCAGCTAATTTTTATATATTTTGTAGAGATGGGGTTTTGCTATGTTGCCCAATCTGGTTTTGAACTTCTGCGCTCAAGCAATCTATCCGCCTCGACCTCCCGAAGTGCTGAATTACAGGTGTGTGCCACCATGCCTGGCCTAAGAACAGTTTTTAGCATTTGGGATGGCTCTCATCTTTAGGCTCCAAACAGATACTGTATTTTCTTGCTTTTCTCTTTCTCTTGCCCCACAAGTTTTGGAAAGCAAACTGGATTAGTTTTTCCCCACTGAATTATCTAGCTTGTATACCTCAGTAGATGTTCCTTGCCTGTTTTGTTTTTGAGACAGGGTATTACTCTGTCACCCAGGCTGGAATGAAGTGACACAGTCATGGCTCACTGCAGCCTTGACTGCCTGGGCTCAAGCCATCCCACAGCCTCAGCCTCCTGAGTAGCTGGGACTACAGGCATGAACCAGCATATCCAGCTAATTTTTTATTTTTAGTAGAGATGAGGTCTGGCTATGTTGCACAGGCTGGTCTTGAACTCCTGGGCTCAAGTGATCTCTCACCTCAGCCTCCCAAAGCGTTGGGATTATGGGTGTGAACCACTGCTCCTGCCCTTGGCCCTTGAAGAAGGAGCGTGATTCTGTTTTCCATCAGGGCACAAACTTCTACTTAAATGCACAGCCCAAATTTTTCCACCAAAATGCCCCTAGTGAAGAGGCTAGCCCAGATACCCGACTAGGGTATTATCCAAAGCATATTGTTAGTGGTGGAAAATGGCCTTATAGTCCATTGTTTTGTCTTAGAAATAAGTATATAGGCCGGGCGTGGTGGCTCACACCTGTAATCCCAGCAGTTTGGGAGGCTGAGGCGGGTGGATTGCTTGAGGTTAGGAGTTCGAAACCAGCCTGTCCAACATGGCGAAACCCTGTCTCTACTAAAAATACAAAATTAGCTGGGCATGGTGGTGCATGCCTGTAATCCCAGCTACTCAGGAGGCTGAGGCAGGAGAATCGCTTGAACCTGGGAGGTGGAGGTTGTAGTGAGCCAAGATTGTGCCACTGCACTGCAGCCTGGGTAACAAGAGCAAAACTCCATCTCAAAAAAAAAAAAAAGTATATAAATAAATTTGCATATTGTTTCCTAATTTGTCCATGTTTATCTTAACATAAAAGTGTTTTAAATTATTTGTCAGTGGTTGAGCCTGGTGGCTCATGCCTGTAATCCTAGCACTTTGTGAGGCCAAGGCAGGCAGATCACCTGAGGTTGGGAGTTCGAGACCAGCCTGGCTAGCATGGAGAAACCCTGTCTCTACTAAAAATACAGAAATTAGCTGGACATAGTGGCAGGCACCTCGAATCCCGGCTACTTGGGAAGCTGGCACAGGAGAATCTCTTGAACCCGGGAGGCAGAGGTTGCAGTGAGCCAAGATCGCACCATTGTACTCCAGCCTGGGTGGCAGAATGAGACTCTGTGTATAAATAAATAAATAAATAAATAAATAAATAAATAAATAAATAAAATTACCTATCAATTAAGTAATATAACCTTTTTCTTCCTTGCTTTAAGTAAATTTGAGTATCCAGCAGCTGTGCTGCAAGTACCCTATGTTTTGAGTGCCCCTGGTTTAGGCTGACTGATACAGTGTGGTTGGCCCATGTATACAGCAGGCCCTTTATTTAAATACAACTTATTTTCTTTTTTTTGAGATAGAGTCTTACTTGTCACCCAGGCTGGAGTGCAGTAGTGTGATCATGCTCACTATGGCCTCAAACTCCCTGGCTCAAGCAATCCTCTCACCTTAGCTTTCCTAGTAGCTGAGACCACAGGCGTGGGCCAGTACCTCTGGCTGATTAAAAACAAAAAAATTTTTCAGAAATGTCTCACTATGTTGCCCAGGCTGGTCTTGAACTCCTGGAGCCTCAAGCTATCCTCCTGCCTCGACCTCCCAAAGTGCTGGGATTAGAGGCATGAGCTACTGTGACTGCCAAGATGCAGCAGCTTTCTGTCACTCATTTGATTCTCATCATTTCTTCCTGTCCTCCCTTGCTGGGGGTATGAGGGCTGTGATGGGAATATAGGAATGTATGAAGTCCTCCTCCCAGATCAAAGATCCTAACTTGTTGTCTTAGAGGGAGGAAAATTTGAATGTAAGGTTACATTTAAACTCTTCAGAAATTATTCTATGCCCTTCCATCCTGCTTCCACCTTTCCTCCCTCTCTATGTGCGTATCTTCTTCTCTTGAAACACACAGGGTTATACCCTGACCCCTCTTGATTCCTCCCTTGAAGCATGGTTGTGAACCAGAAAGGGGCCCATGATGCTCTAATTCTTTGCTGCAGCACCACGTTTGTTTCACAAGGAGCCAGGCAGGTTTGGGCTCAGGGCACATAGGTAAGAGAAAGCAGCAGACACAGCAAAACCAAATCATATCAGCTTGGTATGTACTTCTCCTTGAAACAGCTAAGAATCTATTTCTGTAAAAGCACTGATTATCAAAAAACTTTATTGGCCTAGCCACCTCTGATTCAAACCCTCTCATTAATAGTACGAACAATAGTGTGAGGCATGCCAAAGGTGGATGACTCGGCACCTAAGTTATGACACCTAATTATGAATAGGTTCATTAAAGCAGATCCCCCAGGGACCTTTGCCTGAGGATCCTTGCAGTCAGAATTCCTGAATATATTTGAAAATAATAATTGCATCTTTATTTTCATATGTTCTTACATTGTCTGGCTGACTTTCCCCTCAAAGTCTGAGTTAGAGTTTTCCTTAATTTATGTGATGGGTGTGGTCTTTTTGGATTCCAGAAAGAGCCTGGGTGTGGTTTGGAGCTGCACTGAGAATCGACAGCCTTTAGAGAACCCACAGGAAGGCTTTGGGGCACATCCTGATTCTTGATTTGTCTCATCAGTGCTGACTTTGTATCCCTTAGGTGTTCACAACTCATAACCCCTGAAATATTAAAATACAAAAAGTTTTGGAAGGATGAGAGCCTAGATGCTCTACTACTTGAAAATATGTTAAAACATAAGTTCATCATTATACATTTTGCTAAATCGGGATAAAGTCCGAAGTTTCAAATAATTTTTATTTTAGCAAATTTCCAGAAACACTGCTTCAACTGTCAAGGTTGGTGTTCTAGTCAGTATGCCTTTGGAAGCATGAAAGCTAGATTGGTCAATAGGAGGAGGATGGAAAGGGGGTTGTGACTGAGTGGGTACAGGGAGGCTCTAAAATAATCTCAGATTCCAGGAGCTCCTGGATAAGGACTTCATGGGCAGGAGCAGAGCACAGGGGAAGCAGATTCCTGAGCCACTCAGGAAGAACTGGGCTTAGCCTTGCTCTTGTCACTGACTGGCTTTCTACATAACCACAGAAACAGCTGTGTGTTGTGGGAAGAAGATCGTACTTTTTGATATGTGTGTCTAATCTAAGGTCATCTGAAACCTAATACAAAAACAAACAAAACCCTTGTAACTGCTCCTTCCCACCCCACCTACCATCAAAAAAGCTCTATAGAGGCTAGGTACATGGATCACCTGAGGTCAGGAGTTCGAGACCAGCCTGATCAATATGGTGAAACTCCATCTCTACCAAAAATACAAAAACTAGCCAGTGATGGCATGCACCTGTAGTCCCAGCTACTTGGGAGGTTGAGGAAGGATAATTGCTTGAACCCAGGAGGTAGAGGTTGCAGTGAGCCAAGATTGCACTATTGCACTCCAGCCTGGGCTATAGAGTGAGACACTCTATTTCTCAAAAAAAAAAAAAAAAAGGCTGGGCACAGTAGCTCATGCCTGTAATCCCAACACTTTGGGAGGCCAAGGTGGGTGGATCATGAGGTCAAGAGATCAAGACCATCTTGGCCAACATGGTAAAACCTTGTCTCTACTAAAAATATGAAAATTAGCTGGGTTTGGTGTTGCGCACTTGTAGTCCCAGCTATTCGGGAGGCTGAATTAGGAGAATTGCTTGAACCTGGGAGGTGGAGGTTGTGGCAAGCTGAGATTGCAGCATTGCACTCTAGCCTGACAACAGAGCAAGAAAAAAGAATAACTTTAAAAGTGTTCATGTTCTCAGCAAACTTTCTTTTGGGGATGTCAGTACTTAACTAACCACTGCTCCTTCTGTGTGTATGTTTTTCCCCCAGCCTACCTTATGTTCAGTATTTTGGAGGTGTCTCTGCTCTAAGTAAACAACAGTTTCTCACCATCAATGGATTTCCTAATAATTACTGGGGCTGGGGAGGAGAAGATGATGACATTTTTAACAGGTAATGGTTATAACTTAGATACCTTTCTCCTCTGTCAACCTTCACTTCCAATTTTTGAGTCAATGCTTGGTTGTTGTGCAAGGACTGACCCTCAGATGGGATGCAGTCCTCACTCAGCCCAAATTCTTTGGTGTGGCTTCCTACAGGTCCTGTAGGTACTGAACGGGGTCTGTAGGAAAATGAGTTTCTGAGATTTTTGGATCAGCCTGGAAAAATGTCAAATGGGAACCAAGTGACAGGGCAAGTTCACTTTGACTTGCCACATGCCATTTTGTACTCAAGGAGTGAACAAATGTCCTTTGTAAAGATCCCTCATCTCATTGTGGTCCCCTTTCACTGTGAAACAAGATTCCTTGAGCAGAATTCTGACTTTTTTCACAGAAGCTTTGTGTTATATTTTTATTTTGGGGTATTTTTCCAATATAAAAAAGAGGATACTGTGGTATAATAAACCTTTGAGGACCCACTCATCCCCAGCAACTATTATGCCATGGTCAATTCTGTCCCATCCACATCCTGGGCTCTTTTTAAGCTGGTCCTTTATGATGTGGGTTGTCATTTACAGTGGTAAAAACATCTATTAGTAGCATTTGAAAGAACATTCTGCTCAGTCCTCTGGCTGTAGAGGCTTCAACCCCACAGGCCACCAGTGAACACCTTCTCCCTTCAGGGGCCAGTGTGAACTCGTTACTGAGTTTAATATCAGACTACACCCTGGTGCAGCCCTTCTGAATTGGAGTACCAGTAAATAGAAGGTGTCTGTCAGAGCAACACCCAAATCATTCAAGTTACCATTGTGTGCAAACTTAACAGAGACCCACGTCTTTAATATAAGCCTTGAAGAAAACTTGGTGGAGTTTAGAGTATGTGGATGGAGTATCAAGTGTGTGCATGTTGAGCATCAGCTGTATACAGAGCACTGTGTCAGGCAGGCCCCGGACACTGAAAACCTGGACATAGGGTCCAGACAGAAGCAAGCCTGCTTCCGCAGAGGCACTCCTGGCCAGACACTGGACCGATATGACAGTGTGTAGGACTGACAGGATAGCACAGGTCTGAATGGTCAGAACATCTCGGGAGGGAGGGAGCATCCACAGGTATCTAGTCCCATGCTAAGGCGGTGGCACTAGAAGGATGGGTGGTTTGTGGAGCAACTTGCTTGAATGATAAAGGACCTAACACTTATTATAAACCTACTTATTGTGTATTAGACAAGGCCCGAAATGTTTAAGTGGTCTGGGATCAGCCGGTTCTGCCCCTTAAATAACTTTGGTGTTCCTGCTCTCCAGGCTTTCATTTTGGTCCTCATTCCTTTCCTTAGACCAACACAGAATCCTCCACCCTGTTCTGGCTGCCTCTATTCTTGTTCTCAGCCCTCCATTCGTTGTTTTTTTTTCTGCCTTTTCCCACTCGTTCTGAAGTCCTCCATTTTTAATTTTTATTTATTTATTTATATTTTGAGACAGAGTCTCGCTCTGTCACCCAGACTGGAATGCAATGGCATGATATCGGCTCACTACAACCTCCGCCTCCCAGGTTCAAGTGATTCTCCTGCCTCAGCCTCCTGAGAAGCTGGGATTACAGGTGCATGCCACCATGCCCAGCTAATTTTTGTATTTTTAGTAGAGACGGGGTTTCACCATGTTGGTCAGGCTGGTCTCAAACTCCTGACCTTGTGATCTGCTTGCCTCGGCCTCCCAAAGTGCTGGGATTACAGGCATGAGTCACCATGCCCGGCCCCTCCATTCTTACACTACTTCCAGAGAGACTTCCCCATGGCTAAAAACATTTTGGAAATATTATATATTAGACCCCTTTCAGATACTGGCAACTGTTTGCGGGATGCTCTGAGAAGGCTTCTGTGATTTAGCCTTGCTCTTTTCAGCCCATCACCTGCCCACGTCCTACCCCAGACCCTTGTCACCAGTCCCCAGGAGCTTATGTTGCTTCCTGAGGGCACTAGGCTTGCTCTCACTTCCATGCTTTTACCTATGCCATCCTGGCTGCCCAAAATGCTCTGGCAGACACCTGTTCATCTTCAACTGGGCTCTGCCCAGGCTTATTCGAGCAGAGTTAACAAACTGTGCTTCTTCCTCTGTGTCTACAACCTCATTTCACCTCCATCTGGCCCTGAAGGCCCTATGTTTGAAGCATCCACACCGTATGTTCTGTGGAGCAGACACCCCCAGTGTCTGGCACATGATAGTCAATACCACAAACTGCAGAGCCAGTTGTAAAAGGATATGGAGTAGGAATGTGAGTTTTAACCAGTGTCATGCTGGGCTGGGTTCTGGCATGATGCTGGGTTGCGGGCTGAGAACAGCAAGCATGATGGTGGATGGAGCAACAGTCTTGCCACTGGGGCTGTCAGGCCAAGTGTATGGCAGCTCTGTGATAATGACTTTCCCCTTACTCTTTGCAGGTTAGTTTTTAAAGGGATGTCCATATCTCGTCCAAATGCTGTGGTCGGGAGGTGTCGCATGATCCGCCACTCAAGAGACAAGAAAAATGAACCCAATCCTCAGAGGTGCATTCTTTGTTTATTTATACTCTCTCCTCCTTTAGGATGGGGTAGACTGCAGGTCCAAGGCTTTGCAGAGGGCTCTGGGCATAGAGGGAAATGGAGGTGGTCAGATTACAGTGGAGAGGGAAGAGGAAGTACATTTAATGGTTTCTTCTTAAGATTTTTGTTTTGACACAATCTCCTTGCTGTGTTTTCCTTGTAGGTTTGACCGAATTGCACACACAAAGGAGACAATGCTCTCTGATGGTTTGAACTCACTCACTTACCAGGTGTTGGATGTACAGAGATACCCATTGTATACCCAAATCACAGTGGACATTGGGACACCAAGCTAGCGTTTTGGTACGCTAATAAGAGACCTGAAAATAGCCAGGGACCTCTGCTGTGTGTCTCTGCCAATCTGCTGGGCTGGTCCCTCTCATTTTTACCAGTCTGAGTGACAGGTCCCCTTCGCTCATCATTCAGATGCCTTTCCAGATGACCAGGACGAGTGGGACATTTTGCCCCCAACTTGGCTCAGCATGTGACTTCTTAGCTCTGGAAGGTGCTTGTGCCTCTGGGGTTTCTTGAGTGCAGTGTCACCCAGAATCAGAACTGTATGCATCCCAAAATTTGGTGGCCGTGGAGCACATTCCTGGTGATAGAACTGCTAAATTGTTGGGAAATAGGTCAGACTTTTTCTTTAAGTTATGGTGTTCTTATTACTTCATGAAAAATTGGAGAATGCTGCTAAAATTGGATTGGTATGATCTTTTTTAGTAGTTGCAGTTTAACAGAAAAACACAAAATTTCAACCATTTTCTTATGTTGTGTCCTCCCTCCACCCCCTTCTTTCCATGGCATGCAACTATTATAATCACTGTGCATATGTCTTTTCTTAGCAAGAGGATTTTAAAAATTGAGCCTTGGACCTTTTGTCCTGCTAATGTGTGGATGCCAAGGCAAAAGCATCAGAGCAAAAGCCTTGGGTGTTCTCACATTCAGTTGCCTGTCTCCAGATTGTCTGATTTCTGAATGTAAAGTTTTTTAAATAGCAGTTTGTAGTATTTTAAAGAAAGAACAGATCGAGTTCTAATTATGATCTAGCTTGATTTTGTGTTGATCCAAATTTGCATAGCTGTTTAATGTTAAGTCATGACAATTTATTTTTCTTGACATGCTATGTAAACTTGAATTTCCTATGTATTTTTATTGCGGTGTTTTAAATATGGGGAGGGGATTGAGCATTTTTTAGGGGAAAAAAATGTATGCTGTAGTGGCCACAAGTAGGCCTATGATTAGCTGGCAGGCCAGGTTTTCTCAAGAGCAAAATCACCTTCTGACCCCTTGGCAGGCAAGGCCTCCTGGTCAGCATTATCCTGCCAGACCTTGGGACAGACACCTGGGGGACAGAAGCCTCTGCCCCTACTGTGCAGAACTCCCCACTTCCCCACCCCTCCCCAGGTGGGCAGGGCAGAGGGAGCCTCAACCTCCTTAGACTGACCCCTCAGGGCCCTAGGCTGGGGACTTGTAAATAACAGCAGTCAGGTTGTTTACCAGCCCTTTGCACCTGCCCAGGCGGAAGGAGCCTCTGTGCTGGTGGGGGCTACCTCCCTCAGAGTCTCTGCTAGCCACATTCCCTGGCCTACCCTATGTTACCAGTTCTCTTTCTTCTTCTTTCCTCTTTTCCCCTGCCTTTCTTCTTCCTTCCTTCCTTCCTTCCTTCCTCCCTTCCTTCCTTCCTCCCTCCCTCCCTCCCTCCTTCCCTCCCTTTTTGTTCCTTTGCGTCTTTTGTTCCTTTGCCTCTTGCCTGTCCCCTAAAACTTGACTATGGCACTCAGGGTCAAACAGACTATCCATTCCCCAGCGTGAATGTGCCTTTTAATTAGTGATCTGATCTAGAAAGAAGTTCAGCTGAACCCACATCCCAGTGCCCTCCCACGAACTCTGGTGCCTAACCTCCTATTCCACCTCAGGTTTTCAGCAGGTGCTCCCACCCCAGTTAAGGCTCCCACCCACAGGAGTGCGTCACAAACCCACCTCTGCTGGGAGCTGTTGAGCTGCCTGGGATGAGATGGCGCAAGGCACTTCCTACCACTGAGCGCCTCTGCCAGGTCCAGCCTGGGCTCAGGTCCCAAGACTCAGCTGCCTAATCCCAGGGTTGAGCCTTGTGCTCCTGGCAGACCCCAAACCACTGCCCTCCTGGGTACCAGCCTTTAGTGTGGAGGCTGAGCTGGTACCCAGTCCAATCTTATCTGTGCCTTTACTGCTTTAAGCATCTCAGATACTAACTTGGTTCTTTTTCCAGAAGCTTTTGTATTGGTTAAAAATTATTTTCCGTTGCGGAGCAGCTGGACTATGCAAAAAGTATTCCTCTGTCAGTTCCCCGCTCTATACCAAGGATATTATTAAAACTAGAAATGATTGCATTGAGAGGGAGTTTTGGGAAATAGAAACAATGAAAGCCTCTCTTTCTGTCAGCAGATCCTGACTTTTCCAAAGTGCCTTAAAAGAAAGGAAATAAATGCCCTGAGTGGTAACTTCTCTGTTCTCTGTTACTTAATTGTGAAAACCAAACTACTTTTTCTTCTTTTTTGGCGCGGGGGGCGGGGAGAGGGGAGGCGGGGAGGGTACCTTTTCATTCATGTCAAGTATGTGATTCATTCTCAGAACCAAGGGAAATACTGCTCCCCCCACTTGCTGAACTACTCCTCTCATGGAAGGCACAGCGAAGACACAGTTAGGCCTGGACATTTGCCTGGTCCATGAGATGCCGTGGGTCCTGTTTCCTTACTGGGGATTCCAGGGCTGGGGGTTCAGGAAGCATTTCCTTCTCCTGGGAGTTATGACCCTGAAGTTGTCATGTGCCATGCCCTTCTCTGTTTCTGTGTATCCTATTGCTGGTGACCCTGTGTGAACTGGCCTTTGGGAAAGATTGGAGAGGGCAGAGGTAGCACAGGAGGGTAAAGGAGATGCTGTGCTGGCCCTCAGCCCAGACAGGGTCTCTGCCAACTGCCAGGCTGGGGGCAGGGGGCTCTGCATAGCCAGGATGACGGCTTTCATGTCCCAGAAACCTATTGTGCTGTGTATTTTAATTTCCTGTGTATGCAGATGTGTGTATTTACCATTGTATGGGGGCTGTGTCTGACCTTGGTTTTCAAAACAGACAGAACTGTGTTTTTGCCTTTAAAATTCAATAATATAACATGAATAAATGACCCTATCTTTGTAACTGCAGGTGGTTTCTGTCTTCCTTGTCATGGTTGTGGGACAGGGTGGGGTCAGGGTCATTTTCCTGCTCTGTGACACACACAAATACACATGCCTCCCTGGAATCAGACATTTCACCATCTGAATCTCATTCTCTTGTCTGTAAAATGGGAATAATAACACATAGGGACTTTTTTGAGGCTTAAAAGAGATGATATATCTAAAACAATGACTGATGCCTCACAAGTACCACGACATAGTAGCTAGTGCCATTTCAAAGTAGAATTTTTTTCCCCTAGCAGTTCTCTGGCCACATTCTGCTGTTTTCAACAGATACCAAGATCATTCAGATGTAGATTTCAGGGACATTTGCACCGGGTGCTCACAGTGTAATTTGAATGGAATTATCCAAAATGAGGTTTCTTGTCAGTCTCAGGAAATGTAACCAGAAGCTCTAAAGGGTCTTAGTTGTTACCCAGGTGCTTGAGAAAGTAAATGTCCCAGACACCTCCCCTTTGGTGACCCTGGGTCGGGCTGGTTGGATTGAATCAGCACTCATGAAGAAGGGGGCCACAGGAAACTAGCATGCAGGAGGGCCACCCCTGCCCTCCAGGGCAAGGGAGATGCAGGCCCTGCCAGGACAAAGCTGCGAAGGGGGGGCATCAGCTGGGGAACAGGAGCAGGAAGGGCAGCCTCTTCTAGCCACTCCAGGGCCATCTGGCTGTCTCCATCTATCCATGTCACTGCTGGAGGGATCCCTGGTAACCTCAGTGCTGTGCAAAGGTGGCCTGGGTTTCAGATCCAGCCTTCACACATGATGACTCTGGTCCTTTCGACAAAACGCTGCCTTAAAGGATCTGACAAAATTAAAAAACAGAAAACTTTTTTCCTTCTTGCTCACACATCACCACTCACAACACTTCACTTCTGACCCCAGATATGTGGGGATTTGTCCCCACCAACAAGCAGTTTTCCAGTGGACACTAGCTGGGTGTCCTATAGTTTGACTCAATCTGACACTGTCTGCCTGGAGATAGCATCAGATACCACAGATTGAGGGCTCAGTCTTGCAAGACTGCCTCCCCTGCAGATGCCAGTCATAAGTAGTTGGTTGTGGTCTGTACTTAAATTTCTTTGGCCGGGGGATACAGGGCCTTGTTGTGTCTCCCAGGCTGGCCTCAAACTCCTGGGCTTGAGCAATCCTCCCGCCACAGCTTCCCAAGTAGAAGTAACTGGACTGCAGACTTATACCACTCATCCAGCTATAGTTGTGACCTATAGTTCTGACCAACCAACTATAAATTGGAGTTCCCATGACCCCCTTCTTGGGTTTGATTAATTTGCTAGGACAGCTTACAGAACTCCATGTTAAGTGTAACACTTAACATTTACTGGTCTTATTATAAGTGATACTAGGATACAGATGAAGAACTGGATGGAGAGATGCATAGGGCAAGGCATGGGGGAGGGGAGAGAAGCTTCCATGCCCTCTCAGGGGCTCCACCCTCCAGACACCTCCACATGTTCAGCTATCTGGAAACTCATCTGGACTCTGTCCTTTTGGTTTTTATGGAAGCTTCATCACATAGGCCTGATGGATTACATCATCGGTCATTGCCAGTCAGCTCAACTTCAGCCCCTCTCCCCGTCCTGGAGGATGGGAGTGGGGCTGAAAGTGCCAAGCTGCTCATCATGGTGACCAGTCCTCATCCAGGAGCTCACCAAGAGTCATTTCATTAGAACAAAAGACATTCCTGTCACCCAGGAAATTCCAAGGGAATATATATATTTGGCCTCTGCCTATTCCAGGGCCTATTTCACTGGTGTGCTCCACTTCACCAGATACATATCCACAGACACACACAGATAGGTCCACAGAGATACACACACCTACCCAGACATACACATCCACCCAGAAGCACACCTCCACACATGCCTACACACTAACATAGATAACACACCTGACGTGCTTATGAGAGGTCAAAATTCAAATCCTGCCACTACCTCTAACTAATTCTATGACCTTGAGCAAATAACTTGGCCTCTCTGTGCCTCTGTTTCTTTTTTTAATAAAACAGAACCTATTTCACAGGGCTGTTAGGAAGATTAAGTGAGTTAATACCATACTTATGAAGCATTTAGAACATGCCTGGCTCATAAGAAGAATGAAAAGTGTGAATGCTTGTTTCATTGTTTGGGCAAATGCACATGGGCACATGTTGACATATACATACAGAATGCCATGTACATGTTGCACAAATACACATTTATGCACTCTCAGGTGCTGGGGATCTTCCCTTTTCCTCTTCTAGGACACATGCCTTGAACTTTGCTATGTGGCAGCTGGGTGGGTAAACCACAGGGTGAGTGACTGCTCCTATTCTGGAGACACCCAGACACCTCACCCATCCCTCCATGCCGCACCTGGGTGAAGGTGTTTAGGATGGCAGCCTTGGAGAGGGAAAGAGGTTGACCCCCATCCCCATGGGCTTCAAGGGACCAGGGAGGGAGGAAGGAAACCAAGGACAGGCTCCTGAGCTTGGCCATTTCCTTGAGAAATGCTGTTTCTAGTCTCACACAGGACCCGGAAGAACCAAATCTAAGCAAAGCAGAGCTCCGTAGTCATGAGAGTAATCACCAGATCCCCCACATACCACCTCTTTTCCACGGGAGAATGTGGCCCGGGTACCAAATCACCTGCCTACAGCTGTTCTTTGGAGGCAGGGCCAATCGGCCCAACGAGGCACCTGCCCATGGGGGTGAATGAGTGGAGCTTCCCCAGGCTGGACGTGTTTGCTGCTCTTGGCAGAGGCCCGCTGTGTGGAAGTGTTGGGGAAGAGGGGAGGGGATAAGGATGACTACATTGACCACATTCTGGGGGTTACCAGTTTCTGCCACATATCCAGACTCCTCCCCTCTTGTTTCTTCCAGGTGGTGGGATTTCTGACATTCCTAGGGGCTGATTTCTTCTTAAAACTGAAACTTCTTACCATGTCAGAAAGGAAATGAGGTTTGTCTGGCTGAGCCAGTCATGGCAGGCAAGCCTCATTTCCGTCTTTGGCAATGTTCCCCAGGCAGGGAACCTGGCTACTGCCTTTGTCTGGGCTTCATGATCTGTACCCAGGGTGTGAGGCAGAGGAACCCTGGGTGCAGGGGACGGTTGTTATGAGTGTTAGGGTCAATAGACTAGAAACTAGAGGAATGTGGCACTCCAAGGATATTTGCACTGCAGCAAGATGTGTGCCAGGGTCACCAAGAGTAGAGACAGGGCACAGTGAGGTCACGGTGTATTTGGAGAGAGTGCCTGGTTACCAGGCAGGGAGCCCGGAAAGACAAGCCAGGAGGAAGCCATACAATGACCATTCTGTCTGGCTGTCTCTGACTCCCCACTTGCTGTGTGACTCTAGGCAAATTGGTTCCCCCCTCTGGGTCTGTTTGCTCTTTGTTTTATGACTTGCTCTCAGAATCCACCCTTGGTCTCCCCATAGTTCTGTTCTTCCTCCAGTTGGAAGTGCCCTGGTCTTGGCTTTTCCTCTTGCCCTGAGACTAACCTCTGTCTTCTTGAGGGAAGTCCATTTATTTATTTCTAGGACATCATTTGTAAGAACAGCAGGTTCACCCCTCCCTGCTCTCCTCCCTCTTTTCCTCCTTCCCTCCCAGGGCTTCCTGGAGCATCCCGGAGTAAGCTGTTAAAGTTCTACCTGGTGAGGGAGAGCTGGCATAGCATTGGAGACATCTCCCTCTTCTGCCCGATGCCCTCCACGCTCCATTGCTGTCCCTCAGAAGCGCTTCTTTGTCTCCATCCTTCCTCTCACCTGCTCTTCCTTAAGTTTCCAAAACTCAGGCTTCTTGATCATCCCCTACCAAGCTCAGCAGGCTCAAGAGTACCCAAGAACCTGAGGGAGAAGCGCAGGGATGTGGATGGGGCGGCTGAGTGTCTGCTCAGCTCCCGGGAGTAAGGGATAGGGTTAAGAGGAGTGTTGGAGTCACCTCCCTACCCAGGCTTCTTTCAGCTGGGCCATCTGTCCTTTGACAAAGAGATCTAGGATTTCCTGACTGTAAAAAGGCTCCCTAGTGGAAATGCTAATAAAAACCACAAAGAGATACACCCATTTGGATGGTTATTATTTTAAAAACCACAAACACACCAAAATAAGTGTTGGCAAAGATATGCAGAAATTGGAATGTTAGCCATTGTTGATTCAGGGTAAAAGGAAAAAAAAAAGAAATTGAAATACTTGTGCATTGCTGGTAGGAATGTAAACTGGTGCAAACACTATGGAAAATGGTGTGGCAATTTCTCCAAAAATTAAACCTACAATTACCATAGAATCCAACAAGTCCATTTTTAGTTATGTACCCAAAAGAAATGAAAACAGGAACCTGAGCAGATACTAGTTCCTATCCCTAATATTCACAGTAGCCAGAAATAAACAACCCACGTATTCAATGATAGATTAATGGATAAACAAAAGGCGGTATATAGAGACAATGGAATATTGTTCAGCCTTAAAAGAGAAGGAAATTCTGACATATACTACAACTCAGATGAACCTTGAAGATATGCTAACTGAAATAAATCAGTCACAAAAGGACAAATATCCTATGATTGCACTTAGACGTAAGTTTTCAAAAAACTTAAATTTCCACAGAGGCAGAAGGGAGGGAGAATGGGAGTTATTGTTTAATGAGTACAGAGTTTTGGTTGGGGAAGATGAAGAAGTTCCGGAAATGGATGGTGGTAGTGCGACAATATGAATGAACTTTACACTGGCACTGTGCCCCCAGTGGCCGGCTTTTCAGTTGCTACCTGTTTCCATTGAAAAATGGATAAAGTGAAAAGCCAGGTGCAGCGGCTCATGCCTGTAATCCCAGCACTTTGGGGGCTGAGGCGGACAGATCACCTGAGATCGGGAGTTCAAGATCAGCCTGACCAACATGGAGAAACCCTGTTTCTACTAAAAATATAAAATTACAGGCTCATGCCTGTAATCCCAGCTACTCAGGAGGCTGAAGCAGGAAAATTGCTTGAACCCGGGAGGCAGAGGCTATGGTGAGCCAAGATCATGCCACTGTACTCCAGCCTGGGCAACAAGAGTTAAACTCCATCTCGAAAAAAAAAAATGGTTAAAATATAGAGGCTGGGTGCAGTGGCTCACACCTGTAATGCCAACACTTTGGGAGGCCAAGGCAGGCATATCACTTGAGGACAGGAGTCTGAGACCAGGCTGGCCAACGTGGTAAAACCCCATCTCTATTAAAAATACAAAAATTAGCTGGGTGTGGTGGCGTATACCTTCAATCCCAGCCACTCGGCAGGAAGGAGAATCGCTTGAACCCGAGAGGTGGAAGTTGCAGTGAGTAAACAAATCACGCCACTGTACTCCAGCCTGGGCAACAGAGTGAGACTATGTCTAAAACAAACAAAAACAACGGTTAAAATGATGGATTTTATGTTACGTGTAGTTTGAAAAAATAAGAAAGCTCCCTGTGGTGAAGGCTTCAGCTGGTCTTTTGTACTGTGGAGGTGGCAGAGCATCGTGGTTAGTCCCAGCATCCTCCTGGAGATTTGAGCGTGTGACCTGCCGGATGTGCCACCTGAGGAGGATTGGCCAGTCATGGGGACTTAGCCTGGTTGCTGAATCCACCTGGGGACACTTCCCCCAGTGACTGGCTTTACAGTGGCTATCTGCTCCCAAGACAAATAGTGTCCTCCCCTAGGGAGTCTAGGCTGCAGCAAAGCTATGACATAGGTATGACCATCCCTTTGTCAGGTGGGGCTTAGGTGGAGAAGTTAAAGCTGGACTGAGTCAAGATCTCAGGACTGACAGCAAGGAGCCCCTTACTCCCATGGTGCCCACTTGGTTCCCACTGACTGTTGGTGAAAACTAGAGGCTGATATGAAGGCTTTTTAAAGGAAAAAATAACAAGCTGGGGGCTGGATTATCCCTGGGGATGGAAACGGAATCAGCTAGATAGGTTATGTCTAGAGGGAGAGGAGGGTCCTCTGGTGTCAGGAAGGAGGGCCTGAGCTCCATGTTAGACCCTGGATTGGAGGGTGGGCAGGACACTTGGGAGAGACAGGACTGGTACTGGTGAGGTACTACCACACCCTTTCTGGGAGGGGACTATAGAGAAATAAATCTTAAAAGTGGACCTATCTTTTCACCTCACAAGTCAGCTTCTAGGAATTTATTCTAAGAAAATAAAGTCGTACCCCAAGATGTATGTATATGCAGCAATGTTTGCCCTAGTGCAGCTTGTAGCCCTGGAAAATGAGAAGCCACCATCAACAGAGGACTGTGCTAAGTACAGTGAAGTACATCCAAACAAGCAAGTACTGTGCCACCATTGAGAATGATGAAGTGGATCTATATTTATTGATTTAAAAGAGGTCTAAGGAAAAAAAGGAAACTACAGAATGGTCTTTCCATACGAGCCAGGGAAATGCATGAATAATTTAGTGCAGAAATTACTCTGTAATTGTTTGTGGGAGCAGATGCACTAGCAAAAAATTAAAGATGATTTTCCTTTTTTACACAGCCTGGGGCCAGGCCTCTGTTCTGAGCATCCCCACCCCACCCTGGGCTAAGGCCTTTGTTCAGAGTGTTGGCCCTGCTGAGAGGACATGCTGGGTTGTCCTCCAGGAGGAGTTGCATCTCCCACAAGTCCCCCAGCCTTGGAAGGGAGGTGGTGGGTTCCTCCCTTGGAGTAACGGTGGAGGCCTGAACCCTGTTCATAGGTGGTGGGATATGGTATGGCTGCAGGTAGGTCTGAGAAGGCAGAACAGGAGCTCAACACAGGCTCGACGGTGGGGACTTCTGGCAATTCTCTCAGGTTTAGAAAAATAGTTGACGACATTTCTTGCCACTCTTTGGTGAGTGCAATTGAACTGTCATGCCTCTTACACTTATATACTAAAGAAACTAAAGAACGGGAAGAATGAGGTAGAGGAACACTGTGCCCTGGCTCTGAAGGGATAAGATTGGCCTCAGGCACCTGATCAGGGCTCTATGGGAAGCCCAGGAGGACATGAGGGGGACCCCTTTTCTAGCAGATCTTGACTCCAGAATCCAGGAACCCTGTTGGAGAGGGAGGCCCTGACATCTGGATTTTGACACAGACCTAAGCCTGGAGCTGTTGGAGACTCATATCCGGGACAGATGTGGAATGCTGGACAATCAAGCACCGCTAGGGCCTTTGGAGTGCTCCCTTCCTGTGAAGGTGTCCTGTTGTGATGGCTGCATCACAGAATGCAGCCAGCATCCCCTGATGACAGAAGCACAGCAGACAGGCCAGCTTCACGACCCAGCTCTTAGTTCCCACCTTCCCCCAAGGTGGGCCTGTGGGGCAGGGAGGGTGCAGGTGGACTCGTGAACCCCTCACCCGCATTCATGCCCATGAGTACACTCAGTGCTTTCCCACGTGCTGTGTGTTGCTTCTTACTATAATCCCAGCATGGGAACTTAGACTCAGGGAGCTCACATGACTTGAGCAAGGTCACACAGAATAGTTCCAGGCCAGGGCTCTGGCCACTGGACCATGACCCAGCTCCTCATCCAAGCGGTGTGAGAGCCGGGGGATGGAGGCTGCGAGGTGCCTTGGCCCAGCTTCTGCTTTGAGAAGTACAGCCTGGATCCAGGGCTGGACCCAAGAGCACCTCTGGGATGAGATTGTTTGTGTTTTGTTTCGTTTTCCCTTTATTGTTTTAGAGAACTTAGGAACTTAGTAAACTTGACAGCGACAGTTCTGTATACCAGGGACATCGGTGTTGCCACCATCTGGGAGACATATGGGAATGGTTAACACTGAAATGATCCATGGGGATGCAAGCAGGCCTGAGGCATGGGGAAGAGGAAGGAAGGGAGACCCTGGGGGCTTGGGATGCAAGTGGACCTGAAGGCACAGGGCTTTCTGCCTCTGAAGCATCACTCGGGTAGAAACAATCTGTTCCTGGTTCATAGACAACATAGCTTCTTAATCCTCCTGGACCTGCCCTGCCTGGGCAACACCTGGTGCTCAGGAAGGCTCAGCACAGTATCTGTCTCAAGAGTGTAGGGACCCAGAAGTGCAGGTGGAGAGGTAGGATTCCCTGATAAGGCCTAGATGCCTGCTCAGTTCTCCCTTTCTCTTTGGGGCAACTTCCTCCCTGACTGTACACCCTCTTCCCAAAGGAGGGCAATTGCCACACCATTCCAAGACCCCCTGTAAGTTCTCAGCCAAAGGTATTTTCCTAAGCAAAGCCAGGGGCTATGATTTGCTTGGATGACTCATGATTTTTAGACAAGCTGAATCAAGAGTGCTAAAAAGCAGGCTGTTGGGTTTTAACTTCATCAACTCCAAATATCAGTGATTTGTTTCATGTGGTTTGCTCTGGATAGATGCTGACCTAGTGACAATGAGACTATGGAATGGGGAGAGAATTGCATGCTGAGGACAGGAGAAATCTCCCCCTTGACCAATTTGTCTGTTGAGCAAGACATCTCAGATGCCAGCTTGGGCCATTCCTACCAGCTTGGAAGGCTCTGTGTCTGACTCAGATGCTGTGTGTCTCTTAAGGGCACTGGGCTTGGTGGCCTCTTGAGTTTGGCTGGTGGATCTTGGCCCTGCTGGCTCCCAGGGTCCACAGGCACTCTTTCTGTCTTGGGTCTACCCTGTCGTGCAGGTTCACTGCCCACAACCTCCAGGAGACTGTTCCAAGGCTTTTCTTCATGGGAGACAAGGCCTGCCAGGCCTTTCCCTGGTCCCTTTCCAACCCTGAGGTCAGGACACATCTTAGCATACTGCTGGGAATGCCTCAATGTGGGAGAATGCAATTAGTTGAGGGAACTGAGGAGGTGCTGGACTGGGAGACTAGGGTTGATTCCTGGGTGAGTCAGAATGTCAGAGGCGTTTGAACCAGAGTGACTCCATCTTGAATTGGGGCTGAGTAAAATAAAGCTGAAACCTACTGGGATGCATTCCCATGAGGTTAGGCATTCTTAGTCACAGGATCACAGGATCACAGGATGAGATTGAAGGTTGGCAGAAGATACAGGTCATAGGCCAGGTGTGATGGCTCACATCTGTAATCCCAGCACTTTGGGAGGCCAAGGAGGGCAAATCGTCTGAGGTCAGGAATTTGAGACCAGCCTGGCCAACATGGTGAACCCTGTCTCTACTAAAAATACAAAAATTAGCCGGGTGTGGTGGCGGGTGCCTGTAATCCCAGCTACTGGGAGGCTGAGACAGGAGAATCACCTGAACGTGGGAGGCGGAGGTTGCAGTGAGCCAAGATTAGGCCATTGCACTCCAGCCTGGGCAGCAAGAGTGAAACTATCTCAAAAAAAAAAAAAAAAAAAAAAAAAAAAAGATACAGGTCACAAAGACCCTGCTGATAAAACAGCATGCTGTAAAAAGTCAGCCAAAACCCACCAAAACCAAGATGGCAATGAAAGTGACCTCTGGTGTCCTCACTGCTCACTAGACACTGATTATAATACAGTAGCATGCTAAAAGACACTCCCATCTGTGCCATGACAGTTTAAAAATGCCATGGCCACGTCTGGAAGTTACCCTGTATGGTTTAAATAGGGGAGGAACCCTCAGTTCTGGGGGAAATCCCCACCCCTTTCCTGGAAAACTCATGAATAATTCACCCCTTGTTTAGCGTATTATCAAGAAATAACTATAAGTATACTCAGTCAAGCCGCCCATACCGCTGTTTTGCCAATGGAGTAGCTATTCTTTTATTCTTTTGCTTTCTTAATAAACCTGTGTTCACTTTACTCTATGGACTTGCCCCAAATTCTTTCTTACACGAGATCCAAGAACACTTTCTTGGGTCTGAATTGGGATCCCTTTCCAGTAACAAGATCATCACTCTCCTCCCCATCTGGAAACGGGGTCAGGAGGCTGTGAGGGCCCTTCAAAGCTGCCATTTTGTATTTCTAAGAAAACTCTTCAGCCTAATTAAGGTTGCTGCTAGAGTGCCAATGATAGGACTCCCATCCTCCCCAACGGTTGCAAAGCCAGAAACAAAAAAAGGTCTACTTTGTCAATCCAGGAAACCAGTGAAGGGAGGGAGGAAGAAGAGCAGCCCCTGGCAGTTCCCAGGGACACCCCCCAGGGCTTGGCCCAGAGGCCAAAGGGAACTAGGCCTGGGCCACACGTTTTCCTGGAAGGCTCAACTGCTTTTCCTTCTTCAGCTGGCCTCAACCCCTGGACCAAAGCCACAAAAACAAATTTCAGCTTAAAAAGTGAAACACAAAACTTGTCCCAAGGGTCTCTGGTGACCTAGTTCTAGCTTCCTTTCAAACATGGCCTGAGGCAGACCCCAAAGGAACCTCAGAGGATCAGCCTTTCACAGTATCCTGAGGGTGTTCAGTCCTGAGCACCATGGCTATAAGGCCAGCCCCCTGCTCAAGTCCCCCTGCCCAGAGTCAACCAGAGGGCCACTCTTTTTCAAGGGGACTTGATACTCAGTCATCAAGTCCTCCTTTACCAGAGAGGAGGGGGACCCAGTAGGAGCTTTAGGGCTATGAGCCAAGGCGACCCTTCTTACCTGGAAAGCAGTAATTATCGTCTCCGAAGATATTCACAGCATTTTCTGGGTCACAAAGCACCTCCATAACTTTGGAGGCCTGTTGCTCACGACAGCTTTGGGAGGTGACAAGGTGGTTGGCAGATTGTAGAGAGTATGGACTTTAGAGCCAGTTACATTTGGGTTTTAAGACTTGGCTTCAGGCTGGGCATGATGGCTCATGCCTGTAATCCCAGCAATTTGGGAGGACGAGGCAGGCAGATCACTTGAGGTCAGAAGTTCAAGACCAGCCCTTGCCAACATGATGAAACCCTGTGTCTACTAAAAATACAAAAATTAGCTGAGTGTGAAAGTGTCTGCCTGTATCCCAACTACTCAGGAGGCTGAGGCAGGAGTATCATTTCAACTCAGGAAGCGAAGGTTGCAGTGAGCCAAGACTGCCCCAGTGCACTCCAGCCTGGGTAAAAAGAGCGAAACTCCATCTCAAAGAAAAGAATCCCAAACAAACAAACAAAAAATAGAAAAAAAAATAAAGACTTGTCTTTACCACATAGCCTTTGGGGAACTATAGGCAAATTGTTTTTTTGTGGACAGGTATCCAATTATCCCAGTGCTGTTTACTGAAAAGCAGTTGTCCTTTCCCCACTGTACTACAATGCCACCTTGGTCATAAAGCAAGTGTCCACTCCTGTGAGGGTCTGTCCCTGGACTCTATTCTAGTTCATTGCTTCCTTTATCTATCCTTGTGCCACTACCATACTGTATTAATTAGTATACCTTTTTCATGAATCTTTTTCTTTTTCTAAGTGTCTTGGCTCTTGCATTTTCATATGAACTTTCTAATCATCCTGTCAAGAGCCACCAAAAAAACCCACCATAATCACCCTACTTTTTGAGATATTGATTGAAATGCTGGTGAGTCTATGGATCACTCTGAGAGACCTGATCTGTTTAAAACATTGAGCGTTCAATCTATAAACAAGATAGAATCCTTTTTTGTTTTAGGTCTTCTTTCATTTTTTCACAGGGATCTTATACACTTTTATTGTTTTTTCCTAGATATTGAATATATTTTTACTATTTTTTATTTTTTGAGACAGAGTCTTGCTTTGTCATCCAGCGGGGAGTGCAGTGGCACCATCTTGGCTCACTGCAACCTCCACCTCCCAGGTGCAAGTGATTCTCCCACCTCAGCCTCCTGAGTAGCTGGGACTGCAGGCACATGCAGCTATACCATGTTCTTCTGTTTTCTGTGGAGACAGGGTTTCACCATGTTGCCCAGGCTGGTCTCAAACTCCTGGGCTTAAGTGATCCATCTGCCTTAGCCTCCCAAAGTGCTGGAATTATAGGTGTGAGTGACTGTGCCCAGCATATTTTTACTATTTTTTTCTTTCTTTTTTTTTCTTGCCCCTCTACCCCCTATTATTTTTAAATAAATAGCCTCTTGAAATATATTTTTCTGGCCAGGTGTGGTGGCTCACACCTGTAATCCCAGCACTTTGGGAGGCCAAGGTGGGTGGATTGTGAGGACTGGAGTTCAAGAGCAGCCTGGCCAACATGGTAAAACCTCATCTCTACTAAAAATACAAAAAAATTAGCCAGTCTTGGTGGTGGGCTCCTGTAATCCCAGCTACTCTGGAGGCCGATGGAGGAGAATTACTTGAACCCAGTAGGTGGAAGTTGCAGTGAGCCGAGATAGTGCCACTGCACTCCAGCCTGCACGACAGAGTGAGACTCTGTCTCAAAATATATACATATATATTTTTTTTCTTTTGTTGCTTGTATATGTAAACAAAATTTTCTTATACTGATGTTGTATTCCGTAACCTTGATAATTAATTCTAATAATTTTCTCCACATTCATTTGGATTTTCTAAGTATCTTCTATGAAGATTTCCTGTCATTTAAAAATGATGTTTCTTCCTTTCCAATTTCAAAGCTCTTATTTCTTACCTTCCTGTGCTGTCTGGGACTTCCATTACAATGTTGAATAGAAGTAGTAGAGAGAAGTATTTTCATTTATTTTAAGATCTCTAAAGGAAAACTAAAGTTTCACCATTAAGAATGATATTCAGGGGCCAGGCACAGTGGCTCAAGCCTGTAATCCCAGCACTTTGGGAGGCCGAGACGGGTGGATCACGAGGTCAAGAGATCAAGACCGTCCTGGTCAACATGGTGAAACCTCGTCTCTACTAAAAATACAAAAAATTAGCTGGGCATTCTGTAATCCCAGCTACTCAGGAGGCTGAGGCAGGAGAATTGCCTGAACCTAGGAGGCGGAGGTTGCAGTGAGCCGAGATCGCGCCATTGCACTCCAGCCTGGGTAACAAGAGAGAAACTCCATCTCAGAAAAAAAAAAAAAAAGAATGATATTTGGGCCAGGCACAGTGGTTCAATCCCAGTAATCCCAGTGCCTGTAATCCCAGCACTTTGAGAGGAAGAGGCAGGTGGATCAGGAGGTCAGGAGTTCAAGACCAGCCTAGTCAAGATGGTGAACCCTGGCCCCCAACTCCTGCCCCACCCCCCGTGTCTCTACTAAAAATACAAAAATTAGCAAGGTGTGGTGGGAGGTGCCTGTAATCCCAGCTACTCGGGAGGCTGAGGCAGGAGAACTGCTTGAACCTGGGTGGCAGAGGTTGCAATGAGCCAAGATTGTACTGCACTCCAGCCTGGGTGACAGAGTGAGACTCCATCAAAAAAATAAATAAATAAAAGAATTATATTTGATATAGTTTTATGTAGACCTTCTTACTATACTATTCCTTTTGCTAATAATTGAGTTTTTTGTTTTGCATTGCTTTGTTGTAATCATGAATGGATGTTGGTTTTATTAAATGCTTTTTGGCATCTATTAAAATGATCATATGATTTTTCTCCCTTATTCTTTTAATGGGGTAAATTTCTTGGATTGGTTTTCAAGTGTTAAGCCAAACTTGCATTCCTAGAATAGAAACAATTTACTCATTGTGTATAACAAGATTTGGCTGGTTAATCTGCTATTTAGGATTTTTTAAATTTTTATTTTTGAGACAGAGTCTCACTCTGTGGCCTAGGCTGGAGTGCAGTGGCATGACCTCAGCTCACCGCAACCTCTGCCTCCTGGGTTCAAGTGATTCTCCTGCCTTAGCCTCCTGAGTAGCTGGGACTACAGGCATGTGCCACCACGCCTGGCTAATTTTTTGTATTTTTTAGTAGAGACACGGTTTCACCATCTTAGCCAGGATTGTCTTGATCTCCTGAACTTGTGATCTGCCTGCCTTGCCCTCCCAAAGTGCTGGATTACAGGCGTGAGCCACCATGCCCGGCCAAGGATTTTTACATCTATGTGCATGAATGAAATTAGTAGGTAATTTTCCTTACTCATAATATCCTTAGATTTTTGTATCTCTGAAGTAGTCTTCTTCCTTTTTATTTCAATCTCATAAGTCTGTTCAAAGAAAAAAGTTCTGTGTCCAAGCACACTGGCTCATGTCTATAATCCTAGCACTTTGGGAGGCTGAGGCAGGAGGATTATTTGAGCCCAGGAATTTGAGGCTGCAACGAGCCATGATCATGTCACTGCACTCCAGCCCAGGTGACAGAATGAGAAGACCCTGTCTAAAAACAACCAAAAGGCCAGACATGGTGGCTCAGACCTGTAATTCCAGCACTTTGGGAGGCCAAGGTGAGTGTTATCATTTGTGGTTAGGAGTCCAGACGAGCCTGGCCAACATGGTGAAACGCTGTCTCTACTAAAAATACCTCTCTCAAATACTATGCTCATCTATTTTCAGATTGCAGTTGACCATGGGTTAATGAAACCATGGAAAAGGAGACTGTGGATAAGAGGGGGGCTACTGTAGTCAGAATTTTAGGGGACAGTGTTCTGTGTATCCCTCTTGGGTCAAAGTTGTTAATTGTATTGTTCAAATCTTCTATTATCTTAATGAATTTTGAAAATCAGATCTTCTATACCCATTATCTCTCTCTTCTGTCTTACTGGAACTTGAGTTATACATGTGTTAGAACTTCTCATCACACTCTTTACGAATCATCTCCTCTCTTCTGTATTTTTCATACTTTTGTCTCTCCACACTTACTTCTGTTTTTGTCTGACTTATTTTCTAATTCATAAATTCTCTCTAGTTTGTCAGATCAACTGGTAAACTTATCCATAATTACTTATTATTGATGACTATACATGTGTACCTTGGAGAGATTTTGGGTTCAGTTCAAGACCATCACAATAAAGTGAATATTGCAATAAAGTGAAACAAATGTTCTGGTTTCTGAGTGAATATACTAGTTTATGTTTGCACTAGAGTCATTAAGTATGCAATAACATTATGTCTAAAAACCAATGTAGATGCCTTGATTTTAAAATATTTTATTGCAGGATGAGGTGGCTTGTGCCTGTAGTCCCAGCTACTCAGGAGGCTGAGGTGGGAGGACTGCTTGAGCCCAGGATTTTGAGGCTGCACTGAGCTGTGATTGTGCGACTGCACTCCAGCCTGGATGACAGAGCAAGACCCTCTCTCTAAAAAGAAGAAGGAAGAGGAGAGGGAGAGAGGGAAAGCGAGAAGTAGGAGAAGGGGGGAAGAAGGAGGAGAAGGAGGAGGAGGAGGAGGAGGAGGAGGAGGAGGAGGAGGAGGAGAAGATTGCTAAAAAAGGCTGTCACTTTGTGAGATAGAGACACAAGTGAGCAAATGCTATTGGAAAAATGGCCTTGATAGATTGTTCCAGACAGAGTTGCCACAAACCTTCAATTTGTAAAAAGTGCAATTCCACAAATAAATAAAATAAAGTGGGTCACAGTAAAACAAAACATACTTGTGTTTTTAGTTCTTGAGTTTCCATTTAGATCCTTTTTTATTATTCCCAGTCCTCTGCTGAAATTCTCAAATGTGCCTTTGAACATGGTAAACATAATTACTTTAAAGTTGGATTGTTATGCCAACATTTGGAGTTCTGTGGAGTTATCTCTATTGTCTACTGGTTTCGCTGGTTTTCATTCATGCTGTATTATCTTTTCATGGGCCAGAAACTGTATGTGCAAAACACAATGCAAAAAATTGCTTATAGCAATAACTTGAGTTTTGTGATGTCTTCCTCCAGACAGGTGTTAAATCTGCTTCTGCCAGGTTCTTCAGAGTCACTGGCATTTCCTCCAGTTGCAGGGATTAAGATGATTTGAAGCTGATTTCAATTTGTCTACTGCTAATTCACCCTTACTTCCAAGGTTCAGCTGTTCCACATCTCAACTTGAGGAGGTTCATTAGGGCTTCTTTTTTAATTTTTTGAGACAGAGTTTTGTTCTTGTAGCCCAGGCTGGAGTGCAATCATGGTGATCTTGGCTCACTGCAACCACCGCCTCATGGGTTCAAGTGATTATCCTGCCTCAGCCTCCTGAGTAGCTGGGATTACAGGCACTTGCCATGATGCCTGGCTAATTTTGTATTTTTTTAGTAGAGACTGAGTTTCTTCATGTTGGCCAGGCTGGTCTCGAACTCCAGACCTCAGGTGATCCACCCACCTTGCCCTCCCAAAGCGCTGGGATTATAGGCATGAGGCACCACCCCTGGCCAGGGCTTCTTATTTTGGCTATCCCTAAACTTCAATCACTGCCCTCCTGTTTAAAAAAATCCAGGATGGTGGCTCACCCCTGTAATCCCAGCACTTTGGGAGGCCGAGGCGGGTGGATCACGAGGTCAAAAGATTGAGACGATCCTGGTCAACATGGTGAAACCCCGCCTCTACTAAAAAAATACAAAAAATTAGCTGGGCACGGTGGCGCGTGCCTGTAATCCCAGCTACTCAGGAGGCTGAGGCAGGAGAATTGCCAGAACCCAGGAGGCGGAGGTTGCGGTGAGCCGAGATTGCGCCATTGTACTCCAGCCTGGATAACAAGAGCGAAACTCTGTCTCAAAAAAAAAAAAAAAAAAAAAAAAAAATCCAGGAAAGAAGTAGTCCCAAACACCAATTTATTATCTCTTCTCCGGCTATAAGCAAATTTGTTTTATTTCCAGTTGTCCTCATGAGGGGGCTGGACCAAATTGCAAGAATAAAACTCTACTTAACCTTCTGAGCCTCAATTTTCTCTAGATGAAGACCTAGGTATGCCTGTTGGATTTGGCAACAGGAAAATCATCAGTGACATGAGAAGACTTTGTGGAATGGTAGAGACGAAAGTCATATTGGAATAGAGTGGGAGTGAACAGAGTGAGGGAGTAAAAATAGCATTTTTGGGGCAACTCTTTCAAGAAGTTTGGGTATGGAGGAAAGCAGAGAAATGAGGTAGAGCAAGAAAAATGATATAGGTCAAGGAAGAATTTTAAGAGTGAGAGATACCAGAGCATGTTTGTTTGCTGATGGGAAGGCCTATGCTGATGTATACATTTCCCATCCTCATGACAGGTATATTTCTCACAGTAAATTAACAAGAAGGCGTCTGTGTCTGTGTTAGTATTCTTTTAATTGGCATGAGTCAGAGCCCAGGGGCTCAGCTCTAATCAGCCTTTTTTTTTTTGCGATGGAGTCCCACTGTCGCCCAGGCTGGAGTGTAGTGGCATGACATGGGCTTGCTGCATCCTCCGCCTCCTGGGTTCAAGCAATTCTCCTGCCTCAGCCTCCTGAGTATCTGGGATTGCAAGTGTCTGCTACCACACCGGGCTGATTTTTGTATTATTAGTAGAGATGAGGTTTCATTATGTTGGCCAGGCTGGTCTCAAACTCCTGATCTCAGGTGATCCACCCACCTTGGCCTCCCAAAGTGCTGGGATTACAGACGTGAACCACCATGCCTGGTCTGACCAGCCTTTCTTATCACATCCACAGTCACTGCCATTTCTTTCTCTTTTCACTTCTATATCATCCTTAAACATGTCACCCTCCACTTAGTAACACCTCTTCCCCGCTGAGCTCCATTTTCTAACCTCTCTCTCCAACCTCACCCTCCTCACCCTTAGTTTCACCCCCTGCAGCAGGCTGCTACATGAGGTAAGGCTGGCCTGTCTGGGAAAGAGATGCTTTCGTTGCAGGCGGTGGGGGCTCTGAGCATTGGAG
The DNA here is from genome assembly GCF_049354715.1 of Callithrix jacchus. Classification (NCBI taxonomy): domain Eukaryota; kingdom Metazoa; phylum Chordata; class Mammalia; order Primates; family Cebidae; genus Callithrix; species Callithrix jacchus. Next base: position 140,287,063 of record NC_133502.1, on the reverse strand, counting down.
CTTGAATGTTTGGTCTGGGCCAGCTGTCCCAGTGGGACCTGGTGCCTGGGAAGGCTCTGTTTTCCTTGGCTGAGATCCCCTGGGGCAGCATTTGAGCCAGAACTACAGTTCCAGGGAGACGAAGGTAGGACAGACATCCTGGACTGGTGAGCCAGGGCTGGGCTGTGCCAGGGCCTTTGTTTCTAACTTGGGAGAGGGTTCATGTTTCTGCCCTTTTTCTAAGAACTGTGGATGTGCCACGTGGGCACCACAGTGACCAAGTCAACAAGAAAAACAATACCCGGGGGAAAATCTTACTCCATAAGTCACCGGATTGTGTGTGTGTGTGTCAAAGTTTCCATGTCCATCACATTATTTTACGTGTTTCTGTATATGCATTTCTTACCTGTGTATATGCCTATATGTGTATTTCTTACCTGTTTCTGTGTGTGTATCTCTAGTGAGCCCAGGGTTGTGTCACCAACAGCCACATCTTATCAAAGTACTTCTCCTCCCACTATACATGATAGAAAGGAAGAAAGGGGAATTGTGAGCTTGCCAGACACCCCAAAAACTGTCCATTGCAATTAGAGAATACAGAATCCCAGGCTGCTCCAAGGATAGGAATAATATGGGGAATGAGGCTAGCACCCTCCCCTCTGTCTAATGAAAGAAAGACCAAGTATCCCAGGCATACAAGTTTAGGATTTATTCTGTGCCCTAGAGTCCCTGGAAAGTAGAAAAGCAATCGGGGTAAGGAGAAGAGAGATGTCATTTTAAAAAAAGGACAACAATGGGAAAGTACTTTCCCTGGAAGCTGCTGGGACTCTTGTGGCCTGGCCCTGTGGATTCTGTCTGTACAGATCCCAGATCAAAGGTATGCTAAGGGAAGCCTCTAGAACCACAAGTGCTAACAAGTCATGATGTGGGAAACAGGCCTCCCATTTGAGCTCCAGCCTTGAGGGAAGAACCCTTTCTGTGTAAATAAAGGAGGTGCTGGCTACAGACTCCATTGTGGCTTTGTGTCACAGAGGCTGAACTGGCCAGTGAGACACAGACAGGGATTTCAGAGGTCAAGGCAAAGTGGACTGCTGGAGACCAGCCAGCTTCCAGCTGGTGGAGCATGAGCAGGGTACAAGCCCATCTGAGAGAGCAGTATCGCACTAAAGAGAAGAGTTCCTCATTCCAAAAGGACCAATTTTAGACTTTATTTTGACTTAAGAGTATTTATTTTCTTATTGTGGTAAGAAAGATAAATAATAGAAGGGCTTTGACATCTTAATATATAATAACAGGCCAGGCACAATGGCTCACACCTATAATCCCAGCACTTTGGGAAGTCCAAGAGGGAGGATAGCTTGAGGCCAGAAGTTCAAGACCAGCCTGGGCAACATAGCAAGACGACCTCTCTACAATAACAATAACAACAACAACCATCTCTTACTCAGTGCTCACTACATGCCAGGCACTGTTGTATTTTGTATGTATTAACTCATTTAACCCTCATAACTTATAACTCATGTTCTGCAAAGAGCAGACAGAATTACGTATTTTTTTCTCAACTTTGCCTTATTATATCATGTTAGATAAAACTGGTCTAGTTTAATAGGAGATAAAGCCAACCTTTTGTTCCATTTTGGCACTCAAATATTGACTTTCCCTTCTACAGTACAGGACCAAGAATCTCACTCCCTCCCACCTCATTTCCTTAATTACCAGTTAGACATTTGGAGGCCAGGTTTACAATGGTAGTTTTTCTGTGGCTGTCCTGCCCTCTGCTGGATTCAAGAGACAGATTGCAATATGGGGTCTTACAGGAGGGGGTCTATTTACCGGAAAGCGGGGCGGATCACGAGACTGGATTTCCCTCTGGGTTACTTTTGTTCACTAGAAATCTGGTCTGAGAGGTTGTGATCCAGCCTCTGAGTATGCAGTAAAGATTCTTGGTGAATACAGTTGCCTGATTTAGAGTTTAGAAGTTGTCTCTGTGTGTGCCTGCTTGTTTATTTATATATGGATGGAGAGATGTGAGAGACCTCATTTTTCTAGGGTTAAAAACAAAATTTCCTATACAAATTGATCTTTAGGAATTGGCAAAATTTATCAACTTGTGAACAAGAGATCAGCAAGGTTAAGAAAGCTATACTTTTGGGTATGGGAAAGGCATGGAAATGGATGGATTATTGGAATACTTACATAAGTAGCCAGTTCAGGGAAGGGAAACTAGGTATAGATTGTCATTTCATTATACATAGTAACAAAAATGTCATATTCCACTTTCTTATTACAGAATAAACATTAGTGAGGAGGGTTTGCGATGCCAGGAGCATTGACTATCAATCAGGGGTTAAAAATCCAATATATCGAAGAAGCAAAGGATAGGTATACATCTGTGGCTGCTTGCTAGTCATGATAAAGTTTCATTTCTCAAGAATGGTGCCCATGATCACATTGACGTGAATGCATAAACTACAGGCAAAGCAGCAAATAAGTTCTGACTTGAAACAGGCCACTTGGCCCCAGGGATTATCTCAAGCAGCATGTGATCAGACAGAATATAATTCACACTCCCTACCCTCCGCTGCCCCACCTTTTCTTTTTTAGTTTTTCTTTTAAAAATTAAATTTCCTTTTTCTTTTCTTTTTATTCTTTTTTTTTTTTTGAGATGGAATCTCACTCTGTCACCCAGGCTAGAGTGCAGTGGTACAATCTCGGCTGACTGTAACCTCTGCCTCCCAGGTTCAAGCTATTCTCCTGCCTCAGCCCCCTGAGTAGCTGGGATTACATGTGCATGCCACCATGCCCAGCATATTTTTGTATTTTTAGTAGAGACAGGGTTTCACCATGTTGGCCAGGCTGGTGTTGAACACGTGACCTCAGGTGATCCACCCACCTAAAACTCTCAGAGTGCTGGGATTACAGGTGTGAGCCATGGTGCCCAGCCAGATTTATTATTATTGTGCTGTAAATAATTTTAAAAATTTATATACACTAGTAATAAAACATTTAAAAATAGGTTTTATGTATGAACTTTACTGATACCTCTACATTTCATTTGTCACTACAAATGTAATAATGTGTGTGATCTAAAGTCCGGTGAGGGGCGCGGTGGCTAACGCCTGTAATCCCATTATTTTGAATGGCTGAGGTGGGAGGATGGCTTGAGTCCGAGGCGTCGAGGCTGCAGTGTGCCTTGATCGTGCCACCGCACTCCAACCTGGGCAACAAAGTAAGTCCCTGATTCTAAAAAATCCAAAACTAACCAACCAACCAACCAAAACCCCCAAAACCCTTAATTAACTCTTTCTATAAATTTTGTTACGTCGCTTTCGAATATATTAATATCCCAATCAAGTAGTGCATATTCAGCCTTATCTAAAATCTAATCAACTAATTACATCAAATGACAACCCCTCCTCTTCCTCCTCTTCCCTCCCCTCCCCTCCGCTGCCCTGACCTGCCCTCCTTTCCTAGTCCAGCCTGAATCCTTTTTTTTTTTGAGACAGAATCTCACTCTGTCGCCCAGGCTGGAAGTGCAGTAGCGCGATCTCGGCTCACTGCAACCTCTGCCTACTACGTTCAAGCGATCTCCTATTTCAGCCTCGCGAGTAGCTGGAATTACAAGCGTGGGCCACCACGCCCGGCTAATTTCTGTATTTTTAGTAGAGCAGGGGTTTCACCATGTTGGCCAGGCTGGTCTCCAACGCCTGACCTCAGGTGATCCATCCGCCTCGACCTCCCAAAGCGCTGGGAGTACAGTTGTGAGCCACCGCGTCCAGCCCCAGTGCTTTTGTTTTTCACTGCATTTGTGAGCTGTATGGCGCCCAGTGCTTTTAAACAGTCTTTCTCCAGGAGCTTATTTCTCTAGGGCAGGGGCATAAACTCCACCCTCTGACAGTCCCTCAAGGCCCCGCCCTTGCGCGCACCCCGCCCCTCTTTCTGATCATTCCGTCTGAAGGGCAGGCGCCGGACTCCGGTTGCCGACCCAAGCGGAAGTGACGTAAGGTGGCCGCCGGAGGTGTTGCTGTGTTGCGCGACTGGCCTTGAGGGAGAACTGGGGCCTGCTCCCTGAGAGATACAGCTATGTCGATCGAAATCGAATCCTCGGAGTGAGTCTCGTGGTGGGGATGTTCCAGCTGTGCCGGGCACCCGGAGGTTAAGGTTGTGGGGTGGAGGGTACTCGAGAGAAGGTATCGGAGAGGCTAGGGGAGGTTAGGGAGTGGAGGGCCATTTCGTTGGGCCCAAAGAAGCATCTTGGATCTGGCTAGCTCGGAGGTGGGCCGGCAAGGAAGTAGCCACCCTCAGACGTGAAGCCAAAGTCTCGAGGGAGGTGGCACGGGGTGGGGAAAACACCTTGCAAACCTGAGTTCTGTCCTTGGCCGACTGTGCTGTGATTGATCAAATTAAGGATCCACTCTGGACTCCAGTCTAATTATCACACAGGGGGCTTGGTCTCTTTAAGCCTTGCTTCTCTCCCTGCCCAACTTATGCAAAGTGATTCGTTTCTTCCTCTGTGCTTATACGGTCTCTTTGCTTTCCTCTGCCTAGCGTTTATCACTCAATATTTGATAACCTTACCCCAGACTAGCTTTGACGGTGCCTAGGGGCTCCTTTTCCTTGTGGTCTCAGCGTACCTTAGAGGAAGAGTTAATTGCTTTTGGAATGAAAGAACAACTAGCTATTTTATCAGGCCCTGAATTTTGGTTTGTTTGTGAGCTCTCTGTAGCTGTAAAGGAGAGACAGTCTCTGGAGACTGGGCTAGAAAGAAGAATTTTCAGGGAATGGGGGAGAAAAGTAATGACCAAAGACCTTTAGTGTGCTTTTCCAGAACTCCATCCTCCACCTGTCCTTGCCAACACTTAATAATGATTAAATTAACAGAATTGTGAGAGAGGACCTTTTTTGGAGACTTTTTTTTTTTTTTTTTGCAAGACGGAGTCTCACTCTGTTACCCAGGCTGGAGTGCAGTGGCGCAGTCTCGGCTTGCTGCAACCTCCGCCTCCTGGGTTCACGCATTTCTCCTGCCTCAGCCTCCCAAGTGGCTGAAACTACAGGCGCCCACCACCACGCCTGGCTACTTTTTTGATGTATTTTTAGTAGAGAGGGAGTTTCACTATGTTGGCCAGGCTGGTCGCGAACTCCTGACCTCTTGATCCGCCCACTTCAGCCTCCCAAAGTGCTGGGATTGCAGGTGTGAGCCACTGCACCTAGCCCTTTTTTGGAGACTCTTCATAGGAGGCAGGGAAGTTTATGCATTCTGCAAATACTGAAATCTATGTATTGTTATAGATGCTGGAAATACAGTAGTGAACAAAACAGACAAAAATCCTTCCTCTCATAGAACATACATTGTGACTGGGGAAGGCAAGCAATAGACAAAAACGATAAATAAAATATGAAATGTAACAGATGGTGGTAAATGCTTTGGACAAAAATGAAACAAAGAAGAATGATAGGGAGTGCTGGAGATTATGACAACTAGGTCAGGAAGGAGTTGGAAAGGATTCCATGCTTTGGGGCCTGAGTGGTACCTGTAATGACCATTCTCCCAGTCTTGACCTTGGCTGTAGCAGTAATGGCTACTGCATGTTTTGTTTTGTTTTTAATTAATAATAGTTACTATTGGGCCGGGCGTGGAAGCTCACACCTGTAATCCCAGCACTTTGGGAGGCCGTGGTGGACAGATCACGAGGTCAGGAGTTTGAAAACAGCCTGGCCAACATGGTGAAACCCTGTCTCTACTAAAAATTCAAAAATTAGCCTGGCATGGTGGCAGTCGCCTGTAATCCCAGTTACTCCAGAGGCTGAGGCAGAAGAATTGTTTGAACCCGGGAGGCAGAGATTGCAGTGAGCCGAGATCGCGCCATTGCACTCCAACTTGGGCAACAGAATGAGACTCAAAATAATAATAATAGTAGTTACTATATACTAAGTACTTTCTATGCTAAGCATGCTGTAAGTAGTATAATCAACCTTTTTATCAACCCTACAGGATAGGTATTTTTCTTAACAGATAAGGAAGCAGGCACAGAGATGTTAACTGACTTGTCCCAGGTCACATAATTTTGATTCAAATCCCAGATTGTCTTCAAAGCTTTTAGCTCTTTATATATTCGTTTGTGTTCGAAGGTAGAGAATTTGATTTTGGCTATGTCAAATTTGAGGTGTTTGAGGAGAGAGATGTCTTATTTTGGGAGTGCAAAATGAAAGTCACTGGAAATGTGCTAAGGAGGATAGTACCATACCAGAATAGTAGGGGTCTAAGCTTGGATACCTGCATACCTCAGAAAGGGGCCATGAGAGAAAAAGCCTACTGCAAATAGCAGCAATCAGTTCTCTTTTATAGTTGTTTTTAAGAAGAGGGGCCAGGCATGGTAGCTTACACTTATAATCCCAATGCTTTGGGAAGCTGAGGTATGTGGATCACTTGAGGTCAGGAATTTGAGACCAGTCTGGTCAACATGGCAAAACCCTGTCTCTACAAAAAACACAAACATTAGCTGGTGGGATGGTGCATACTTGTGGTCTCAGCTACTCAGGAGGCTGAGGTGAGAGGATCGCCTGATCCAAGGAAGTTGAGGCTGCAAAGAGCTGTGAGCACAACACTATTCTCCAGCCTGAGCTCTGGGAGTGAGAACCTGTCTTTAAAAAAAAAAAGAAAAGAAAAGAAAAGAAGTAAAGAAGAGAGTGTTTGCTTTCTCCTCAGGAATATATGTTCAAGAGCCACACTGCCAGTTTGAGTCCTGATTTTTCTACTTATTATCTCTATTATTTGGTCACATCCTCTGTAATTTGGGGATAATAATAAACTTAAAAAAAAATTTTTTTTAACAGGACCACCACTATCAGATAGTAGTAAACTTACCTCATAGGTTTTATTTTATTTATTATTTTGAGACAGGCTCTTGCTGTCTTTCCCAGGCTGCAGCCTCAACCTTAAGGGGCACTAGTAATCCTTCCACCCCAGCTTCCCAAGTGGCTGGGACCACAAGCACACACTACTCTGCCTAGCTAATTTTTTTTTTTAGTAGAGAAGGGGTCTCCTTATGTTGCCCATGCTGGTCTTGAACTCTTGGGCTCAAAGGATCCTTCTAAATCAGCATAGCAAGTAGCTGGGACTACAGGCACATGCCACCATGTTTGGCTAATTTTTAAAAATTTTTGTAGAGATGGTGTCTCATAGCTGCCTGGTCTGGTCTCAAACTCCTGGTTTTCAGCAGTCCTCCTGCCTCAGCCTCCCAAAGTGCTGAGTTTACAGTCATGAGCCAATGTGCCCAGCCTCATTGAGATTATTTTGTATCAATGACTAGACTAGTCATTTAAAGTATTTCAGTGAAGTGTGCTATAATATAATCATAAGAATGAACAAGAAACTAGGCTCTAGATTAGGAAATAAGATAGTCACCTTAATACCAACTCCCTTTCTGGCTGAGACATCAGGCAAATGATTTCCCTTCTCTGAACCCCAGTTCTGTCTCTAGGGTGGGGAGGTCCCCTTGTAATTCAGATTCTGTGACTTTGGAAAGTTTTACTCACATGATAAAGAGATGGTGGTGAAAGGAAATGATGAGTAGGAGCTGGGTAGGCTTTAATTTTTGGCCTCTGGCGAGTGGAAATCCCTGAGCTGAATGATTTGTTTTCTTTCAGTGTGATCCGCCTTATCATGCAGTACTTGAAGGAGAACAGTTTACATCGGGCATTAGCCACCTTGCAGGAGGAGACTACCGTGTCTCTGAATACTGTGGACAGCATTGAGAGTTTTGTGGCTGACATTAACAGTGGCCATTGGGATACTGTGTTGCAGGCTATACAGTCTCTGAAATTGCCAGACAAAACCCTCATTGACCTCTATGAACAGGTAAGAGTGATGGTGATGCTGATCCCCATGGGTTGGTTTGTTGTGGGCCGGCTCCCTGACTGGAAACCATCAGTGAGCATTCCTTTAAGCACCGTAGGGCTGCATCAGCCCATAAAACTTACACTGGTTTGCTTTTGATTTAAAAAAGAAAAAACTAAAAACTAAAAACAAAACAAAACAAAAACTTACACTGGCAAGTTTTGACATTGTTATTTTTTCTCCCTTCTTGCAAATCCAAGATTTCCCAAATTAAAATTCTTCCTTTTTTTTTTTTTTTTTTTTTTTTGACTGGGTCTTGTTCTGTTACCCACTGTGGAGTGCAGTGGCAAGATCACAGCTTGCTGCATCCTCCATTTCTAGGATCAATCCTTCCTCCTGCCTCACCCTCCTGAGTAGCTAGGACCACAGGCACGTGCCACCATGCCTGCCTAATTTTTGCATTTTTTTTTTGTAGAGACAGGGTCTCACCATAATACCCAGGGTGATCTCAAACTCCTGGGCTCAAGCAGTTCGCCAGCCTTGACCTAGCGAAGTGCTGGCATTATATAGGCATGAGAGAGCCTCAACTTTCTAATCACATAGTTAGTCTTTCTGTAACTAGCTCCTACCTATCCCGAACATCTCCTTTGCACAAATCCAGGTGTGCTTCAAGGGGCCCAGGAATAACAAAGATACTTGTATCACTGGTCAAATTCCAAGAGTTTTAGAAGCTCCAAGTCAAGAACCTAGGACAAAGATCAGACAAATTACTGATTATAAACCAACACAGTAGGCTTTCTGGAAATAAAATTGTAATTTGAAGTAAAAGTGGTAAGATCTCTGCTTACTGCAACCTCCGCCACCTGGGTCCAAGCGATTCTTCTGCCTTGGCTTCCTCAGTAGCTGGGATTACAGGTGTGTACCACCATGCCTGGCTAATTTTTGTGTTTTTAGTAGAGACGGAGATTTCACCACATTGGCAGGCTGGTCTCAAACTCCTGACCTCATGTAATCCACCTACCTTGGCCTCCCAAAGTGCTGGGATTACAGGTGTGGACTGCTGCACCCGGGCAGTTTGTTTCTTTACATCCATATGAGTTCAATAATGCCCAAATTTTGGTAACTGGAGAAAGGTTTCTCTGGAGCCCATGGGGATATCCCATCTTTAGCTTTCTTTAACATCTGTATTCTGAACAAGAAGCCTGAGAGGAGGGGAGATTGGTAGTTAAAAATGAAGGATGGAGTTTGAAGGATTGAAGTTATTATTTTGTTTATTTTTTGAGAAAGAGTCTCTCTGTTGCTCAGACTTGAGTGCAGTGGTGTGATCTTGGCTCACTGCAACCTCCGCCTCCTGGGTTCAAGCAATTCTCCTGCCTCAGCCTCCTAAGTAGCTGGAATTACAGACATGCCACCACGCCCAGCTAATTTTTTTGTATTTTTAGTAAAGAGTGAGTTTCTTTCTTTCTTTCTTTTTTTTTTTTTAAGACAGGGTTTCACCATGTTGGTCAGGCTGGTCTTGAACTCCCAACCTCAGGTGATCCACCCCCTCTTGGCCTCCAAAGTGCTTGGATTACAGGCGTGAGCCACCGCGCCCGGCCCTACGAGTGAGTTTCACCACATTGGCCAGGCTAGTTTCAAACTCCTGACCTCAATTGGTCTGCCCATCTTGGCCTCCCAAAGTGCTAGGATTACAGGCATGAGCCACTGTGGCTGGCCAAAGTTATTATTTGTGATTACTTCAGTTGTCCACCTGAAATTGCCAGTGAAAAGGGAAAGGGGGCACTTCCTGGTATTGGAAATCACTTTGACAGGCCATATCTGTGTTAGATATTTTACTGAAAAATATTAATTAGAGAATGTATTGAAACGTCTAATTTTTTTAATTGTACAGGTTGTTCTGGAATTGATAGAGCTCCGTGAATTGGGTGCTGCCAGGTCACTTTTGAGACAGACTGATCCCATGATAATGTTAAAACAAACACAGCCAGAGCGATATATTCATCTGGAGAACCTCTTGGCCAGGTCTTATTTTGATCCTCGTGAGGTATGACTGTGGTAATGAAAAGAAACTTTAACTTTGGAAATGCAATAACATGATTTTTTTTAAACCATTTTATTGGATAGTTTTTGTGATTTTGATTTAATTTTTGAGAATGATGCTTCTGTTTATATATGTTGGCTGAAATTTGCATATGTTAAAGACAGTAATTTTGTTCAGTTTTCTGATTATTTGAGTCTTCTACATACCTCATTTTAGAGGATTGTGTGTTGATTAGTAAAAAAAGAACATTTTATTCTGATGTCATTTCTACATTAGCCCTCCCTGAAATGCTTCCTGACTTCTGGTATGTTCGCTGATCATTCCTAACAATTGCAGTTTCCTTCCAGCCTTTTTAGTCCCTGGAAGCTTGTGCTTTTGTTTCTTAGCTGATTATGCTTACTAATAGAGCATGATGATGGATGGTCTTTTATTCTTCCAAAACTTTATTATCTATATAGTTTTATTTTTCCTGCCCCAGCCTTTCACTAGAGGTTTGTCAAAATAGGAGGAAAAAGAATTAAAAAAAATTTTTTTTTGATGGCCGATCGCTAACGTCTCGGGACTGCAGCTCTCAGTGAAGGCGCGGAGAACTAGATGACGCCACACTTTTAGACAAATTCTGGTCACTCAGGGAGCAGAAGATCCCCAGTGGAGGAATCACACGGGTCGCCAGCGCGACTTTTGTGGCCGGCACGGCAGCTCTCAGAGCAGAGTAAACAGGTTCGGAGGACCCACAAGGGCCCCCAGCACGACACCAGAGCCCGGCGCAGCAGCTGTGATGGCACCTTGGCGCGTCAGCGCTCGGTGCAGAGGCATAGAGTAAATGGGACCGGCTCCCCTTCTGACCGAGGTTTGGAGCCCTGGGAAGGCAGAGTCGCCCACTACAGACACAAGAAGGAAGCCAGACAAGAGAATCCTGGGCAGAAAAGCACCAACAGTTTTATTAACGCTGCTGCTCTGGCCCTGGGAACTAACAACCTGGAGGCCCACTCAAGAGACCTAATCTGAAAGTTGGTAAATTCAAAGACCACAGGAGGATAAACTTACAATGACGGGAAGAAACCAGCGTAAAAAAGCTGAGAATACCCACAGTCAGAACGCCTCTCCCTCTAAAGATGATCACAGTTCCACATCAACAATGGAACAAGGCTTGATGGAGAACGAGCGCATCCCAATGCTAGAATATCTCTTCAGGGAATGGATAATAACAAACTTCGGTGAGTTAAAAGAACATGTTGTAGCCCAACGTAAAGAAACTAGGAACTTTGAAAAAAAGTTTGATGAAATCCTATTGAGAATAGACAACTTAGAGAGGAGTATGAGTGAAATAATGGAACTGAAGAATACAATACAGGAACTCCGAGAAGTTTGCACAGGTTTAAACACTCGAATTGTTCAAGCAGAAGAAGGGATATCAGAGGTCAAAGTCCAACTTAATGAAATAAAACGCGAAGAAAAGATTAGAGAAAAAAGGATAAAAAGGAATGAGCAAAGTCTCCAAGAAATGTGGGACCATGTGAAAAGACCAAATCTCCGTTTGATAGGTGTACCTGAATGCGACGGAGAGAATGAATCCAAGCTGGAAAATACCCTTCAGGATATTATTCAGGAAAATTTTCCTAAACTGGCAAAGCAGGTCAATATTCAACCCCAGGTAATACAGAGAACACCGCAAAGATATTCCTCAAGAAGAGCAACCCCAAGGCACATAATCGTTAGATTCACTAGGGCTGAAACGAAGGAGAAAATACTAAGGGCAGCCAGAGAGAAAGGTCAGGTTACCCACAAAGGCAAGCCAATCAGACTTATAGCAGATCTCTCAGCAGAAACTCTACAAGCCAGAAGAGAGTGGGGGCCAATATTCAACATCCTCAAAGAACAGAACCTTCAGCCCAGAATTTCATATCCAGCCAAACTAAGCTTCACAACTGAAGGAAAAATAAAAGTCTTTTATAAACAAGCAAGAACTCAGAGATTTTATTATCACCAGGCCTGCTTTACAAGAGCTTCTGAAAGAAGCATTACACACAGAAAGAAACAACCAGTATCAGCCCTTCTAAAAATATACCAAAAAGTAAAGAGCACCAACATAAAGAAGAATTTACACCAACAAATGGATAAAACAGCCAGTTAACATCAAAGGGCAGTAACCCTAAATTTAAATCGACTAAATCCCCCAATCAAAAGACACAGCCAAAACCCAACGGCATGTTACATCCAGACCTGTTTCACAGGCAAGGATACACAAAGACCCAAAACAAAGGGATGGAGAAAGATTTACCAACCAAATGGAGAGCAAAAATAAATAAATAAATAAATAAATAAACAAATAAACAAATAAATAAATAAAAAGCAGGAGTTGCAATTCTCGTAGCGGATAAAATAGATTTTAAAGCAACAAAGATATAGTGGTAAAAAGATCAATGCAACAATAAGAGCTAACGATCCTAACACCCAGATACATAGAGACTTAGACACAATGAGACAGAAAATTAATTAGGATATCAAGGACTCGAACTCAGATCCGGAACAAGTAAACTTAATAAATATTTATAGAGCTCTCCACTTCATATACACAAAATAAACATTCTAGTCAATACCACATCACACGTACTCATAGGTTTTAATGAAACATTGATTGGCCATTATTAATACCCATTTTTTTTTTAAGAATAAAGCAATATTTCCACTCACTCTCCCTCTTTCTCTTCCTCTTTCTTCCTCACCTTTACTCATTTTTTTCTTCTTTCCTTCACTCAAAAAAAAAAGAAATCAACTTGTAAACCTCTAGATCCAGGTTGGCAATGTCTCTCTCGTTGCTTGAATTCCTTCCTTCCCTTCCTCCCTCCCTCCCTCTCTCCCTCCCTCCCCCCTTCCTCCCTTCCTTCATCCCTCCCTTCCTCAAAAAAAAAAATTTTTTTTATGGATACATAGTAAGTATATATACTTATGGGGTACATGAGATATTTTGATATAGGCATGCAGTGCATAATGAGGGTAAGTGGGGTATCCATCACCTGAAGCATTTATCCTTTGTGTTACAAACAATTCAGTTGTTTTTTTTTTTTTGAGACGGAGTCTGACTCTGTTGCCCAGGCTGGAGTGCAGTGGCACGATCTTGCCTCACTGCAACCTCTGCCTCCCAGCCATTCTCTTGCTTCAGCCTCCTGAGTAGCTGGGATTATAGGCGCAGGCCATCACTCCGGCTCATTTTTGTATTTTCAGTAGAGATGGAGTTTCATTATGTTGGTCAGGCTGGTTTCAAACTCCTGACCTCGTGATCCACCCCCCTTGGCCTCCCAAAGTGCTGGGATTACAGGTGTGAGCCACTGTGCCCAGCACAAACAATTCAGTTCTTTGAGTTATTTTTAAATGTATAATGAAATTACTATTATTTTTTCTTTTTTTTGGTCAGCATTTTCACAATTATTATTTTTTTTTTGAGATGAAGTCTTTTGTCTCCAGGCTGGATTGCAGTGGCACAATCTTGGCTCACTGCAACCTCTGCTTCGTTGGTTCAAGTGATTTCTCCTGTCTCAGCCTCCTGAGTAGCTGGGACTACAGGCGCATGCCACCATGCCCAGCTGATTTTTATATTTTTAGTAGAGGCGGGGTTTCATCCTGTTGGCCGGGATGGTCTTGATCTCTTAACCACGTGATCCACCTGCCTTGGCCTCCCAAAGTGCCTCCACCCTTCCCAGCCTCTGGTAACCATCCTTATTTTCTATCCCCGTGTTTTAGTTTTTAGCTTCCGCAAATAAATGCAAAGTTTGTCTTTCTGTGCCTGGCTTATTTCACTTACCATAATGACTCCACTTCCATCTGTGTTGTTGCAAATGACTGGATCGCATTCCTTTTTATGGCTAAAAGGTACTCCATTGTGTGTATGTACTACATTTTCTTTATCCATTTATCTGTTAATGGTCACTTACGTTACTTTCCAGTCTTGGTTATTGTGAACACTGCTGTAATAAACATGGGAGTGCAGATGTCTATTTGATGTACTGATTTCCTTTTGGGTGAATACCTAGCAGTGGGATTCCTGGATCATATGGTACCTCCATTTTTAGTTTTTTGAGAACCTCCAAACTGTTCTCCATAGTGGTTACACTTATTTACCTTCCCACCAGTAGTGTACAAGGGTTCTTTTTTCTCCATTTACTTAGCAGCATTTGTTATTTGTTATTTCCTGTCTTTTTGTATAAAAGCCATTTTAACTGGAGTGATATGATATCTCATTATAGTTTGATTTGGATTTCTCTAATGATCAGTTGTGCTGCACACCTTTAAATAAATCTGTTTGCCTTGTATATGTCTTTTTTTGAGAAATGTCTATTCAGATCCTTTGCCCATTTTTAAAACTGGATTATCAGATTTTTTTTCCTGTGGAGTTGTTTGAGCTCCTTATATATTGTTTTGTTGTTGTTATTTGTTTGTTTGTTTTGGGACAGATTCTCTCACTGTTACCCAGGCTGGAGTGCAGTGGTATGATCTTGGCTTACTGCAACTTCTGCCTCCTGGGTTCAAGTGATTCTCATGCCTCAGCCACAGAGTAGCAGGGATTACAGGTGTATGCCACCACACTCAACTAATTTTTGTATTTTCAGTAGAGATGAGGTTTTACCATGTTGGCCAAGTTGGTCTTGAACTACTAGCCTCAAGCGATACACCTGCCTCAGCCTCCCAAAGTACTGAGATTACAGGCGTGAGCCACCACACCTGGCTCTGTATTCTGGTTGTTTATTTATTAATTTGAGATGGAGTCTTGTTGTTGATGCCCAGGCTGGAGTGTAATGGTGTGATCTTGACTCACTACAACCTCCGCCTACTGGTTTCCAATAATTCTCCTGCCTCAGTCTGAGTAGCTGAGATTACAGGCACCCACCACCATGCCCGGCAATTTTTGTATTTTTAGTGGAGATGGGGTTTCACCATGTTGGCCAGGCTGGTCACAAACTCCTGACTTCAGGTGATCCACCCACCTTGGCCTCCCAAAGTGCTAGGATTACAGACATGAGCCACCGTGCCCAGTCATATTGTGGTTATTAATCCCTTGTCAGATGAGTAGTTAGCAAATATTTTCTCAGGAGGAAGAAGAACTTAGTAGGCACTGGATAGTAGAATGTTAAAGTAAATCTACAAAAACTATGAGGATCAAGGAAAGGAGTTTAGATTACCAGGATAGGATTTAAGTTAAAGGTGGTGAAGCACTTCTGTGCTGGGAGTCATTTAAGAAATTACTAAAGAATATAAAAGAATTCTTTGTTCTGCAAATTTTTCAAAAGCTGGAAAAACAACTCTGGTTTTATTATGGTTTACTTGGACTCTTTTCAGAAAAACAGTGGTATGTCCTTTGGCCAGGAACTCACTGAAAAAATAATATAATGTGGCTGGTTTTCTCCCAACTCATGCTTTTGAAATGCAAGTGGGCAGAATTGGGAAGTCATTTTCAAAAACTAAATTGTTTTAACTAATCCCCTCTTTAAATGGGTAATTTCTTTTCACGTTTTCCTCTGTGTATGCTTCTGCTTGTTTTAAATAAGCACATTCATATCTTATTGCTTCTTGAAAATGATGCTACATCTTCTTGTTTTTCAGGCATACCCAGATGGAAGTAGCAAAGAAAAGAGAAGAGCAGCAATTGCCCAGGCCTTAGCTGGTGAAGTCAGTGTGGTGCCTCCATCTCGTCTCATGGCATTGCTGGGACAGGTAAAATTACATTCCTCTAGAGGCCAAACGTGGTGGCTCACACCTGTCATCCTTAACACTTTGGGAGGCTGAGTCAGGAGGATCACTTGAGCCTAGAAGTTTGAGACCAGTCTGGGCAACACTGTGAAACCCTGTCTCTACAAAAGGTAAAAAAGTTAGTGGGATATGATGGTATGTGCCTATGGCCTCAGTTACTTGGGAGGCTGAGGTGGGAGGATCACTGGAACCCAGAAGGTTGAGATTGACAGTGAGCTATGATCATGCCATTATACTCCAGCTTGGGCAATAGAGTGAGACCCTGCCTCCAAAAAGAAAACTAAACTTAAACAGTAAACTCCTGGTACAATTTCCTAATTTCCCATACATAAACTATGTCTTAGCTGAAGAAATTGTATACCCTAAGGATTGGGGACTACCTACAGAGTTGCTTATACCAATAACTGCTGTTCCACTCTCCCTCTTTCCTGGGAGAGGCCCCTCTTTCCTGGGAGAGGCAACATAGATTAGTGGTTAAGAGCATAAGCTCTGGGGTCAGTTAGAATTAGGGTTACCATAAAATTTATCATTCTCTCTGGGATATCATTGAGAGTATGTTGATTACTATGCCAGGACACCAAGTACAAATATTAACTGTCCTGGAAAGGTTGAAACAAATGCCCACCCTAGTTAGAATCCAGGCTGTCTCATTTACCAGCTATATAGTCTTGGCAAATTGCTTTTCTGGTCCCATTTACTTATCATGGTATTGATGAGTAAAGATTAAGAGAAATAATGTCCATAAGCACTTTATGCATTTCTTGGTACCTTGTAAATAGTAAATGGTAGCTGCTGGTAATGATTTTTTAAAAATTACTAATAGTGGCAGGGTGTGGTGACTCACCCCTGTAATCCAAGCACTTTGGAGGCCAAGGTGGGCGGATCACCTGAGGTCAGGAGTTCATGATCAGCCTGACCAACATGGTGAAACCCAGTCTTAAAAAAAAAAAAAAAGAGAAAAAATTACTAATAGTGTTGCTGGCATTGTTATTATAAAGCTACCTAGAGTAACAGATATTTTATAAACAACAAAGGGCATAAGTAATTAATAGGGCACTAAATCTGCATTTAGAAAAGGACAAAAAAGCTATTTGTTACAGGCTTGCAGTGATTCTGAGATTCAAAAATAAGCTGCTTTTTAATTTTTTTTTTTTTTTTTTGAGATGGAGTCTTGCTCTGTCACCAGGCTGGAGTGCAGTGGCGCAATCTCAGCTCACTGCAACCTCCACCTCCTGGGTTCAAGCGATTCTTCCGCCTCGGCCTCCCGAGTAGCTGGGACCTCAGGTGCATGCCACCACGCCCAGCTAATTTTTGTATTTTTAGTAGAGATAGGGTTTCACCATGTTGGCCAGGATGGTCTCGTCTCTTGACCTTGTGATCCGCCCGCCTCAGCCTCCCAAAGTGCTGGGGTTACAGGCGTGAGCCACCGCACCCGGCCCGCTTTTTAATTTTTTAATCAAACAGATAGATGATGGGCATAGTTTAAGTAGTACTTTAGGGCTTACAGTGAAAGATAGTCCCAGGTTCCCTTCTCCACCTCTGATTCTTAACTTTCCTGACCTATTACCTCCATAGCTGAATACCATGTTTATACTGTTGTTAACTGACTTTTGTTTTTTAGTCTTTAGCAACTAACTTTCTTCAGTGAAAAATGATTTATCTCATACCCACTCTCCACAACACAAACTTACTATTCTTTCAGATTTTCAGTAGAGTTACATTATAACTTTTGGTTCAATCTTATTCAATGTTTATGTAATTATTTTTAATACATAAAATTAAATTTTTTAGCTGTTCACAGCTAAAAAATAATTACATGTGATGTCTTACATAAATTTTTATGATTTTTTTTATTGCTTTATTTTTTCTTTTGCCTAGTTTTCTATGCAGTTCTACTAGTCCAGCCTGAATCTTTCTAGTAGAATTGTCAAAAGTCCTTTTTTTCCCCTTGCTGATATCTTTCCTGAGGCCCTTCTCTTTTTGTTCTCATCAGGACTAGTTCTCTTATACTGCTGTACAATTAGGACTTCTCTCATCTTCATAACAGGAATTTTTGGCCTCTTATGTTTTTGTAGGTCTTATTTATAGATTCCTCATTTTTCTTTCTTTCATAGTTAGACCTCTTTTTTTTTTTTGAGACGGAGTTTTGCTCTTGTTACCCAGGCTGGAGTGCAATGGCGCGATCTCGGCTCACTGCAACCTCCGCCTCCTGGGTTCAGGCAATTCTCCTGCCTCAGCCTCCTGAGTAGCTGGGATCACAGGCACACGCCACCGTGCCCAGCTAATTTTTTGTATTTTTAGTAGAGACGGGATTTTACCATGTTGACCAGGATGGTCTCGATCTCTTGACCTCGTAATCCACCCGCCTCGGCCTCCCAAAGTGCTGGGATTACAGGCTTGAGCCACCGTGCCTGGCCCTCATTTTTTTTAAAATAGAGAACAAGGTCTTGCTGTGTTGCCCAGGCTGGTCTTGAACTCCTTTTCTCAGGCTATCCTGCCTCTGCCTCCCTAAATGCTGGGGTTACAGGTATGAGCCACTGAGGCCAGCCTAGACCCTCATTTTGTGGGAGTATTAAGCCCAGTAACTTCCTGAGAAAGGATGCATATGAATACATTTTTGAGATGTTACTTGTGTTTGTAATGTCTTGTATCTTTCTTTCTCTCCAAATTCTTTTTTTTTTTTTTTGTAACTAACGATTTTTTTTTTTAATTTATCTTTTTTTAAATTTTTTTATTTTTTTTAAATTTTTTATTGGATTTTAGGTTTTGGGGTACATGAGCAGAGCATGCAAGACAGTTGCGTAGGAACACACATGGCAGTGTGCTTTTCTTTCCTTCTCCCCTTCACCCACATTTGGCATTTCTCCCCAGGCTATCCTTCCCCACCTCCCCCTCCCACTAGCCCTCCCCTTTTCCCCCCAATAGACCCCAGTGTTTAGTACTCCCCTTTCTGTGTCCATGTGTTCTCATTTTTCATCACCCACCTATGAGTGAGAATATGCGGTGTTTCATTTTCTGTTCTTGTGTCAGTTTGCTGAGGATGACGTTCTCCAGATTCATCCATGTCCCTACAAACGACACAAACTCATCATTTCTGATTGCTGCATAATATTCCATGGTGTATATGTGCCACATTTTTCCAATCCAGTCTATTATCAATGGGCATTTGGGTTGATTCCAGGTCTTTGCTATTGTAAACAGTGCTGCAATGAACATTCGTGTACATGTGTCCTTTTAGTAGAACGATTTATAGTCTTTTGGATATATACCCAGTAATGGGATTGCTGGGTCAAATGGAATTTCTATTTCTAAGGCCTTGAGGAATCGCCACACTGTCTTCCACAATGGTTGAACTAATTTACACTCCCACCAACAGTGTAAAAGTGTTCCTTTTTCTCCACATCCTCTCCAGCATCTGTTGTCTCCAGATTTTTTAATGATCGCCATTCTAACTGGCATGAGATGGTATCTCAATGTGGTTTTGATTTGCATCTCTCTGATGACCAGTGACGATGAATATTTTTTCATATGATCATTGGCCTCTTATATGTCTTCTTTCGTAAAGTGTCTGTTCATATCCTTTGCCCACTTTTGAATGGGCTTGTTTGTTTTTTTCCTGTAAATCTGTTTGAGTTCTTTGTAAATTCTGGATATCAGCCCTTTGTCAGATGGGTAAACTGCGAAAATTTTTTCCCATTCTGTTGGTTGCCGATCCACTCTAGTGACTGTTTCTTTTGCCGTGCAGAAGCTGTGGAGTTTGATTAGGTCCCATTTGTCTATTTTGGCTTTTGTTGCCAATGCTTTTGGTGTTTTGTTCATAAAGTCCTTGCCTACTCCTATGTCCTGGATAGTTTTGCCTAGATTTCCTTCTAGGGTTTTTATGGTGCCAGGTCTTATGTTTAAGTCTTTAATCCATCTGGAGTTAATTTTAGTGTAAGGTGTCAGGAAGGGGTCCAGTTTCTGCTTTCTGCACATGGCTAGCCAGTTTTCCCAACACCATTTGTTAAACAGGGAATCCTTTCCCCCTTGCTTGTTTTTGTCAGGTTTATCAAAGATTGTATAGTTGTAGATATGTTGTGTTGCCTCCGGTGCCTCTGTTTTGTTCCATTGGTCTATATCTCGGTTTTGGTACCAGTACCATGCTGTTTTGATTACTGTAGCCTTGTAGTATAGTTTGAAATCCGGTAGTGTGATGCCCCCCGCTGTGTTCTTTTTGCTTAGAATTGACTTGGCTATGCGGGCTCTCTTTTGGTTCCATATGAAGTTCATGGTGGTTTTTTCCAGTTCTGTGAAGAAAGTCAATGGTAGCTTGATGGGGATAGCGTTGATTCTGTAAATTACTTTGGGCAGTATAGCCATTTTCACGATATTAATTCTTCCTAACCATGAACATGGAATGTTTCTCCATCTGTTTGTGTCCTCTCTGATTTCGTTGAGCAGTGGTTTGTAGTTCTCCTTGAAGAGTCCCTTACATTCCTTGTGAGTTGTATTCCAAGGTATTTTATTCTTTTTGTAGCAATTGTGAATGGCAGTTCATTCTTGATTTGGCTTTCTTTAAGTCTGTTATTGGTGTAGACGAATGCTTGTGATTTTTGCACATTGATTTTATATCCTGAGACTTTGCTGAAGTTGCTTATCAGTTTCAGGAGTTTTTGGGCTGAGGTGATGGGGTCTTCTAGGTATAGTATCATGTCGTCTGCAAATAGAGACAATTTGGCTTCCACCTTTCCTATTTGAATACCCTTTATTTCTTTTTCTTGCCTGATTGCTCTGGCTAGAACTTCCAGAACTATATTGAATAGGAGTGGTGAAAGAGGGCATCCTTGTCTAGTGCCAGATTTCAAAGGGAATGCTTCCAGTTTTTGCCCATTCAGTATGATATTGGCTGTTGGTTTGTCATAAATAGCTTTTATTACTTTGAGATACGTTCCATCGATACCGAGTTTATTGAGGGTTTTTAGCATAAAGGGCTGTTGAATTTTGTCAAATGCCTTCTCTGCGTCAATTGAGATAATCATGTGGTTTTTGTTTTTGGTTCTGTTTATGTGGTGAATTACGTTGATAGACTTGCGTATGTTGAACCAGCCTTGCATCCCCGGGATGAATCCTACTTGATCATGATGAATAAGTTTTTTGATTTGCTCTTGCAATCGGCTTGCCAATATTTTATTGAAGATTTTTGCATCTATGTTCATCATGGATATTGGCCTGAAGTTTTCTTTTCTTGTTGGGTCTCTGCCGGGTTTTGGTATCAGGATGATGTTGGTCTCGTAAAATGATTTGGGAAGGATTCCCTCTTTTTGGATTGTTTGAAATAGTTTTAGAAGGAATGGTACCAGCTCCTCTTTGTGTGTCTGGTAGAATTCGGCTGTGAACCCGTCTGGACCTGGGCTTTTTTTGTGTGGTAGACTCTTAATTGCTGCCTCGACTTCTGACCTTGTTATTGGTCTATTCATAGTTTCAGCTTCCTCCTGGTTTAGGCTTGGGAGGACACAGGAGTCCAGGAATTTATCCATTTCTTCCAGGTTTACTAGTTTATGCGCATAGAGTTGTTTGTAATATTCTCTGATGATGGTTTGAATTTCTGTGGAATCTGTGGTGATTTCCCCTTTATCATTTTTTATTGCATCTATTTGGTTGTTCTCTCTTTTCTTTTTAATCAATCTGGCTAGTGGTCTGTCTATTTTGTTGATCTTTTCAAAAAACCAGCTCTTGGATTTATTGATTTTTTGAAGGGTTTTTCGTATCTCAATCTCCTTCAGTTCAGCTCTAATCTTAGTTATTTCTTGTCTTCTGCTGGGTTTTGAGTTTTTTTGATCTTGCTCCTCTAGCTCTTTCAATTTTGACGATAGGGTGTCAATTTTGGATCTCTCCATTCTCCTCATATGGGCACTTATTGCTATATACTTTCCTCTAGAGACTGCTTTAAATGTGTCCCAGAGGTTCTGGCATGTTGTGTCTTCATTCTCATTGGTTTCGAAGAACTTCTTTATTTCTGACTTCATTTCATTGTTTACCCAGTCAACATTCAAGAGCCACTTGTTCAGTTTCCATGAAGCTGTGCGGTTCTGGGTTGGTTTCTGTATTCTGAGTTCTAACTTGATTGCACTATGGTCTGAGAGGCTGTTTGTTATGATTTCAGTTGTTTTGCATTTGTTGAGCAGTGCTTTACTTCCAATTATGTGGTCAATTTTTGAGTAGGTGTGATGTGGTGCTGAGAAGAATGTATATTCTGTGGATTTGGGGTGGAGAGTTCTGTAAATGTCTATCAGGTTTGCTTGCTCCAGGTCTGAGTTCAAGCCCTGAATATCCTTGTTGATTTTCTGTCTGGTTGATCTGTCTAATATTGACAGTGGAGTGTTAAAGTCTCCCACTATTATTGTGTGGGAGTCTAAGTCTCTTTGTAAGTCGTTAAGAACTTGCCTTATGTATCTGGGTGCTCCTGCATTGGGTCCATATATGTTTAGGATCGTTAGCTCTTCTTGTTTTATCGATCCTTTTACCATTATGTAATGGCCTTCTTTGTCTCTTTTGATCTTTGTTGCTTTAAAGTCTATTTTATCAGAGATGAGAATTGCAACTCCTGCTTTTTTTTGCTCTCCATTTGCTTGGTAAATCTTCCTCCATCCCTTTATTTTGAGCCTTTGTGTATCCTTGCATGTGAGATGGGTTTCCTGGATACAGCACACTGATGGGTTTTGGATTTTTATCCAATTTGCCAGTCTGTGTCTTTTGATTGGTGCATTTAGTCCATTTACATTTAGGGTTAATATTGTTATGTGTGAATTTGATACTGCCATTTTGATGCTAAGTGGCTGTTTTGCCTGTTAGTTGTTGTAGATTCTTCATTATGTTGATGCTCTTTAGCATTTAGTGTGATTTTGGAATGGCTGGTACTGGTTGTTCCTTTCTATGTGTAGTGCCTCTTTTAGGAGCTCTTGTAAAGCAGGCCTGGTGGTGACAAAATCTCTGAGTACTTGCTTGTTTGCAAAGGATTTTATTTTTCCTTCACTTCTGAAGCTCAGTTTGGCTGGATATGAAATTCTGGGTTGAAAGTTCTTTTCTTTAAGAATGTTGAATATTGGCCCCCACTCTCTTCTGGCTTGTAGTGTTTCTGCCGAGAGATCTGCTGTGAGTCTGATGGGCTTCCCTTTGTGGGTAACTCGACCTTTCTCTCTGGCTGCCCTTAGTATTTTCTCCTTTATTTCAACCTTGTTGAATCTGACGAGTATGTGCCTTGGGGTTGCTTTTCTTGCAGAATATTTTTGTGGTGTTCTCTGTATTTCCTGCATTTGAGTGTTGGCCTGTCTTGCTAGGTGGGGGAAGTTTTCCTGGATGATGTCCTGAAGAGTATTTTCCAGCTTGGATTCATTCTCTTTGTCCCCTTCTGGTACACCTATCAAACGTAGGTTAGGTCTTTTCACATAGTCCCACATTTCTTGGAGACTTTCTTCATTCCTTTTTGCGCTTTTTTCTCTGATCTTGGTTTCTCGTTTAATTTCATTGAGTTGGTCTTCGACTTCAGATATTCTTTCTTCTGCTTGGTCAATTCGGCTATTGAAACTTGTGCATGCTTCGCGAAGTTCTCGTATTGTGTTTTTCAGCTCCTTTAATTCATTCATATTCCTCTCTAAGTTATCCATTCTTGTTATCATTTCCTCATATCTTTTTTTAAGTTATCCATTCTTGTTATCATTTCCTCATATCTTTTTTTAAGTTCCTTAGTTTCTTTGCATTGATTTAATACATGTTCTTTTAGCTCACAAAAGTTTCTCATTATCCACCTTCTGAAGTCTAATTCCGTCATTTCGTCACAGTCATTCTCCGTCCAGCTTTGCTCCCTTGCTGGTGAGGAGTTTTGGTCCTTTGTAGGAGGCGAGGTGTTCTGCTTTCGAGTGTTTTCCTCCTTTTTTCGCTGGTTTCTTCCCATCTTTATGGATTTATCCCCCTGTCGTCTGTGTAGTTGCTGACTTTTCGATTGGGTCTCTGAGTGGACACCCAGATTGTTGATGATGAAGTATTTCTGTTACTTGGTTTTCCTTCTACCAGCCTAGCCCCTTCGCTGTATGACTGCTGAGGTCCACTCCAGGCCCTGCTTGTCTGGGGTGCACCTCTAGCAGCTGTGGCACAGTGAGGGATGCTACCCATTTCTTTTTCTGCTATCTTTGTCCCAGGATGATGCCTGCCAAATGTCAGTCTTTTGGATATAGAGGGGTCAGGGAGCTGCTTGAGGAGACAGTCTGTACTTTTTTGGAGCTCAATTGCTGAGCTGTGAGCTCTGTTGTTCATTCAGGGCTGTTAGGCTGCTATGTTTGATTCTGCTGCAACAGAGCTCATTAAAAAAATCCCTTTTTTTCTCAAATCCTCTGTGTTGGGGGGTTCGGGCTTTATTTTTCGATGTCCGATGAGGTGTCCTGCCCAGCTAGAAGGCAGACTAGCCACTGTTTGGCTGCCGAGGCTCCGCCCTGCTGTTGTGTGATTTGCCCTGTTCCTGCAGGCTCTGCTGTGGTCTTCGCCACGCCCTGCAGCGGAGTCTCTTCATTGTAGCCTGTTGCCTCAGCAACGGCAGGCTGCATCAGCAGTGGGCGTGTATCTCAGTAGGGATGGGTTGCCTCGGCAACGGCTGGCTGCGTCAGCAGTGGGCCTGTATCTCAGTTGGGGCGGGTTGCCTCGGCAATGGCAGGCTGCGTCAGCAGTGGGCGTGTATCTCAGTTGGGGCGGGTTGCCTTGGTAGTGGTGGACGCCCCTCCCCCACAGAGCGTCTCGGACCGTCTGCTCGGGATAGTTTGAAATCTCGGTTTTGTTCGTCCCACTGGGTGTCCCAAACGATCTGTCCCTGCAATCCCCTGGGCTGGCCTACTGTCCAAGTCTCGTTCAGTCTCAAGTCCAGCCCTCTCAAGTCTCAGGTTGCCGGTTCAACAGGGCACCCGGACAAGCGCGCCCTGTGGGGATTGCTGGGTAGGGCCGGCCGCCACCGCCCTGGCTGCCGGCTTCGCCAGGCAGACCTACTGCCTGGCGTCCCATGTCTTTTTTATACTTGGGAGTTTCCCCGTTCTGTGGGCAACAAAGATCAGTCTGGAAATGCAGCTCCGACTCACCGTTTGCGGATTCAACGAGAGCTCCAATCCTGGGTTGTTCTCACAGCGCCATCTTGAGTCCTCCCCCTCTCTAAATTCTTAAAGTTTTATTTTCCTCCCTGCATTGTCCCTGTATTGTTCCTATTTTTTCTTTTTCTCTTAGTTCTCCCCTTCCCTGTTTGTTTTGCTGACCATATGTGGGAGTTTTCCTCAGATATTTAGAGATCACTGGCTATTTTTATATTTAAAAATACTAGACATTAGAGTGAAACACTTAATAACTGGGAAATATATGTCAGGTTGGGTAGTTGGAAGGAGGAGTTTGAGAACTGATAGAATTCATCATGGGATGATAGGGTAGGGATCTTCGTTTGTCATTCTCTGCAGAAATATTCTGTTGGAGTGGTCAGTTTTTCCAGAGAATAGTTCCTGCCTGGAGAGTAGTTCCTGCCTAAACCATCTCTTGGGAGCCAGAGCTGAGAGGATGCAGGTTGGAATGGAAGGTAGAGAAATCTCTCTCTTCAGCATACCAGTGTAAACTGAACCCTCCAGTTTTCATTATGGCTTCTCACCTCACCCTGTCCTCAGCTCTACTGAGATTACAGCACAGGACTTCAACCTTTCCAGAGTATACATCACCTGATTTCTTTCTCTTGAGGCTAAGGTGAGGTAGTTGCACAGGGTTGGGAGAAATTGTGGTAGCTAAATGCTCCTTATACAGACTTTAATATTGCCCGTTTTCAGCCTGTGTCGTGCCTTATCCTTGAAGGGCATATGATTCCTCCAGTTCCTAAGCCTTTTTGGAATTTTGCAAGGTAGTTTGGCTTGCTTCTTGTGGCTTCCCCTTTTTTGCCTCGTACAATTAGGTTTCAGTTTTTTTCTGTTCTTGGTTCCCACTAGTCCATTCACTTTTCACCTGATGAAATTTAACTAACATTTTTTCTTGCTATTCTCTTCTCTCATTCTCTTTGTCTTTTGGGGCATGTACCTTTTTTATTCCTTAATTACCATCACTTTAGTGGATTTTCTAGAGAGAGTGAAAATAAACTCATGTGTTCTACATTTAATTGGGTTAGATTAATTGGGTTAGATGTGAAGAGCAAGTGAGGTTTCGGTTCTAGGTTTCCCTTTAGTTTCTGGCTTGAGTGACTTGGGAGAAAATATAAGAAGGACAGATTTGTTGGGGGCTGGGGCTGGAAACTAGGAATAGGGCAAATGATCTGTTTTTAGATGTGCTGATTTTGAAGTTCCTGTGGGATATACAAGTGGAAACTTGCAGTATAGGCACTTAGATCTGTGAATCTGGACCTTAACCTGGAGGTTTTGGCTAAAATTATAGATTTGGGAATTGTAGTAGTATTTGAAGCTGTAAATGTAATTACCCAGGGAAAGCATGTAGACTAAGAAAAGTAAAAATTTGGCTGGGTGTGGTGATTCACGCCTGTAATCCCAGCACTTTGAGATGCTGAGGCAGGTGGATCACCTGAAGTCAGGGGTTTGAGACCAATCTGGCCAATGTGATAAAACCCCGTCTCTACTAAAAATGCCAAAAAAAAAAAAAAAAAAATTTGCGGAGTCAGTGGCTTGCTCTTATAATCCCAACTATTCAGGAGGCTGAGGCAGGAGAATTGCTTGAACCTGGGAGGTGGAGGTTGCAGTGAGCTGAGATTGTGCCATTGCACTCTAGCCTGACAAGAACAAAACTCTGTCCCCCCCCCCAAAAAAAAAGTCAAGTAAAACTTTGAGAAGGAAATCATAAGAAACACTTAAAGTCAACAGAGCAAACAGAGAAAAGAACCTCCAGAGAGATAAAAAGGAAACTCAAGAGAATGGATTTAGAGAAGCCAAGAGAGAATTTGAAGGAGAAGAGTGGTCATTAAGGTCAAGAGCAACAGAGAACATGATGAGGGTCAGAAAGGAGTCTAGTTTGGCTGTTGGGATATTTGAGATGCATTGCCAGTGGAAAGGTAGGGACAGAGTGATATTGCAGTGAGTTAAGGAATGAATTTATCTGAAAAGTGAAGGTAGTGAATGTAGATGGCTCTTGAACCTTGGTGGTTAAGGCAAGGAGATGAAGGTGGTGAGGAGGACAACAGCAGCTGAAAAAGAACACAGAGCAAGACAAGGTTTTTTTTTTTTTAAATATGGAAATGATTAGAAACTGTTAGAGGCCAGTAGAGAGTACAAATTGATTGGAGAGAGGTCCAAGGAGACACAGTTCCCTCTGGTCATTGCAGGAAAACATGAAAAGTAAGATTTTGGAAAGAAATAAATTAATATATTTAGAAACATAAATATTTCAACTATAGTAATCTTAGAATTAATTTAAAAGTTTGGAAAGTTGCTAGATACAAAATATATACGTTGATTGTACTCCTGTTTATCAGCAGCAGCCAGTTAGAAAATTCAGTGGAAAAGTGTTCTGTTTATAGCATAAATATGCAATATAAAACCTAGCACCATATGGGAAATAGATGATTTCCATATTTAAAAAGGCAAAAAAAAAATCCTTCAAAACTTACAAGAGAAGACTTAAGCAAATGGTGAAATTGATTTTCTTGGATAATACTTACATTTGATGTCAGTTCTCAGGTTTAAAGCAATTATAATAAAGACTACAATAGGATTAGAACTACTTTATAAAGGAATTTAGCATTCATTTGGAATAATAAACTTGAAAATATCCGGCTGGATGTCGTGGTTCACACCTGTAATCCCAGCACTTTGGGAGGCCAAGGCAGGTGGATCATTTGAGGTCAGGAGTTTGAGACCAGCCTGGCCAACATGGCAAAACCTTGTCTCTACTAAAAATACAAAACTTAGCTGGCCGTGATGGTGTGCACCTGTAATCTCAGCCACTCAGGAGTTTGGGGCAGGAAAATTGCTTGAACCCGGGAGGTGGAGGTTGCAGTTAGCTGAGATCGTACCACTGCACTCCAGTCTTGAGTAACAGAGTGAGGCTCTGTCTCAATTAAGAAAAAAAAAAAAAAAGAAAACATATATTTAGCAAAGAAACTTTGGAAAGGAAGAATGTTGAAAGCATACTAGGCTTAGAAATATTGCATTTAATAAAGACCCATAATTTGCATCATTTTGGTAGTAGGCACAAGAATATCTGTTGCAACCAGTGCAACAACAGTGCAAAAATCCAATCCTGTTATTTATAATAATTCAATAGATGACTATGAAGAATACCATAAAACCTAGAAATAACAGAAAACGATATTTAACATATGATATTGGGACACTGAGTTTAGAATTGGTGGGGAGAGGTCAGATCAGAGCCTGCTCTCATTTTATGCAGCATAATTTAAGATAGAAAGTTAGATATTTTCGGCCAGGCAAGGTGGCTCACGCTTGTAATCCCAGCACTTTGGGAAGCCGAGGCAGGCGGATCACAAGGTCAGGAGTTCGAGACCAGTCTGTCCAACATGGTGAAACCCCGTCTCTACTAAAAACTATAAAAATTAGCCAAGTATGGTGGCAGGTGCCTGTAATCCCAGCTACTCAGTAGGCCGAGGCAGGAGAATCACTTGAACCTGGGAGGCAGAGGTTGCAGTGAGCCGAGACTGTGCCACTGCATGCCAGCCTGGGTAATAGAGCGATACAGTCTCAACAAAAGTTAGATATTTTAAGAAAATAGAAAAACATTGGGAGATAATATAATCTATCAAACCTATAGACTTCCCAAACTTAGAGATTAAACACCAAGGAAAAGATCAATAGATTTTATCACTTGAGAATGGAACTTAAGATAAAAAGAAACCTATAAAGCTATAATCAAGAATAGACATGGTCCCAGCTACTTAGAAGGCTGAAGTAGAAGGATTGCTTGAGCCCAGGAGTTCGAGGCTACAGTGAGTCATCATCATGCCACTGGACTTCCAACCTGACCGGAGTGAGAACCCTTCTTTTAAAAAAAAAAAAGTTGGTAAAAGAATTCTTTGCAGCAATGTTTGCTGCAGCAAATACCTTTAACACATTAAAAGCTCACTAATTGGTAAGAATGGTAAGAGTATGATAGATAAGTGAGCAAATAACATGAGTAAACAATTAAGAAAAGAAGAAATATATCTAGTTAATACAGAGAAAAGTTTAAACTTATTAGAGAACTGACTAAAGTAGGGTATTATATTTCTACTTATTTTTAAATCAGTGATCCCCAACCTTTTTGGCACCAGAAACTGGTTTCATGGAAGATAGTTTTTCCATATATGGTGATGGGGGTGTCAGGGTCGTGGGTTTCAGGATGAAACTGTTCCCCCTCAGATCATTAGGCATTAGATTCTCATAATAAGTATGCATCCTAGGTCCCTTGCATGCGCAGTTCACAATAAGGTTCATGCTCCTATAAGAATCCGATGCTGCACAGATCTGACAGGAGGTGGAGCTCGGACCATAATACTCTGGCTCCCTGGCTGCTTACCTCCTGCTGTACAACTGGGTTCCTAACAGGCCATGGACCAGTACTGGTCCACAGTTCAGGGGTTGGGGACCTGTTTTAAATGATATCCAAAAATTATTGAGTTTTCTTGTTACAACAAAAGGAAAAGGGAATAAACATTGATTGTGGGTTATTATGTGAACATGTGCCTGTTTTATAGGCTTTACATATATATTTTGTTTTATCTTCTGGGAATTAGGCTTTTCTTCCTGACTTTTTCAGTTGGCAAAACTGGGAGTCAAAATGACATAGCTGATGAATAATTTAGCCTAGAACCATCTGTCTCCAAAGTTAGTTGTGAACATTGTTGCAACTGCAACATTTTTTGGAAAGCAGCCCTTTTGGAAAGGGGTTTGGCAGTATATATCAAATATTTCAAGAACCTTAACCATTCATGTTCTTTTTTGGATTTAGTAATTTCTCTTCCAGGAATATACTCTAACAGGGAATATCCCCAAAATAGAAAAAGACTTATATACAGAGATGTTTATCGAAGCATTATTTAGGTGATTGAAAAATTGGAAGCAGTGTAAATGTCCACTAATATATTGATTAAGTTAACTGAGACATCTAATCGATGGGATCTATTTTACAGCCATTAAAATGATAGCTGTGACTAGTATGATCTATTGATAGGTGAAAAGAGGAGAAAATGAAATTTTACATATAGTATAATTACAGCTAGGTTAATGAAACACATGTAGGGGGGAAAAGATTGGAAGGTAGCATATAAAATGTTAACAGTGGGTGTATTTGAGTGTTAGAACTATGGGAGATTTCTGTTTTCCAAATTTTGTTTATAACAAAAGAGCCACACCTGTAAGAAAATAAGTGAATGATAGGCTTGTTGGCTCTCAGAGTCCCCGTCCACACTGAGTTCTTGGACACACAGAGGAGTACAGATTATGTTGTGTTTGGATGGCCAAAAATTGCTGGGGTCCTGATGGCTCACAGCTTTTCCTGAACCTCATCTTTTCAGGCTTGGTTTCTGAGCACTCATGACCAGATCTTAAAAGCACCTGAACAGATTGCTATACTTCGTTTTTTCCTCTTAGGCGCTGAAGTGGCAGCAGCATCAGGGATTGCTTCCTCCTGGTATGACCATAGATTTGTTCAGAGGCAAAGCAGCTGTCAAAGATGTGGAAGAAGAAAAGTTTCCTACACAACTGAGCAGGCATATTAAGGTAGGAATCTAAGATAGTCAACCAGTCAGTAATCATTTCTTGAGGACTTGTCATGGGCTCAGCTAGGCCCTATGCCAGGAACTTGGATACTAGATGAGAAGAACTCCTTCTCTAGCTCTGACAGTATTCAAGGTTGCTGCACGTGTCCCCTGGGATACTGCTGTGGCCTGGCAGTGGTACAACTCAGATGTGTAATCTAATGGATGAATATCTGGCTTGACATCTAGCCCATCATCTGCCCTTGCATTTCCTCCCAAGAAACCTGCATTTGGAAGAATGGTTAGTTCTTTGGTTAAGCCGGGGACTAGCTGTGAACTTTCTGTGTACTTCTCCTGTTCACCATTTTTGCTTTGCCTGCTATGTGTCAGGCAGAGTGCCAGTCAGGGATTACAAAGTGGACTTATGTGATGTTTGAGGAAAATGATTTTATTATCTTATATTTTTTTAAAATCTGAGTTTCCTAGGAAAAAGTTTTCTAGGTAATTCTCAGAACTACAAGTATATTTGCTACTTTAGCATCTCTATATTATAGTTTCTCTGGATTTGTGCTCTAAATTCCTGGATTTTAAACTATTTCATATTCCTCAAATCTTTGACTTTGGCTTAACATTTTGAATTTGCCTTTTCTGGATTATATATTCTAACTTGCAGATAAAGATATTTTTGAGCAGCACCTTCATTTACTCTGCCTGACACCTTGAGACAAATAGAAATCCATCATTATTATGCTGCTGGGCTAAAATTTTCTGTTATAAACACTTTACTTTGTTGGCATTTAAAGTGAAATCCACATTAGAGCTTTTCTCTCTTCTTTTTCCACCTAATTTTCTATAGTTTTCATCTGTTACTGGGATTGTCATCACTAGCAAATGATGCATATACCAGACAGTATATTAGCTTTAATTAGTTCTAAGTTTGGTAAATTATACATTATCACTTGATCATATGAAGCTTGTGAAACACTGATAGAAAGTTTATTTATAAAACAGTATAGGGAAGCCTATATTTACTTTGAAAAAAATGAGTTTTTCCCCCTCGAGATAAAACACAACAAAAACATATTAGGACATATTGAGTATGAAAGTCATGCTAACAGTGTCTGTTTCTAGCAAAACATACTCTGAGCTAACAGGATTATTTATTCTAAGTCTCATGTGCTTTTCTTTGGAAATATCAATCTCACATCCAAAAAACTAGCTTCAACTTAGTGCCCAGATGTAAAACCAGTCAGAGAAAATACATCCACCAGGTCCTTGTGTCCATGTACAGAAATATTCCTCTAATACTCTATAATATGGGCCAGCTATGACTTTATGCTAGGGCAGGGATTCTCAAAAGGTTAAAATAGGAATTGTTTTAAGTATACTAGATAAAAATGCATCTGTTTCATTATTTCATTTGAAACAGTTTGGTCAGAAATCACATGTGGAGTGTGCTCGATTTTCTCCAGATGGTCAGTATTTGGTCACTGGGTCTGTTGATGGATTCATTGAAGTATGGAACTTTACTACTGGAAAAATCAGAAAGGTAAAGTATTTTAAATATATTAACCTTCCTAGTGTGAAAATTACTGACTTTGAATTATTTAATCTGTGCCCTCACTCTAAGTCAGTTTAGTTGAAAAAGGATCTATATGTAATGAACATGTATTACTTTAAAAAACTCATTTAAGGCCAGGCACAGTGATGCACACCTGTAGTCCCAACTACTCAGGAGGCTGAGGCAGGAGGATCACTTAGTTGAAAACCCAGTAGTTCAGCCCAGCCTGGACAGCATAGTGAGACCATGTCACTACAAAAAAAAATTGTTTTTAAATTACCATGCATGCTCGTGTGCACCTATAGTTTTAGCTGCCTGGGAGGCTGAAGTGAGAGGATCCCTGAAGCTCAGGAGTTTGAGGTTGCAGTCAGCCATGATTGTGCTACTGCACCCCAGCTTGGGCAATGACGCTGTCTCCAAAAAAAAAAGCTAATTTAAAATTATTATATTTTTTGAGACGGAGTTTCGCTCTTGTTACCCAGGCTGGAGTGCAATGGCGCAATCTCGGCTCACCGCAACCTCCGCCTCCTGGGTTCAAGCAATTCTCCTGCCTTAGCTTCCCAAGTAGCTGGGACTACAGGCGCGTGCCACCATGCCCAGCTAATTTTTGTATTTTTAGTAGAGACGGGATTTCACCTTGTTGACCAGGATGGTCTCGATCTCTTGACCTTGTGATCCACCCGCCTCAGCCTCCCAAAGTGCTGGGATTATAGGCGTGAGCCACTGCGCCTGGCCTTTAAAATTATTTTTAATTAAATTCTAATTTTATTATTAACCAAGGGAAGACCTTTATCATCTATAATTGTTTTATTATCTGTTGTTTTTACAAGTAAAAAACTTTTTTTCAGGCCAGGCATGGTGGCTCACACCTGTAATCCCAGCACTTTAGGAGGCTGAGGCAGGTAGATCACCTGAGGTCAAGAGTTCAAGACCAGCCTGGCCAACATGGTGAAACCCCGTCTCTACTAAAAATACCAAAAAAAAAAAAAAAAATAGCTAGGTGTGTTGGCAGGCAACTGTAATCCCAGCTACTCAGGAAGTTGAGGCAGGAGAATTGTTTGAACCCGGGAGGCGGAGGTTGCAGTGAGTCGAGATCCTGCCACTGCAGTCCAGCCTGGGCTACAGAGCAAGATGACTCCTCAGAGAAAGAAAAAAAAATTTTTTTAGGCAGTTTCACTCTTGTTGCCCAGGCTGCAGTGCAGTAGCAGGATCTCGGCTCACTGCAACCTCCGCCTCCTGGGTTCAAACAATTCTCCTGCCTCAGCCTCCGGAGTAGCTGAGATTACAGGCAAGAATAGCTGGGATTATAGGCATGCAAAAAAAAAAAATTTTCTTTGAGTGGGTTATATGTACAACTGATACAACATTCAAAAAACAAAAAGTTACTCAAGTAGCTTTTTGCTCCTACACTTGTACCTCAGCTAGTCAGTTGCCTTCCTTGTGCCAGCCAAGATTACTAGTTTCTTATGGAACTTTCCTGGAATATCCTGTGTGTGTGTTACTTATATATCTTACTCAAAACTTTTTAATACAGATGATAGTATACTATATACCCTGTTACATTCTTGCTTTTCTCTTTATAGCATATTTTGGAGATTATTGCTGTATTATATTACATTGGATAGATTGAACCATGATATATTTAACCAGCCATTTTATTTAAAATCATTTCCAGTCTAATCTAATTGTAGTACTAGTTATATTTCTCCTATGAATGAAGTTAAAACATCTTTTTATATGTGAAAAGCCACCAGTATTTTTTTTTATTTTAATGAAGCAACTAATATTTCTTATTATGAAGTCTGTTAATATCGTTTGCCCATTTTTCTGTTGAATTGTTCTTTATTGATTTGTAGGAGCTCTTTATATTTTAAGGAAATGAAGTTTTATAATATATATTACAAATATTTTTAAAGTTTGACTTTTATCTTTTGATTTTGCTTGTTTTGTTTTACAGACTTAAATTTTTCTATATCATCAAATTTATTTATCTTTTCTTCTACAGTTTCTTTTAGTATTTTAATCTTTTATGTTTAATTTTTGACTCTTTTAGAATTTTAGGGGAATAAAGTTGGTATAGATCCAACTTAGTTTTTTCCCCAAATGGCAGTTTACTAACTTGTATCCACTGATTTAAAATGTTATTTTTGGCTGGGTGCATGGCTCATGCCTGTAATCCCAGCACTTTGGGAGGCTGAAGTGGGTAGATCACTTGAAATCAGGAGTTCAAAGCCAGACTGGCTAACATGTTGAAACCCTGTCTCTACTAAAAATAAAAAAAATTAGCTGGGTGTGGTGGTGTGCACCTGTAATCCCAGCTACTTGGGAGACTGATGCAGGAGAATTTCTTGAACCCGGGAGGCAGAGCCAAGATCATGTTATTGCACTGCAGCCTAGGCAACAGAGCAAGATTGTATCTCTAAATAAATAAATAAATAAAATGTAATTTTTATCATAGAGTATCAAATTCCATTCTGTGGGTAGTGGATTTATGAGTGATTTTCATTTTCTATTGTATATATTTCTGCATAGTTTGCTTTTATTTTTTAAACCAGGAAGTAGTCTTATTTTATAATTAGAAAAAAATAAGAGACTGGGCGCGGTGGCTCACGCCTGTAATCCCAGCACTTTGGGAGGCCAAGGCGGGTGGATCATGAGGTCAAGAGATCAAGACCATCCTGGTCGACATGGTGAAACCCTGTCTGTACTAAAAATACAAAAAAAATTAGCTGGGCACAGTGGCACATGCCTGTAATCCCAGCTACTCAGGAGGCTGAGGCAGGAGAATTGCCTGAACCCAGGAGACGGAGGTTGCAGTAAGCCGAGATCGCACCATTGCACTCCAGCCTGGGTAACAAGAGCGAAACTCTGTCTCAAAAAAAAAAAAAGAAAAAAATAAGAAAGACACTCTATTTGAACAATAATGGGTGATAAAAGAAGCATCACAGATAAATAGATTAGTCGGTAAACTGTTTCAGGAAAGGTAGCTGATTTGGGAAAAAAAAATTAGTTTCTCACATCATACAAAAATAGGTAAATTCAGATTTATTAAAGATGTAAAATATGAAACTAGAGAAATTTGCCTACAAAAAATCAGTAAGAAAAAGATCTAGAGTTGTATGTTGGTATTTTTTATAATACTAATTTGAATTGTATAAAATTATTTATCTCCAGCAATATCACTAGGAACTAGTTATTTACTA
This sequence comes from Callithrix jacchus, assembly GCF_049354715.1. NCBI lineage: Eukaryota > Metazoa > Chordata > Mammalia > Primates > Cebidae > Callithrix > Callithrix jacchus. Next base: position 140,252,014 of record NC_133502.1, on the reverse strand, counting down.
GGAACATGTATGCATGGCACTTCTGTTTACTTTGGGGGTTTAGAGTAGCTATAATCTATTGCCCTGCTTTTTGTGAGTTTCTAGAGACCTGGGGACTTGGCTTTTGCATTATTTTGATAAATACTAACCATTGTTTCTTTAGGATCTTAAGTACCAGGCCCAGGATAACTTTATGATGATGGATGATGCTGTCCTCTGCATGTGTTTCAGCAGAGATACAGAAATGTTAGCAACTGGGGCCCAAGATGGAAAAATCAAGGTATGGATTAGTGCACAGCCTCTCATATGTAGACATTTTGAATGTTCTGCTAGGGGGTAGTGTCCTACATATAATATTCAGCATAATAATGGCTTACGTTTATTGAGCATTAGCTTTATTGTAATCACTTTACTTTTTCTTGTGTAATCCTAATAATAACTCTTCCTGGGTGGTCCAGTAACATGTTTAAGTGATACTTGGTAAGTGATAGATCTGGGACTTTAGTTCACATCTGCTTATTCCGTTTCTATTGTACCACCCTGGCTGGCTGTATAAAAATTAGAATCACTTTGACTTTTTTTTTTTTAGGAGATGGTCTAATAGCCAGTTTGCCGTGGTTTGTATTTAATGCTAGAAGTACATCCTGGGCTACAGAAAATATGGAAATGGTTTCTGCTAAGTGAACTTAGAGTCTCTATTTTTGTTTTAATAATTTACAAGGAAAGAGTTTTAAGTTTCAAAGGATTCAGTTACCATTGTACTACGTGAACCAGACACATCATATTCAGCTATTAGCATGCATTTTTAATGCTGTTTCAGTACATTAGTGAGCATTGCATCTTGCTTGGCTCTGTGGGCGGTAGTAGGCCACTTTACAAGTTTTTTTTTAATTCTTTTTTTTTTTTTCCCAAAAGGTATGGAAGATTCAGAGTGGACAATGTTTAAGGAGATTCGAGAGGGCACACAGTAAGGGTGTCACCTGTCTAAGCTTTTCTAAGGATAGCAGTCAGATCCTTAGTGCTTCTTTTGACCAGACAATTAGGTAAGTAAAAATTCCAAAACTGCCCTCACTTGTTTGATATAATGAGGGCATGGAGGGAGGTACTAGTGATTCCTTATGCTTTTATCATGATGGTATGATATGGAGAGTGAAGGTATGTGAGACCTTATGTCCCCAGAGTACAATTGACACAGTGCTGTTGTTTTGTCCATTTATCTAGAAGAGAGATTAGAAAGAGGGGGTAGCAGTGATTCATGGGTCTCAGAGCGTGATCCTATGGACCCATCTGCATTGTAATCACCTTAGAGGGTCTGTTATCCTTGGACCCAGCTGAGAGCCATTGATCTCAACCTCTTGTTAGTCTGTTTTTTAGAGGTCCATCCCTGAACAGAAGCTTGCGGTATTATTGGCGTATTTTCTTCCAGTCTCTTTCTTTGCAAAACTTTTGTTTCATTGTTTGATATAATGAAAATTATACCATATACACAATGACATAGCCCTCTTCACTTAATATTATAACATGAGAAGCTTCCTATTATGGCTTCCAGCGGGGTCCCGGTGAGCGCTGCCGGCTCGGCTAATGAAACCCCCGAAATACCGGACAACGTGGGAGATTGGCTTCGGGGCGTCTACCGCTTTGCCACTGATAGGAATGACTTCCGGAGGAACTTGATCCTCAATTTGGGACTCTTTGCTGTGGGAGTTTGGCTGGCCAGGAACTTGAGTGACATTGACCTCATGGCACCTCAGCCAGGGGTGTAGCCAAGTAGACAAATGGAATCCTGTGCTGAACCTGAACCTTCCAAAAAACAGCCTACAATCTGTGACCATCACAAGATGTGCCCTGATGGCAGCTGAAGTTTGATTCAGATGGGCACTTTCCTTTTCCTTATCCCTGCCTAGTTTCCTTTTGTTCCTTGAGTGTACGCAGAATTCCATTCTCTGGTCAGCAGACAAGTTTAAGCTAAAGTATTGCCTCTGTTCTGTAAAGTTCTGTACAAAGTTCCTAAGCTCCAGGGGGTGATCTTTGTTCTTGTCCTGAGAAATAACAATGCTGTTTTAACAAACATTTGAAATAAATACTGCACACAAAGACAAAAAAAAAAAAAAATATATAACATGAACTTCTGTAATTTATCTAAAATGCATTCAATCATTGGTCGCAACCATAAGATATTAAATATTTATTGTTCTTTTCATTTGCTTTCATTTGTGGTAGAATTCATGGTTTGAAATCTGGGAAAACCCTGAAGGAATTTCGTGGCCATTCCTCCTTTGTTAATGAAGCAACATTTACACAAGATGGACATTATATTATTAGTGCATCCTCTGATGGCACTGTTAAGGTTAAGTATTTGCTCTTGGGTTATTTTGGGATGTCTACTTCATCTTTTTCCTTTGAGAAGTTTTCAGTGTGATAATGGGGTTGATTGTGGTGGAATAAACCTCTTTAATGGCTCTTTTAGCAATAACTGAGGTGAGTCTGAGACAACAGTATTCTGTGGGTAATTCCCATTGGCTTTGGGACCCAAATCTCAAACCTTTTCAGTCCAAACAAACTTTTCATGTGTAGGAAAAGAGGAAGGGTGAGGAGTCCTGAACTTAAGCCATCCCCCATTCACAGATACACATGGTGGTTAAATCTGTTTTGTCATAGGTATGGTCCACCTGCTAACAGTGAAATTCGCGAAAGGCTCAGTGGCCTAATAAATAGATCCCTTTTTTGTTGCCCAGCCTCACTGCACTCCTGGCACCCAAATTTAGGGCCTTCCTAGTAGCATTTATAGAGGAATAGGAGAGCTGAGTAAAACTAAGCCTTCTCCTGGATACTTATTTAATAAGTTATTTGCTGAAAGTAATGGATCTTTAGTACCTATAAAGATTTAGTTATTTGAAGAGAGGGTCTCATTTCCTAGAAGAGATAGGAGAAACCCAAATAGAAAATTATTAGAGATCTTTGAGACACTCTCACGTTCTGGACCTAATCTTTTTAAGTTGCCTTATATGAGTGAGTACTTTGTGGCAGAGGATCTAGACATTTTAACAAAACATTTTAACACAAATATCTAGACATTTTAGATACATACTTAACTATGTATCTAAAGTTCAGACAGCCAGGTGTGGTGGCGTACACGTGTAGTCCTAGCTACTTGGGAGGCTGAGGTGAAAGGATCACTTGAACCCAGGAGTTCGAGGCTGCATTGAGCAATTATCGCACCACCGTACGTCAGCCTGGGCAACAGAGCAAGAACCTGTCTCAGTCAATCAATAAATGTATGTATATATGTATGTATGCATATATGCATGTCAGACCAATCTCTGACATTGCTTGTTCATGATTGGAAATTGAAGTGGAAACCTGAAGGCAGGAGCTGTAATGTTCCCTTGGGATGGATGGGGAACCACACAGAGCTCTTAGTACTTTAGTTGTGGGATTTGCTCTCATGCTATGCCTATGGGCCTTACAACTTGTAAATGCCATTTGGAGATGGCTTGTCTAGGCTTCTTTATTTGTGGTCTTGCCCCTTTAGTTCTTCAGTGAGTGGGGCAAAAGATGTCACTGACCTTTTGAACGGAAAACACTGGAAGCCTTAGCATTCTTAATTCCTGAAATGTTCATTTTTTTCTTCTAAGCAACGGGGCTTCAGAGGAGATTAGGGGACTCAATAACAGTGTTGACACTACGGCAACTGTTTTCTCCTATTTATGGGTCTTTATTAAACATCTGTTTTGTGCCAAGCTCTGTGGAAGGCACAGAGGAAACACAGCAGAGTCCATGCCTTAGAGACTTTGTACCGGATGAATTGAGCGGTATCTGGACAATGCTATTTCATGTTTGGTTCATCCCTTCTCTATGCACATCTCAAGATTTCTGTGCTACCTGATTTAACCCCTTCAGTTCATAAGAGCTCAGAAGGGCAAGGTGAAAAGATAGACTGGGAAAGTAATACAAGTGACCAAGAGTAGCTTCCACTTCATAGATCCTTACGTGTGTATGTGCTAACATTGTGACTTCCATTCAGTCATTGTCAGTATAAATGGTGCACTGGAATCATTTGTAGCTTTTTAAAAAATGCCTGTGCCTCACCCTAGACCTACCAAATCCAAATATCAGGATAGAGTCTCAAGCCAAAAAGCCTCTATTTCAACCAGGCTCAGTGGCACCTGCCTGTAGTCCCAACTACTCAGGAGGCTGAAGTGACAGGATCGTTTGAACCCAGGAATTTAATGCCAGTGGGGGCAAATAGGGCAATGTAGTGAGACCCTGATCTCTTAAAAAGAAAAAAAGCCCTGGTTTTGTTTTGTTCTATTTGTATTTTAAGTATTTTAAATAGCAACAAGGTCTCACTATATTGTGCAGGCTGGTCTTGAACTCCTGGCCTCAAGTGATCCACCTGCCTTTGCTTCCCAAAGTGCTGAAATTACAAGCATGAGCCACTGTGCCCGACCCCCTGTTTGGTTTTGATGTCCAGACAAGGGTAGCTTTCTGGTTGTTTCTGATAGTAGCAGTGTTGGCATGCAACTAAGTTTAAAGAGAGAGCTCTATTGGCTAAGGGAATATATATGAGCAAAGATCATAGATTTTTAAAAGTTTTTAAAATTTAGTTTGTGAGTTGTTTTTGCCAGTTAATCAACAAATACATGATGAATGCTTACTCTATACAGTTGGTCCTCTGTATCTGGAACATGGATTCAATCACCACAAATTGAAAATATTTGGGGAAAAGAAAATTCCACAAAGTTCTAAAAAGCAAAACTTGAATCTGCCCCATGCCAAGTACTACATTGAATTCATGCAAAGGAAGTGGTATGTAGGCATTGTGTTAGGTATTATAAATAATCTAGAGATGATTTAAAGCATACAGGAGGATGTATATAGGTTATATGCAAATACTACATCATTTTATATATGGGACTTGAGTATCCTGGATTTTGGTTCTTAAGGGAATCCTGGAACCAATTCCCACAGATACCGAGGGACCACTGTATGTGGCAGTGCTGGATATTTGATTGGACCTAAAATCAAGTAAGAAACTGTTTTCCTCTGAGTCATTTCTACTCTGTTTTAGTAACCTATTAATGTTTTAAACCCTAAAACTTTAGAAATTAAAAAAAAAAATTTTCTTGCAGGTGATTGGACTGAAAACTTTAGAAATTTTAATACTTTAAAAAGGTTTATAACTTAAAAAATTTTTTTATGGTAGATCTGGAATATGAAGACCACAGAATGTTCGAATACCTTTAAATCCCTGGGCAGTACTGCAGGGACAGACATTACCGTCAACAGTGTGATCCTACTTCCTAAAAACCCTGAGCACTTTGTGGTGTGCAACAGATCAAACACGGTGGTCATCATGAACATGCAGGGGCAGGTGAGTGCTCAGAAAGTACATTTGCACAGGACCTGTGGGACACTCCCAAATCAGGACATCCTGGTCTAGGCCCGCCCTCCCAATAACCAAATTTGGGTTCACTTCTCTGTAAACCTTATTAGCCATATTTGTTTTTCAGATTTATTTATAGCTCTGTAAAACATCTCTTTGCTATTTCTTTCTTTTTTTTTTTTTGAGACAGAGTTTCGCTCTTGTTACCCAGGCTGGAGTGCAATGGCGCAATCTTGGCTCACTGCAACCTCCGCCTCCTGGGTTCAGGCAATTCTCCTGCCTCAGCCTCCTGAGTAGCTGGGATTACAGGCATGCACCACCATGCCCAGCTAATTTTTTGTATCTTTAGTAGAGACGGGGTTTCACTATGTTGACCAGGATGGTCTCGATTTCTTGACCTCATGATCCACCCGCCTCAGCCTCCCAAAGTGCTGGGATTATAGGCTTGAGCCACCGCGCTCGGCCCTCTTTGCTATTTCAAAAGTGCTCTCCTTTCCCCTGGGTGTTTGTATATTATGCTTTTTCATCCTTTGGATAAATGGGGCTCCTTTACATCTTTAAGCCTCCTTCAGAAGCTCACTGAAGATTTTAAGAAAACAATCTTAGTCTGACTTAGGGGGATGCAGTGTAGTATGGATTACCAAGAAACTCAGGACATCTCCTAGCTACCACAGTCTAAAGTGGAACACTAATAGGGGAAAGGAAGCAGTGTTCTCATTGTATTTTTAATCAGAACACCTGCAAGGTTCCCAAGGAATCTCACTTTTGTGAACTGTGAGGTAGCACTGGGGGTGTCCGAAGCATCAAGTTTGAGGACTTAAGCCCTGGATATGTATGCTAGTGCTACTGGATTATTGGCCTGGACACTTGGGGATCTTGCTGAGCATAGTGAAGAATCAGGGGCTGGTGTGTAGTACTCTCTTTCCATTCGTTGTGTTCTATAACTGATGGAGTAGTAGTTCAGAACCCATAGCTGAGATGGCTCATCTGCAGTATCTTTTGGGCCGCTGCATATGGCCACTGCATAATAGCTACAGCTGCCTAGTACATCTGCTAAGCACACTACTTCATAGTTCTGTGCTTGACTTTTTTTTTTTTTTTTTTTTTGAGACAGAGTTTCGCTTTTGTTACCCAGGCTGGAGTGCAATGGCGGGATCTCGGCTCGCCGCAACCTCCGCGTCCTGGGTTCAGGCAATTCTCCTGCCTCAGCATCCTGAGTAGCTGGGATTACAGGCATGCGCCACCATGCCCAGCTAAGTTTTTGTATCTTTAGTAGAGACGGGGTTTCACCGTCTTGACCAGGATGGTCTTGATCTCTTGACCTCGTGATCCACCTGCCTCGGCCTCCCAAAGTGCTGGGATTACAGGCTCGAGCCACCGCGCCCGGGCCTGTGCTTGACTTTTTAAAAGACTTTATTTTGAAAAAATAATTTTAGATTCATATAGAAGTTGTAAAAATAGTACAGAAGAGTTCCTATGTGTCCCTCTCTCAAATTCTTCTAGTGATAACATCTTACATAGCCATAGTACAATGATCAGAACTAGGAAATTGACATTTGTACAGTTATTAACTCTATTATAGATGTTATTTAGATTTCACCAGTTTTTACATGGTTCTTCTATCAGTTCTTACATGCATCTTTTTTTTTTTAAGGCAGGGGTATAATCGTTCTGTCAAGTTTCATTACATGTATAGAGTCATATAACTATCATTACAGTCAAGATACAGAACTGTTTTATCATTCCCAAGGAAACTCTCATGCTGCATCTTTAGAGTCACATCCTCCCCATACCTTTAGCCCCTGGCAACTACTGATCAGTTTCTATTGTTGTAATTTGTTGTTTTTTAAAAAATAGACTAGAGTGCTTTTAGGTTCACAGCAAAACTGAGCAGAATATATGGAGGGTTCCCATATTTCCTTTATCCCTTCATGGGCACAACCCTCCCCACTATTAGTGTCTTGTGCCAGAGTGGTATGTTTGTTATAGCTGATGAACCTGCATTTGCTACATTGTTAACACACAAAGGCCATAGTTTACTTTAGGGTTCACTCTTGGTGTTGTATGCTCTGTAGGTTTGGACAAATGTATAATGGCAGGTGTCTACCATTAGAGAATTGTACAGAGTAGTTTCACTTTCCAGAAATTCTCTGTGCCCTTGCTATTCTTCCCTCCCTCCCCACTAACTTCTGGCAACCACTAATCTTTTTACTGTCTCCATAGTTTTGCCTTTTCTAGGAAGTTATGTAGTTGGAAACATAAAGTATGTAACTTTTTCATTTTGGCTTCTTAATAATATACATTTTTCTCCTTGTTTTTTCATGGTTTGATAGCTTTTTTTTTTAAGTGCTAAATAACATTTATTTATCCACTCATCTACTGAAGGACATCTTGGTTGCTTCCAAGTTTTGGCAATTATGCATAAAGCTGCTATAAACATCCATGTGCAGATTTTTGTTTGAATGTGTTTTCTATTCCTTTCGATAAATGCTGAGTAGTGTGATTATTGGATTGTATGGTAAAGTATGTTTAGTTGTAAGAAACTATCAAACTATTGCACAGTGGCTGTATCATTTTGGATTCCCACCCTTGGTGAATGAGAGTTCCTGTTACTCCACATCCTCACTACCATTGGGTGTGGTCAGTGTTCTGGATTTCAGCTATTCTAATAGGTATAGTGGTATCTCATTTAATTTGCATTTCCCTAATGAAATGTGGTACATCTTTTCATATGCTCATTTGCCATCTCTGTACTTCTGGTGAGGTGTCTGTTTATGGTATTTGACTCATTTTTCAATTGAGTTGCTTTCTTACTGTTGAGTTTTAAGAGTTCTTTGTATATTTTGGATAATAGTTCTTTATTTTCTCCCAGTCTATGGCTTGTCTTCTCTCTCTCTCTCTTTTTTTTTTTAAAGGCAGGGTCTTGCTCGATTGCCTAGGCTGGAGTGCAGTGGCATGATAATAGCTCACTGTATCCTTGAGCTCCTGGGATCAAGAAATCTTCCTGCCTCAGCCTTCTAAGTGGCTGGGACTACAGGCATGTGCCACCATGCCTATTTTTTTTCTATTTTTTAATTTTTAAAATTTTTTGTAGAAATGGGGTCTTGCTGTATTGCTGAGGCTGGTCTCAAACTCCTGGCCTCAGGGGATCCTCTTGCTTTAGCCTCCCAAAGTGCTGGGATTACAGGCATGAGCCACTGCATGTGGCCTCATTTTTTTTTTTTTTGGAAACAGAGTCTCATTCTGTTGTCCAGGCTAGAGTTCAATGGTGAGATCTTGGCTCACTGCAATCTCTTGTCTCCCAAATTCAAGCGATTCTCCTGCCTCAGCCTCCTGAGTAGCTGGGATTACAGGTATGCGCCACCACACCCAGCTAATTTTTGTATTTTTAGTAGAGACGGGGTTTCACCATGTCAGACTGGTCTCGAACTCCTGACCTCGTGATCTACCTGCTTTGGCCTCCCAAAGTGCTGAGATTACAGGTGGGAGCCACTATGCCTGGCCCAGCCTCAGTTTCTTGACAGTGGCTTTTACAGAGCAGAAAATTTTAATTATAATGAAATCTAGCTTATCAGTTCTTTCATGGATCATGTCTTTGGAGTTGTATCTAAAAAGTCATCATCAGACTCAAGATCATCTAGATTTTCTTTTTGTTACCCTCTAAGAGTTTTATATACAGTTTTGAGTTTTACATTTAGGTCTGTGATCCATTTCGAGTTAATTTTTGTGAAGAATATAAGGTCTTTATTGTGTCTAGATTCATTATCTTGCATATAAGTGTCCAGTTATGGCATCCCTTGTTGAAAAGACTATCTTTATTATATTGCTTTTACTTCTTTGTCAAAAATCAGTTGAGTGTATTTCTGGGCCTTCTCTTCTGTTCCATGGATCTATTTCTTTGTTCTTTTGCCAATACCACACTGTCTTGATTACTGTAGCTTTGTAGTAAATTTTGAAGTTGGGTATTGTGAGCCCTCCAACTTTGTCCTTCTCTTTCAATATTGAGTTTGCTATTTTGGGTCTTTTGCCTCTTTGTGTAAGCTTTAGAATTGGGTTGTCAATATCCACAAAATAATCTGTTGGGATTTTGATTGGGATTGTGTGAAATCCATAGAGTAAGTTGGGAAGAACTGACATTTTTACCATATTGAGTCTTCCTGTTCATGAACATAGACTATCTCTCTGTGTAGTTCTTTGATATCCTTCATCAGAGTTTTGTAATTTTCCTCATTTAAATCTTGTATGTAGTTTGTTAGATTTGTACCTAAGTATTTTCATTTGGGGGTGTGCTAATGTAAATGGTATATTTTAAATTTCAAGTTAATTAATTCCAAGACTTAACCCTTGGCAACCACTGATCTGTTTTCCAGTATTATAATTTTGTCATTTTGAAAATGGTATATAAATGGAAGCATATGGTATGTAAACTTTTTAACCTTTTCAGATTGGTTTCTCTCCAGCTTGATTTATGATTATTTGAATGTAGTGTCAATAGAGCAAGAAAAGTCTTAGAGACAGAGTGTCATCTTGAGTGGGGAAAGCTTCTCATTCTGTTAGAGGAAACTGGGGAGCAAACTTCCAGAAAGCTTTGGTAACTACTGGTGTATTGATTTAGAAATTGTTGTATGGGCTGGGAGCGGTGGCTTCAAGCCTGTAATCCCAGCACTTTGGGATGTTCAGGTGGGTGAATCATGAGGTCAGGAGTTTGAGACCAGCCTGACCATCATGGTGAAACCCTGTCTCTACTAAAAATAGAAAAATTAGCTAGGCGTGGTAGCAGGCGCCTGTGATCCCAGCTACTTGGGAGGCTGAGGTAGGAGAATCGCTTGAACCTGGGAGGTGGAGGTTGCAGTGAGGCGAGACCGTGCCATTGCACTCTAGCCTGGGTGACAGAGTGAGACTCCATCTCAAAAAAAAAAAAAAAAAAAAAAAGAAATTGTATGTATGGCAGTGAAATTTGCTTAAGGGTATTATATCTCTTTAGGGCATGATTGGTGACTTGGGATATATGAATTCTAGATATTTGTCTGCCACTTAGTTTAGATTGCTTATCTATTGAATATTTTCCAGGCAAGGGAGTTAGCATGTGATGAACAGGATTGGAGATTTAATTACAAATGATAGTAAACCAAAGTGCAAAATAACAATGTAAAAATGTAAGTTTAAAATGCTTCATGTGGTTGAGCTGCTACTAACCCTGATGTTTTTGTCTTGGGGTGTGGTGTGATCTAGATTGTCAGAAGCTTCAGTTCTGGTAAAAGAGAAGGTGGGGACTTTGTTTGCTGTGCCCTCTCTCCCCGTGGCGAATGGATCTACTGTGTAGGGGAGGACTTTGTGCTCTACTGTTTCAGTACAGTCACTGGCAAACTGGAGAGAACTTTGACAGTGAGTATTACTTACTAAGTTCATCTAAAGAAATATGGTAAGACGTCTGTCTTTCTGAACTCTAAAGTATGTACCTTTTCCAGACTGCTATCAGTGTGACCCTCCGTATAAAAGTTATCTTTTAAAACATTTAGCTCCATGTTAAATTCAAGAAATAAAATTAATGCCAGCTGCTGTGATGATCCCCAAATTTCAGTGGCTTAACACTATAAACGTTTTTATTTATTTGTTTTTTTGAGATGGCATCTTACTCTGTCACCCAGGCTGGAGTGCAGTAGTGTGATCTCGGCTCACTACAACCTCCGCCTCCTGGGGTCAAGCGATTCTCCTGCCTCAGCCTCCCAAGCAACTGGGATTACAGGCATGTGCCACCACTCCTGGCTAATTTTTTGTATCTTTAGTGGAGATCGGGTTTCACCATGTTGGCCAGGCTGGTCTTGAACCCCTGACCTCAAGTGATCCACCCACCTTGGCCTCCCAAAGTACAGACATGAACCACCGTGCCCAGTCTAAAAGTTTATTTCTTATTGTGTCACAGTGTGATGTGAGTTAGAAATCTCTCTTCCATCTTTCTCCTATGCCATGTGGAATATGTGGCCTTCCATGATCTCTTCTTCCCTCCTACTCAGCTCTAGAAGCCTCGTCAGAGTGATTTGTTGCATATCTGTACACCCTAACCCTGTGCTTTACGTATTCCAGGTGCATGAGAAGGATGTGATTGGTATTGCACATCACCCTCATCAGAACCTGATTGCTACCTACAGCGAAGATGGACTCCTAAAGCTCTGGAAACCATAATTCAGCTTTTCTTTTTAAATCAGCTTGAAAGCACGTACTTAAATGTGCTCTTTTTTTGTTTTGTTTTGTTTTATTTTTAAAGGCCAGCTTTTCTAAGCAAATAGATTGTCTGAATTAGTCACAAGAATAATTTTGTGAAAATTCATGTTTAACTAGCAGGTACCATTCTCTTTTTTATATATTTTTAAGGTATTAGAACTGGTGCAGTTACTTAATGTTTTCATTAATCTTCTACCTGAAGAGTGAAATACTGGTATTTCTGGAAAAAAATTCTACTCCTTTGATTATTTGAAATGCTGATTAAAATGTGCCTACCATAGTAAAACTTGTAAATAAGGAACTAAACCATATTCAGTAGTTGTGTTCTGTTCCATCTTTTTTTTTTTGGATGGAGTTTTGCTCATCTCCTGGCTTATATTTTTGTGTTTTTAGTAGAGATGGGGTTTCACCATGTTGACCAGGCTGGTCTTGAACTCCTGACCTCAAGTGATTTGCCCACCTTGGCCTCCCAAAGTGCTGGGTTTACAAGCAGAAGCCACTGTGCCTGGCCCATCTTTTTTTTTTTTTTTTTTTTTTTTTTTTTTTTTAAGATGTTAATAAACTTTATACCTTTCTGGAGACTTTGTTCTAAAATGTAAATCAGTGCTCATCTAGTTAACATATTTACTTAGAATGTTGGGGAGGAGGAGTAATATTATTATCCCTGAATCTCAAGTACAGCAGAAGTGAATTCCTGGGATAGTAGGATAGACTAACATGTAAAAAGGCCAGGTGATGATTAGCCTCTCATTTCACTGCCCTGAAGCCTTCCTCTCCTTCTGAGCTGTTGCTTCTCACATGTTCAGTAAACTCCAGGGAATATGTCTCCATCTTCTGGACAGAACTAGTTGCAGGATCTGTTACAAGAATTCGGAGTTTTGGCATCTCCTGCTTTGTATGTTGTAGGGTACAGTTTGACATTGAAAATGTGCTCTTGTTCCAAAGAAAAATTAGCAAAGGACTTGAGATTTAAAAAAACTCTCCTTTGAGATTTAAGAAACTCTCTATTTAAAGAAAAACATGTCAAAACCAACAAAACCGTTGGAAATATTTTACGCATGGATGTCTGTTTCATGTTTCAGCTGAAGATGTATAGCGCACCTCTGATGATGAGAGAGGTACTGTGCTAAGCACTACTTTCAAGAATGTGAGTTCTTGTTTCTACAGGCCTTTGGTGCTCCCTTTTAATGTTAGCATTTATTAGATACAAAGTAGTGGGGAAGGTTTTTTAAAAAAAGTTTTACAGTCTTGTAATTTACTTTTTAAAATTTATTTTATTTTATTGAGACAGAGTCTTGCTCTGTTGCCCAGGCTAGAGTGCAGTGGTGCCATCTCAGCTCACTGCAACCTTCTTCAAGTGATTCTCCTGCCTCAGGCCTCCCGAGTAGCTGGGAGTACAGGCACATGCTACCACAGGGGGCTAATTTTTGTATTTTTAGTAGAGATGGGGTTTTGCCATGTTGGCCAGGCTGGTCTTGAGCTCCTGACCTCAGGTGATCTGCCTGCCTTGGCCTCCAAAAGTACTGGGATTACAGGTGTGAGCCACCGTGCCCAGCCTTGTAATTTACCTTTGATTGTGACCTGAAGTACAGTAGGAGCCTATGCCTGGCACATAGTAATGCTCAGTGTTGGCTGAATTAATTCTGAGCAGCGCTAAAAAATCCCTCTTTCCCAGTAATATTCTATAATGTATTTCCCATTTGCTACAAAACCTGCAGCTTTTTGGCCCAGGTCATGTCATTGGCTGCCATTTTGATGATTTTAAAATGGTTGTGGGAGTTGAACATAGTTATGAGTTCAGGATTCCTGAGAATGTAGACAGCCATCCCAGTGGAAAAAAAGACATTTTCACTTAAGTAAGAGAAGTTTGTTAGAAAGAGGAAAGAGTTTATGCAAAAAATTTTTAGAAAAATCTTCGAGAAGAATTTTTGATTTAGCCTTAACCTCATGAAACTGGTAGTTTTAATATGCATAGTTTGTACCACAGCTTATAAAGATGGAGAATGTAGTCAGCATATGTTGGCTTATTCTAGGAATTTTTATGGAACACTTCTGTTGCTGGCATCAAGTTCTGAGTATGGTTAAAAAAAAGACCCATTTCTTTCTGCCTTAACATAGGGAAGAGCAAATTAAAAGGAGTAATTGAAACTCATAAAAGCTTGTCACCTTTTTTTTTTTTTTTGTAGAGACGGGGTTTCACCATGTTGACCAGGATGGTCTCGATCTCTTGACCTAGTGATCCACCTGCCTCTGCCTCCCAAGGTGCTGGGATTATAGGCCTGAGTCACCGCGCCCTGCCCAAGTCACCTTTCTATGATGGGAGGTGGGGCACCTATCGAGAAAGGGTTAGGAAAGGCTTCCTGGAGGGACTAGGGGGGAAGCTAAGCAGAGGGAATCTTTCCGGGGACTGCAGTGTGGCATAACGGCAAGGTATGTGCTGGGTAAATGATAGGAATCTTGGGAGATCAGGCAAAGAGCTGGATTAGGAGCCGTTAAGTATGTATTTTTCGTCTTTTTAAATGATGCACTGGGTAAACGTAAACACTAAGTTGAAAATCTGCCTTTTCCAGGTAGTTAATCTTTCTACAGCTTCATTTCGTACAAACCTGAAAAACAGTGTTTTTGTCTTTAAATGGGGGCACTCTCCTCACAGTGCTCGGCACCTAGTCTTTCTGAAGTCCCACGCAGCCGTCCCTCCAGCACTGTAGGCGGGGTCGGCCCAGTTCCCCTCCAGTGCCGGCACAGCCAGACTGCGCCGGGGATGGGCGGTGCACATGGATGGCCGGCTCTGGGATGCGGCTGCAGGAGATCTCTTCTTGGACACGAGGCAGGAGTCCCATCTTGAGTCCCGGGTCGGGAGAGCACCTTAGGGGGATAGGGGAACCACGCATCTGCCGAAGCCAACTGTCAGGGGCTGCAGACATCAGGTGACGCTATTGTTATAAAATTGGCCATCACATTGTGTTAAGGGCCGGTGGCAGTGGCTACTCGAATGAGAGTTGACTGAAGGGAATCAATGTGCACTTCCTTCTGAAATTGGGCGTGTGCTCTCTGCTGCAGCCACCAGATTTAACGAATACTGCTCTCTAGCACTTGAAATAGAAGCTAAACCACCTTTTAAAATTAATTCCACGAGAATAAGGACGTATGTCCTGTCTCCCGTTCAGCTGTTAAATTAGTGACTGGAAAATATTGCGCGGAGGTATTTCAGGGTAATCTGATTTATTTTATTTTTTGCAAAATCTGTTGAGTGTCTTCTAATCTGGTTTATTTTTAAAGAAATTTCAGGTATAATTCAGTATCTTCACCAGTTGGGTTATTTTTTCCCCCCAGCTTTATTATTACTACCACTAGCAGCCTCTGTTGAGCCCTTTGCTGCTGTGTAAGCAGCCATATTTCTCAGAAAACCTAATGAGGGAGAGCCTGTGATTCCACAAATTTACATGAAGTAACAGGTTTCCAGACCTAAGGCACCTAACTCAGTCCAACTTGCATGAAGCGCACATTGAAAACCAGATGTGATTCCAAAGCTAGGTTTCTCTTCTCTCTTGCCTCACTCTCAATATTGCTGTCAGTTTCTCCCCTTAGGTTTGGACAGAAGCAAAGAATCCATGGGTTGTTCCTCCACATTCTGTCAAAAACATTTACCTAAGCAGAGCACAGGTAGTGAGATAAGTAGAAAGAGAACTGAATTACAAGATTCTGGATGTCAGTCTTTGCTGTCACTTCTTTTGGCTTGGGCTAGAACAAGTGTCACCTGGCAAATTGAGACACATTCTAAGGTCCTATGCCAGACCTACAGAATCACAAATTGGTGGTGGGGCCCAATACGCATGCTCAAATTTGAGAACAGGTAGACTACAGGATAGTTTCTGCATATACAAAAGGTGTTTTAATTCTTGCTGTCAGTCTCAGAAGGTTCATGCTGAGATAACGAAACTTAAATGATAAAGGTGCAAGACTGACTCGAAATAAAATCACATTTTTTCGAATTGCAGGAGCTTGCTAGCATTTCTCATTCACTGTGCTTTTAGAGCTTCATTTTCCACTATTTTAAGAGAAGAAATTGCTATGAAATGTATGTCCAAGTTAGGAAGTTCCCTGGGCTGAGCTTGTTTAAAATTTGCAATAGTGGCCGGGCGCAGTGGCTCACGCCTATAATCCCAGCACTTTGGGAGGTTGAGGTGGGTGGATCACGAGGTCGAGATCGAGACCATCCTGGTTAACATGGTGAAACCCCGTCTCTACTAAAAATACAAAAATTAGCTGGGCATGGTGGCGAGAGCCTGTAGTCCCAGCTACTCGGGAGGCTGAGGCAGGAGAATTGCTTGAACCCAGGAGACGGAGGTTGCAGTGAGCCGAGATTTCGACATTGCACTCCAGCCTGGGTAAGGAGCGAAACTCCATCTCAAAAAAAAACAAAACTTGCAGTAGCAAGGGCTACCCATTATTTAACCTTCCACAGCAATTTTAACAGTGGTATCATTCTGTCCTAGGTGGTTAATGTTAAATCTATGTGTCAGTGTTGGTAGTTTTCAACCTTGGCCACACGTAATCATTCTGATGCTTAGGCTATATATACCCAGCCTAATTAATCAGAATCCCTGGAGGGTGGGACCTGATCAATGTTTTATGTTTCCCAGGTAATTCCAATGGTAGCCAAAGAACCAGTACCATATATACAAAACGTTGAGAAGCTAATTTCACATACAGAAAATTTGCCACTGTTCTAAGAACACTCTCAAGGGACATAATTGGCCTCTACTATTCCCTACAAGTATGAATGGGTAGAAGCATCAGAGAAAAAGCTGGAACTCGTATTTTTTGTGGATGATGACCTTGGTCAATGTTTTAAAGGGCTTTGTTTTTTCATAGGCTCCCCCTCATTACATTGTTCTGAGAATTAAATGTGGCTGCTCAGATAATGAAGGGCTCAACAGAGGCTGTTAATGGTAGTAATACAAGCTAAAAAAAACTACATAGACAAACCTATCAGTTTCTGCCTTTTCAGGATATAACTATTAGGTGCAAAAGTAATGTGCCATTACTTTTAATGGCAAAAACCGCAATTACTTTTGCACCAACCAAATATGATTTTCTTTTAGTGTTCTTAGGATTTATTTTAAAACATATATAACAAAATTTCCTACTTAAACCATTGTGCACTTCAGTGGCATTAATTATTTACAATGTCATGCAACCACTGTTGTATTTCCAAAACATCATCCCCCAAACAGAAGCCCTGTAACATTGTCAGTTAACTCCCCTCCCCACCCCCCGATTCTGATTCAATGCATTTGCCTAGTTTAGTTCATATAGGTGAAATTATACAGTATTTGTCCTTTTGTGTCTGACTTACTTCATTTAGCATGTTTTAAAGGTTCATCCATGTTATCAGAACAGTAACGTGCTTCATATTTGGGGGAAGTGTAAAAAGTATTCCTTTTAATGGCTGTATATTTCACAGTATGTGTACACATGTATATTGAAAATTGAGAGATTTATATGTACACTAACTGTTGGTGGACACTCAGGTTTCCACTACACTGACACATTTTTTTTTTTTTGAGACAGCATCTCATTCTTGTTGCCCAGGTTGTAGTGCAATGATGTAATCTTGGCTCATTGCAACCTCCACCTCCTGGGTTCAAGCAATTCTTCTGCCTTAGCCTCCTGAGTAACTGAGATTACAGGCGTGCGCCATCATGCTCAGCTAATTTTTGTGTTTTTAGTAGAGAGGGGGCTTTACCATATTGTCCAGGCTGGTCTTCAACTCTTGACCTTAGGTGATCTGCCCTCAGCCGTCCAAAGTGCTGAGATTACAAGTGAGAGTCACTGCATCCTCCCTGAGTTCCTGTTTTTACTTTTTGGATAGTCATCCCTCAGTATCCATGGGGACTGGTTCCAGGATTTTCCATGGATACCAGAATCTGAATATACTCAAGTCCCCAATATAAAATGGCATGGTATTTGCATATAACCTACATATCCTGCATAATTTAGCCATCTATCTCTACATTACTTCTAATACCTAATACAATATAAATACAATGTAAATAGCTGTTATACTATGTGCTTTAGGGAGTAAGTATGTACATGGTCAGGAAACAATTTTTTCCCAGTTGTTTTTGACCCAAGGTTGATTAAATCCATGTATGTGAAACCCAAAAAGGAGGGTCAGCTCTGGGTCATGTGGTAATTCTATTTAGTTTTTTTGAGTAACTGCCAGACTTTTTTAGACAGTTTCGTTATTGTTGCTCAGGCTACCACCTCCCAGGTTCAAGCAATTTTCCTGCCTCGGGCTCCAGAGTGACTGGGATCACAGGCATGCACCACCATGCCCAGCTAATTTTTTTGTATTTTTAGTAGAGACAGGGTTTTTCCATGTTGGTCAGGCTGGCCAAACTGCCCAGGTGATACGCCTGCCTTGGCCTCCCAAAGTGTTGGGGATCTGTAGGTGTGAGCCACCATGCCCAGCCTCCATATTCTTATTTCCCATCTTTTGGATTAGAACTATCCTAGTAGGTGTGAAGTTGTATCTGGTTTTTATGTGTTTCCCATAAGACTGACAAATAATACTTTTTCAGAGTCTTGCTCTGTCACCCAGGCCAGAGTGCAATGGCGTGATCCTGGCTCACTGCAGCCTCTGCCCCCTGGATTTGAGCAATTCTCCTGCCTCACCCTCCAGAGTAGCCGGGACTACAGGTGCGCACCACCACACCCAGCTAATTTTTGTACTTTTAGTAAAGATGGGTTTCACCATGTTGGCCGGGCTGATCTCAAACTCCTGACCTCAGGTGATCTACCCGCCTTAGCCTCCCAAAATGCTGGAATTACAGGCGTGAGCCACTACCGTGCCTGGCCCTAAACATATTAAATATATTAATATAGAGGTTGAGAAATTTTTAGAATTTGGATATAAGCTCAGTGAAAGGGTCACAAGTGCTTTTTCAACACTGATCAAATTATACTTTCCTGAACATCTGCTTCACATCTCTCAAATTTTAGGGTAGCTGTGGCTGTCTGGCACAGACAAAAAGGAAATTGACAAACATGGATGGTTTGAGAACTTTATTTTTTAAACAGTTTTTCTCCTTTTTAAACTTGTGTTCTTAAGAACTTGTTTTCTCATACTCCAATGTTTGCAAAGTTTTCTAAGCCCCCTCTTCTTGGCTCATTACTCAGCCCTCCACTTTACTCTCCATCCTTTTTAATATTATAGTTCGGCCAGGCACGGTGGCTCACGCCTGTAATCCCCGCACTGTGGGAGGCCAAGGCGGGTGGATCACAAGGTCAAGGGATCAAGACCATCCTGGTCAACATGGTGAAACCCTGTCTCTACTAAAAATACAAAAAAATTAGCTGGGCATGGTGGCGCATACCTGTAATCCCACCTGCTCAGGAGGCTGAGGCAGGAGAATTGCCTGAACCCAGGAGGTGGAGGTTGTGGTGAGCCAAGATCGCGCCATTGTACTCCAGCCTGGGTAACAAGAGCAAAACTCTGTCTCAAAAAAAAAAAAAGTATAGTTCAATAGTGTTTTTATATTACTCATTTAGACTAGCTAAAATCAAGTTATGTATCTTAGTTAAAAGCCAAAACTGATGATCTGGGAAAAAAAAGCCTGTAGTGACACACATTGGAGATGCTTTGTAATTAGTATATTAAGGAAACAATACATTTCAAGAATTGCTTAAATTCTGATACCCAGATTTAAGCATGTGAACATATGAGACTTTTAAACATACAATTAAAGCTATTCATAATTTGCTATACTACCAACATTAGTTACTTTGGAGCATAAGTCAAATGGTTTAAAGTAATCCTGTAACATACCTAAAGAACACCTTCCTATATTACGCATGCAAATTACTTCTCCATGTAAAGGTCTTTTCACTTTAATTTCTACGTTACCCAGCTCTGAAGTCACTACTCAGGCTTATCATGGTCCACAGACAAGGAGGGGAGCAAATAACCAGGACTGGTCAAGATATATATGGATATATATATATATATATATGGATGGCACAGCAGAAGGAACAATTTTGGAAGTGCAAGCCTTCAAGAAGCAGCATATTATGATAAACCCCTCCTACAGAAAGGTATCATTTTATCACTGATACCACAGGATAAATTATATATTATGCCATCTTCAAGTAACAGTTGAGGCAATAGAATAAATGCAGAGGCATTACAATGATTCCCACTTAATACAAGAACTATACAGACCAACACTTCTCTACAATTTTCTTATTGCCAGTTAAGTACAGTTTTACTTTCAGAGCTTAACAATGAAGGGTCATACACTGAAGCCAATACATATACCTAGCATTTCAGTCTAAGCTTGTCCACATACATAGCTGAAGTCAATTACAAGGTTTGGCCTAGCAATGCTAGGGGAACTTCTTTTTAAAGTACTTTTTACAGGTATTAAACTTCATTTTGCACACTGAAGTCATCATACATACAGGGCAGTCAGAGCTTTTATATTTGCCTTTATTCTTCATTTAACTTTTTAAAACACTACTATAGTTGATTAAAACAAAAACAAGAGCAAGTAGTGAGCATATTATGATTACATCCTTACTCATTCACTACTGCACATAAAATGCCAGCAGTGAGTGTTATTCACTGGCCCATTAAGAGGTCTGACACTGAACACCACCTCTGGGATGATGTTCATCATCCTCATATGCTTCTCCATTGTAATGGCGCCGTCTTTCCTGATTTGGATCAAAGTCCACCAGTTCTACTTGATCCATCTCATCAGTCTCTTCCACTTCCTTCCTCTCCGGTAGGAGTTTTTCCAGCAAAGACAGTTTATCAGGAGAGAGAAAGCCATTCTCAGGGAAGTTTACCTTCAAAAGAAATTTTTAAAGTTCAATCTGTTTTCATCATTAGCTCCTTAAGAGTATCATGGATTCACTTTCCCCAGAAAAACACAGTGCATAGCGCACTCTCAACTAGAGTTCAAGGATTATGACCAAAAGTCAGGCTTCATTAAAAAAAGATTGTATTAAATAAAACTGTACTTATAACCACCATTGTTCTATCCAGCAAACTAACTTTGAATACTAAAACCCGTCCTGAAACAGTCTAACTCTTCTCATGAGGTATTTAAGAAAGCTACTCTTACTCTCAAAAGGGTAGTTCTTTCTTATCCAAAGATATTTTTAGGCCTGTAATCTCAACACTTTGGGAGGCCGAGGTGGGCAAATCACCCAAGGCCATGAGTTTGAGATCAGCCTGGCTAACATGGTGAAACCTGTCTACTAAAAACTCAAAAATGAAACCCATCTACTAAAAACACCAGCAGGTGTGGTGGCAGGTGCCTGTAATCCCAGCTACTCAGGAGGCTGAGGCAGAATTGCTTGAACCCAGAAGACGGAGATTGCAGTGATCCAGTATCTTACCACTGCACTCCAGCCTGGGCGATAGAGCAAAACTCCCTCTCAATAATGGGGAAAAAAAGATGTTTTAATTAATATCTTTTGTGATGAGAGGCCAATTTAAGACTGAAATTGACTGGATTGCTTTATACCTATTAACAAATCAAGCATTACACTATTTTGCCATGAAATCTGCAATTATAAAGTGCCTCTAAACTTTAACAGTTACAACTTATAATTAGTAAAATAGCCACTTGTCCAGCACACCCTTCCCACAATCTGTCTTTAAGTATCCAATTAATGATGCAAATACCCCATCCTCAACCTGGTTAACAAAGAATGCTCACTCAACATTAGTAGTATTAGATAAAATTGTTTCGAGATAGGGTCTCATTTTGCCACCCAGGTTGAAGTACAGTGATACAATCTTGGTTCACTGCAGCCTTGACCTCCTAGGCTCAAGCAATCCTCCCACCTCAACCTTGAGAAGAACAATTGCACTACAGGTGCATGTCACCGTACCAGGCTAAGTTTTGTACTTTTTGTCGAGATGGAGTTTTGCCATGTTGCCCAGGCTGGTCTTGAACTCTTGAGCTCAAGTGAACCAACTGTCTAGGCCTCCCAAAGCACTGGGATCATAGGCGTGTGCCAGAGGCATGTAACCAGATCAGTGTATTAATTGCTGGGTAAGGAAAAATATAAACTTCAGATTGCTTGGCATTCAGAAATTTTAATTCTCTCTCTTTTTTTTTTTTTTTTTAAAAAAGACAGGGTTTCACTATCTTTTCTAAGGCCGGGTTGCCCAGGCTGTTCTCAAGCTCCCAGGCTCAAGATATCCTCCTGCCTCAGCCTCCCAAAATGCAGGGATTACAGGCATGAGCTACCATACCTGGCTGAAATTTTTACATTTTTTATTTTAAAAATCAGAGTTTAGTAAGCCAGTTGTTCTTCTCAAATATAAAGTACTTTACAGCTTACCTTAAATTCAATGATTAGGCGACCCTTTTCATATGGTCTACGATAAATTGGCATGCCTTCATTTAGTACACACTTGATATCTCCATGCTTGACAATCTGACCTAAAAACATTGAAGCCAAGTTCTTCTTTAAGTATGGTCACATTTTTATGAAGCAGAGAAAATAAAGAACAGAGAGCATTGTCCTAGCTCACTGGCAGAAGTAAAACTTAGGTGGCAAAACAATCCTGTTACTTTTCATGTATGGGTTTTTTAAGGGCAGACAAGAGAGCCAAGACCTTATAACTTCATCTCAGCCCAGGAAATGGTACGTAACCAAGGAAGAAAAACAATGCGTTTCCCTCTACTGTGTTATCAGGAGACAAGGAAAATACTAGAATAGAAAAGAGAAGCTTAAGCTTGCCTAGTTACCATACCTGGATGAGAGGTGATGACTATGGTTCGGTTGTCAAGAGTAGATATCGGCTTTTGGAAGCCACACAGTGCTTCAACCAGCTGTATGTCCATACACATGAAAAGGTCTTCTCCTCGTCTGCATAAAATATGACACATATTTACATTTTTCAAATCACCAATCAGTAGATGTACCAAAGCAGGCTATTGTTTATTGGTTTAATAAAAGCAAGGGTGTCTTTTGTAAAGATTCTCTTTTCTTCCCCCATTGTAAAAATCAAACAGAGCAGAGATATGGGAATAGCACACATGTAGAACTTGCCAGCCCTGTTTCCTAGATAAGGATTCAAAGTCATTCCACACACTCTAGGCAGCCTTTACCATTTACCATCCCTGAATTGTTTCATTACCTAATTTTTAATCTAGTTTCTCAGAGGGAAAAAAATAACAAAACTCACAAGAGTGAGGCTTAGGTTGGGCGGTGTAGTTCACACCTGTCATCTCAGCACTTTGGGAGGCTGAGGCGAGTCAATCACCTAAGGTTGGGAGTTCAAGACCAGCCTGGTCGACATGTTGAAACCCCTTTCTACTAAAAATACAAAAAAAATTAGCCATGTGTGGTGGCACACACCTGTGATCCCAGCTACTCAGGAGGCTGAGGCAGGAGAATCACTTGAACCTGGAGGCGGAGCTTGCAGTGAGCTGAGATTGTGCCACTGCACTCCAGCCTGGGCAGGGTCCTAGATAATTTAGACTCCATGAAATTAAATAAGGGGGTTATATGACCAATTTATTTTTAATTGACTTTAAGAATTTCCTCATTGATGTACCTGAAATACAGTTCCTGGCACACTGTGAGTGAATACAGCCTTTCATATTTAACAGCCCACTTCCTCCTCATGCTTAGACTTTCCTCTTTTCCAGCCCACATTAATAAAATATCTTTAATCTTTAATACTCTTCTCAAATGACAACATCAAAATCCTAAGCTTGACAACCCTTTCCATTATCTTCAGACATTTGTGAAATACTTTGTTTTTTTGAGACTAAGTTTCACTCTTGTTGCCCAGGCTGGGGGTGCAATGGTGCAATCTGGACTTACTACAACCTCTGCCTCCCTGGTTCAAGTGATTCTCCTGCCTCAACCTCCCAAGTAGCTGGGATTATAGGTGCCCACCATCACGCCTGGCTAATTTCTGTATTTTTAACAGAGATGGCATTTCACCATGTTGGCCAGGCTGGTCTCAAACTCCCAACCTCAGGTGATCCACCTGCCTTGGCCTCCCAAAGTGTTGAGACTACAGGTGTGAGCCACCACCAGCCAAAATATTAATAATTCTAAACAAGTTTAAGATGTTCCCAATTTCACCTCCAGTCCACTTAAAAAAAAAAAAAAAAGATGGGCTCTGTCACCCAAGCTATAATGCAGTGGCATGATCATAACCTTCAACTCCTGAGTTCAAGCCACTCTCCTGCCTTGGCCTCCCCAATAGCTAGAATTCCTGGCCTCAAGTGATCCTCCCACCTCAGCCTCCCAAGTTGCTGGGAATATAGCATACACAGAGGGTCTGTTATGTTTTGATATTAGCTGTGAATATATTTAACACAAACATTTGCTATTAACCATCAGTCTTTCTTGTGCTTCAGTGTTAAGTTCATCATAAACTTGGTATTATTTAGTTCACAATGGTAGACCTGAATTTTTTTTTTTTTTTTTTTTTTTAATTGTGTTGATGCTCTTTACCATTTGGTATGTTTTTGGAGTGGACCTGAATTTATACTTAAATATTGAGTTCTAATTTAAGTTTCCTACAGAGATGCTTTTGGGTATTTACAATTAAAAGCAATTCAATTTATCTTAAACTTAGGATTGAAAATTGGTGAAAGCTTTAAGGCACTTACTTTAAATTGTTTTACAAAAACTGAGGGCAAACTTTTGTCCAGGGATGTTTTCCCCCAGCCATTTGGTGTTTAGGTTCACACAAAACATCTAACTGAAACACATTTTCAATGTTCCATACTCAAGAGACAAAAAGCTAAAAATCTGATCCCATGTATTCAAGCTCTTATGATTCAAACAATGGTTAACAATCTATTACAAGATACATTATACACAGTATAACTGTCTTGCTATATTTTCCTAGCATATCTCCAGGAAATATGTTGCAACAGTAATGGTAAACACATTATAAACAACCAAAACCAACAACCCAAATATGTAAAGATGTCAATTTGAATGGTTTATAAAATTCTTTACCGAGTAAAAACAGCATGGTCCTTCTGATCTAACACAATGATTATATCTCCTGGCTCCAGTCCTGGTTCTTGGTCTCCTTCACCATGGAATGTTATCTTCTGGCCATCTTTCATGCCTTAAAACATTAATTTTATACTCTTAAGGTCAGAATAATAAAATCTATACATAGATGTTTATGCATAAAAATCACAGAAATGACTAAGAAAGCCCACTTTCTTAGTAGTTCAGTCCAATCTGTGCCTGAAGAAAGGTATCATAGTGGGAAATACAAACTCTAGAAGCAAGGACCAGCCTTCAAATCTCAGGGCTGCTATTCACTGGCTGGATTACTCTGGGAAAGTAAGCTGCATATCCTACCCAAGTTTCAACTTTCCCACACCAACACATTATGATTGTCAAGTGTATCAACTAAACAGTTATAAGCTGGTACTAAACCAGTGACTGGCAAACATTGGTTATAACCAAAAAATGTTAATTAACTATTTCAATTTCATTACTTATAAGAACATATCAAACTACTTAAGTCTAACAGCAATGTAAATCAAGACCCTTCTCACTGTTGTAGTATTTATATATATGAAACTAGAAAAATTTAAAATCTATAATCTTAATTCTTGAGATAGGCTATTGCTCTGTTGTGCACGCTGGAGTGCAGTGGCACAAACATGGCTCACTGCAGCCTTGATCTCCTGGGCTCAAGTGATCCTCCCACTTCAGCATCCTGAGTAGATAGGACCACAAACCAGCTAATTTTTGAATTTTTTTTAAAATAGAGATAGAGATTCTCATTATGTTGCTCAGGCTGGTGTTGAACTCCTGGACTCAAGGGATCCTCCTGCCTTGGCCACCTATAGGGTTAGGATTATAGGTGTGAGTCATGGTGCCTGCCAAAAATTCGTATTTTTGTGTAAGAACTATTCAGTTTGGCCGAGCACGGTGGCTCAGACCTGTAATCCCAGCACTTTGGGAGGCAGAGGCGGGCGGGCAACACGGTGAAACCCCATCTCTACTAAAATAAAAAAAAAATTAGATGGGCGTGGCAGCATGTGCCTGTAGTCTCACCTACTTGGGAGGCCAAGGCAGGAGAATTGCAAGAACCCAGGAGGCGGAGGTTGCAGTGAGCTGAGATTGTGCCACTGCACTCCAGCCTGGGCAACAGAGCAAGACTGCATCTCAAAACAAACAATAAAACAAACAAAAAAAACCTATTCAATTTGTTCCCCTTAAAATTACACTTTGGGGAGGCCGAGTCAGGAGGCTAGCCTGAGAATAGCACCCTGGACCACAGGAGTTCGAGACCTTGTCTCCTTTAAATTAACAAAAAAAAAAAAAAAAAAAAAGAAAAAGAAAAAGAAAAAAAAAATCAATCAAAACTAGACACTCCCTTAGCTCATATGGTCCATAAAATACAAGGAGAGTATTTATTTTCTAACAGGGCAAGAAATTTTTAAACAGGCTTTTTTTTTAAAAAACTAAGATTTCCCCAGCCCTCACCTCTGACCCACATATTTTAGTTCAGTAAGGGTTTGGACAACATTTCTTAAAACATAACTGGTGTAAGAAAACCTGTGTTTGTACAGTATTACACCGAAGCAGTTATCTCCTGATTATTTCCTGAGATCACTCTGGTTATCTAACAGAGCAATCTTGTTTCACCTTTTAGTATGGAAAATATTAATCCTGTATAAACAGAGCCAACAGTACAATGAATTTCTACATATCCATTCAATCTGGCTTCAGCAGTTATTAACTCATGATTAATATTTCATGTATTATACCCCTGCCCATGCCCCCCACAAATACTTTCAAGTAAACCCCAACCATAACCATTAACCCAAATACTTCACTGTTTACCTCTTATATAAAGACTTAAAGCAATATCAGTATCATACACTAACAAAATTAAACAATCTGTCTTTAATCGCCTATCCATGCAAAATAACTTGTTATGCTAGTGAAGCAATTAAACTCAGCTAGGTTTTCCTGAATAAAAACAAGGATAGGCATAGCACAAATGTCTTCACTTGCTACATAGTTAGGGTATTAATTTAAAGTCCTTGCTTAGTGTCCATCATTGATAGGTTCTTGGAAATTGCTTTAAATGAAATGACACATAACAAGACCATTTTTCCCCCTCCCCTGTGTTATAGTGACATGACATTGAGATCAATTTGCCAGAAGTCCCAGTTTCCAAGAACCTATCAACAACATTAAGTGAAGACTTACTCTATATGCTATTGGTATCAAGAACACCTCAAAATATAAACCCTAGGCATGGGCCCATTAAGGGGAAAACAGATTTATTAAGTTCAAAAACTGGCCAAGGAAACTTACTTTTACATTTCAATGCACTACATTCTTAGGTGGAAAACCTTGGGGGATCAGAGAGGCCAGTATCATGAGTCATGTGATAGAATCCTATTGCAGCCACTTAATGTAGATTTGTATACTGATATGGAAATATGTTCAAATATTAACAGTTCCAGATTGGTATCATACCATAGTACACTATAATAGAAGTTCCATTTAAAAATAGCAAAATCTGAAAAGAGATTACCATAATGTTGATTTAAGTTTCCTCTGGGGTTACATGCATTTCTAAAATTTCTGCAATGTACACATATTGCTGTAATACATCTTAAAATATTTTCTTAGGTTAACAAAAGTAAAATTAAAAAACTGACAAATTAACTCCCAAGAATACAAAAAGAAAAAGGTTATATAGTTATTTCTAAATTTGGAGCCCAACAGGTAGGGAAGTGTCAAGTCTAAAAAAAGGAAAAGTAATTTAAATTGTTTCAAATCAAGTAATGGAACATTTAAATACAACAGATGGGCAAGTAAGCCAATTAAGTGGGCCAAAAGGCTTATTTTAAACAAGTCCAGCCCCCACATGGTGGCTCACATCTGTAATCCCAGCATTTTGGGAGGTCGAGGCAGGCAGATCATTTGCGGTCATGAGTTCAAGACCACCTGACCAATATGGTGAACCCCCACCTCTACTAAAAATACAAAAATTAGCCAGGCATGGTGGAACGCTCCTGTAGTCCCAGCTAGTCAGGAGGCTGAGGCAGGAGAATCGCTTGAACCTAGGAGGTGGAGCAAAGATCGCACCAGTGCACTCCAGCCTGGGCAACAGAGGAAGACTCTGTCTCAAAAAACAAAAAGAACATGTTCATTAGTTTAAAAAATAAACATGAAGCCAGGCGTGGCGGCTCATGCCCGTAATCCCAGCACTTAGGGAGGCTGAGGTGGGTTGGTCACCTGAAGTCAGGCACTGGAGACCAGCCAAGCCAACATGGTGAAACCTGGTCTCTACTACATTTATGGCACCAGTGATGTCAAAAGATGACCCTATTATATTAAATAAAGACATTCCTAATATATTCTCTATTAGTAATATACCAATGTGCAAAATTGTCTGAATGGAAGAACATTATTTACTAATGTTGCTAAGAGCTATTCCTGATAGGACATGTAACCTAATTAAGAATGGTTTTTAAACAATTATAAAATGTTAATAAACCTGCTACAGCATTCAACACTTCAGAATAAGTAGCCCAGAACTCACCTTTGTCAATATGAACTTCTAGAATCTTCTTCTCTCGAACTATCTTCCTTCCATTGCAGCTTTTACATCTATCTTTAGGACTGATCCGCTCCCCATGGCCCTGGCACTCCATGCACACAGACTGAATTTGCTGAACCATTCCAGGTCCTATCTGATGAATTCTTATTTGCATTCCAGTACCTCGGCAATTGGGACAGCACTCTACTGCTCCTTTCTTACCTCCTCTACCTACATTTAAAAGAAAATTAACGTATGAATTAGTAGTGTATACAGTAATAAGTGTTTTAGGAAGACAACGCCTAAATGCTGTACTTTTAATATTTTCAAGGTCTGATGGAATGCTACCCTCCAAACATACAACTGATGAGATCATTTTAATGAGATCTGTTCTCCAGTAAGTAACTTTTACTTATGAGAAAAAAAGACACCAAACTAGCTTGATCCCAACTGTATTTAAAATATACACAGAAAAAAGTGCTGATATTTCTTTAGGTAGCAGGCTCAGTTCAGGTAGTTTTCTTCATATCTGCACTCCCCGAAAATCTAGGTAGTGTACATGTGTCAATTTTACATATCCAGGAAGTCTTAGCTCCTTATTGAGGTGTCATATTAAAGATGTTAAAAAAAAGAACACACCATACCTTCGCATTTGTCACAAATCACATTCTTTTGCAAAGCCAGTTTTCTTGTTGCACCATTATATAAGTCTTCTAGGGTTACTGAGAGCTGATGTACAACATTTTTACCTGAAACGAAATATTTCTCATTATAAATCTGTTTAAGATGCTGGATCTTATTTAGTTGTGCTAAAGGCGCTATAAACAATGCGTCAAAGGATAATAAAAGATGAGCCTCACAGGGTACATCTGTTGACTACCTACTACATACACAGAATGTTCACATTATCACAGATGATCTTCAAATGTGACGTAATCACAGATGAGGAAAATTCAGGTCAAAGATTAAGTATCTGCCTAAGTGCATAGACATGGCCATCTTGAAAATATGGTAAGCAAAACATTACCTTCAAAGTCACTTGAGAAAAACCAATGTTATTTAAAAGGGCACATTTCACAATAATCCAAACATTCATTTCTGTCACTATATATTCTTTGAAGCTTTCACTTAGTACCGTATTAAGCAACATGGCCAATTACTTCATCCAAAAATTCTTTAGCTCAGTAAGTTCTCATTAATCAAGACTGGCCAGGGAAGCTGATGTATTACTGATCCACCACAGAAGAGTATCAATTTCTGCTTCTTTCTGATTTAGTAGAAAACAGCCCATTTACTGCTAGGCCAGCACTGGTTGTTCTAAAGGCCAAATTCCTCATACCTTTTATAACAGCATTGTCCAACAGAACTTTCTGCAGTGATAAAAATGTTTTATATCTGTTCTGTCCAACATAGCAGCCACCAATCACATGCGCTTACTGAGCATGTAAATGTGGCTCTTTAGACTAAGAAACTGTATTTCTGTTTTTGTCTTAATGAAACCACACATGGCCAATGGCTACTAAGGAGTGCCTTACTTCACTTAAATCAGAATGGGAAGTGGAAGGTTGAGATCACATAAGGACACTGAGGCTACAACTGCTAATAAGTTAGTTCCTAGCTAGTGATCCTTCCACAGGGACTTATTCCCAACAATATTACTGCCTTTCCACCTACTGAAAAAGTTCTCAAACTCCTTTCTGTACAACATGCCTAATAAACATTTTAACTTTCTAATCAAGCATGAATTACCATTAATTATGTCCTCCTGCTTATAGCTCCACCTTTAGTTTTGGCATGCTAAAATTTAGCTGCCCTTATTTTGTATAGTGTTGAGAGTATACGGAAGGAAAAATAAAGTTTCTAGAGCTTCACAAAGCACATTTCCCCCAAAATAACCTCTCAATATGACCTAAAGCCACATAAAAGAGCTTGCCAATGTTAACTTGCAGGTCAGTTCCTTTTAAGGTAAGTGGAAAACCACCACTACTTTTTTAATAATGATTTACTAAGCAAGTGATTTAGATTGTGGACTTTTTAAGAAATTTAAATATCTTTTTTTTTTTTTTTTTTTTTTTGAGACGGAGTTTCGCTCTTGTTACCAAGGCTGGAGTGCAATGGCGCAACCTCCGCCTCCTGGGTTCAGGCAATTCTCCTGCCTCAGCCTCCCAGGTAGCTGGGATTACAAGCACGCGCCACCATGCCCAGCTAATTTTTTGTATCTTTAGTAGAGACGGAGTTTGACCATCCTGGTCAAAATGGTGAAACCCCGTCTCTATAAAAACAACAACAAAACAAAAACAGAATCCTTTCTTGAAGATCTTTAAAGAACTGAATAAACAGTTTCCCAAATCTTTCCGAACCTTAAGCTCAAAGTGAAACTTAATGGCTTGCCCATTCATTCTAAAACTGGGTCTGCTCATCAGCCCTTGTTTGTATACGCTATACTGGGAATAAAGTGAGACCAATTTCTCTTGAACACTTTATTCCTACCTATGAGCAGTATTTCTAGAGCCCATAGACCACTTTCCTGATAAATATATTAAATACATATATTTTGACACAATAAAGCTGAAGCAAGATTAGATCGGTGGCAGGCAATGAGCCAGTTTTCAGCCCTGCTCTCTTGGCTTGCCATATAAGCTTGAAGAAGTTTTAGGTTTCTGAACTTTAACTCACTTTCATTTGAAAAAGACCACTGTATCTACCATCAAATTCCTTTGGGGCATGATGGAACATCAAATAGGATCTGTAAAAAGGGCTTTGAAAATTATATTGCTATACTTTGTTCTCATAATTTGCTTTTTTTGAGATGGACTGTGCTGCCCAAGCTGGAGTGCAATGATACAATCCCAGCTCACTGCAACCTCTGCCTCACAGGTTCAAGTGATTCTCCTGCCTCAGCCTCCCAAGTAATTGGGATCACAGGCCCGTGCCATGACGCTTGGCTAATTTTTGTAATTTTTTTTCTGAGACAGTTTCACTCTTGTTGTACAGGCAGTGTGCAGTGGCACAATCTTGGCTCACTTCAACCTCCACCTCCTGGGTTCGAGAGATTCTCCTGTCTCAGCCTCCCAAGTAGCTGGGATTACAGGTGCCTGCTTAATTTTGTATTTTTAGTAGAGATGGGGTTTCACCATGTTGGTCAGGCTGGTCTCGAACCCCTGACCTCAGGTGATCCACCCACCTCAGCCTCCCAAAGTTTTGAGATTACAGGCATGAGCCACAGCACCCAGCCATTAATTATTGTATTTTTTTAGTAGAGACAGGTTTTCATCACCTTGGCCAGGCTGCTCTCAAACTCCTGACCTCAGGTGATTCACCTGCCTCGGCCTCCCAAAGAGCTAGGATTACAGGTGTGAGCCACCATGCCCGGCCTGTTCTCATAATTTATGTTTGATAATATCTAAGATTTCTGGAAGCAGTCATTTGCTACCACTCGATTGGCTCTTTTTTATATCCCTTAAATCTCATTTTTAAAAAAAGACACCATAAATCAGAGGCAGCTTATGGTCAGTCTGCAACATTATACCACGTAAACACGCATTTAAAATGGGTGATTTCTCAAAGATCTGCTGTGACCAACAGCTACTTTTAATTAGCTGCATAAGGACTAGTTTCTTCTTACCTCTCCTTTCTCTCTGCATCCTTCCTCCTCCTCCAAAAAACATATCAAAGATGTCCATGGGAGAGCCAAAACCGCCACCTGCTCCACCCTCTTTAATTGCCTGTTCTCCTCCTTTGTCATATAATTCCCTTTTCTTTGCATCAGAGAGAACTTCGTAAGCTTGAGATATCTGTTTAAACTGTTTGAGAAAAGAGGAGTGAATTTCATTTTTTTTTTAAAAAACAGGTATTACCTAGCCACTATATTACACTTATCTTAGCTAAAAAGGCAGAGAAAGGATCATAGTTACTATATTAGACACTCAATTTCAGGCCTTAATAGAAATACTACACATCTGACAAAGAACTATTATTCAGGTATGTTTAAGAGTATGTACTACTTGCCTTCTCTCCTTCATTTGGATTCTTATCAGGATGGTACTTCAAGGCCAGTTTCCTATAAGCCTTTTTCAATTCTTCCTGAGTAGCATTGGGTTTGACTCCCAAAACATCGTAGTAAGTGGTTTCTTTCACCATCTTCTACTGCCTGAAATAAGAAAATGCAACTTTAACTGGCAGTTTTAATTAGTAAAAATGAGAGCTAAGGCCGAGCAATCTGCTCTTTGCCAAATCCGATTGTAAGAACACCCCCTTCCTAAATTTCACCAAAAAGGTAACAATTCCTGCGATTCAGCTATAAATTTGAACAGACAAAACAATCTAATAATCATTATCAGAAAATAATTCAAGAGCCGTGTTCTAGCAGCTGGTTCCCACTCTCCCACACCAAAGCTTCCATACTAATAGAACACAACTATTATCTGGATTCTTCCCGTTTGCCCTAGAGTTGGTGACAGCTGTAATCAAAAGGGGCACTAATAGATTCAGTCTATTGGTCATTACACTATCACCGTCTTTGGTAAATCTGATAAACTCCACATACTCCCCAGAAAAAGCCAACTATCTGGGCACACAGTGGCGGGGGAAGTGGTTTATAAAACCGGTTACCCGCTCCACACAGCAAGCCCCCTACCGCCCACGGCTTACAGCTTCTCCACGTTCACGGCCGAACCCCTCTCGCACCTCAGGCCGACAGAGTTTAACTACCAGCTTTCCCCCTGCACTTGGCGCGACCGTTAAGGTTTTCTTCCTTTCTCCCTCCCACCCTGGATCCAAGTGGCGGAGGGGAAAGCCCAGCCCTCAACAAAGAAAGGGAGGGGAGACAGGAAAAGCGAAAGCCGCGGCCTCCGCCCGGCTCCCCCCGCAGCCCCTCGCCCCTGCCTCCCAGTGCGCGTGCGCAGGGTCGCCCCCCCCCCCCCCCCCCCCCGGCCAAACGAGCGTGGACGGGGAGGGGGGCCGCGGGAGCGCGCACGGAGGGGCAGCCGAACGCAGCAGCTCATCCGAGATCCAAGGTTGGGTAGGGAGGGAGGTCCAGGAAAGGTCTTGGACCCATTAACTGTGGGTGGTGCCGGGGATGGGTTGCCAGGGTACATCAGCCCTCCTAAAGGGAAATCGTGGGACCAGGAACCGATAACGCTCCTGCCCACGCGGCCAACGGCCTCTCGACCGCGGCTCCATCCGGTTTCCTGGCGCCAATGGCGCCAGCCAAGGGACTGGGGGAAGCGCGAGGGCTCAAACTCACCGGTGAGCGGACTGAGGTCGGTGTGTGAGGAAGCGGGAAGGAGCGCAGAGCTGTGCGGAGCTGTGCGCAGCTCGGGCAGCTACCGCTCCTCCACCTCTCACCGAGCGTTCTGGAAAGTTCCTCCCGGCGCGCTGCAGCCGTCGTCTTTTGTAGCCGAACCCTGGCGCGTCACTCGCCGGAAGTCCCTCCCTTCTTCGCTGCTGCCACCGCCCCGTGGTTACCTGGGCAACGGCGCGGGGGCGCACGGGTCGGGAGGAGCTGCGCCGAAAGGCCTTGTCGGGGGTGGGTGGTAGCCCGGCTTCCCGACGCTCGTGGAATCTTCTGGAGCCCTTTCCTCCAGTCAGCGAGCCCGGGAGTGCGGAAGCCTTCGGCTTTTGGGCCATGGCCCGGGAGCAGTGCAAGTCCTAGGGTTCCCAAATCAGTGGGGCGGCCGCGAGGGCGGGAAGGGCTCGAGTACAGTGACCCATCGGGAGTTTTATGTGATTGGGGAAGCTATTGGAACAAAGTCTTGCCCCGCTCCCACCCTTCTGCTGGCGCCTTTTTCTCTGCCAGGGAACCCGCTGAGCAAGAAATGCCGAGCCAGGTGGGTCTAGTCCCCAGATCAGTAGCATAGGCCTTGGGTCTTGCTGTTTTTCACGCGCGGTCCAAGATAGCATAATTCAGCAAATTGCTAAGTTATTAGGGCTTTTTGTGCAAGTCCAGGCCCCTAGACACATGTTATCTGCCCTGGACCTCGCTGACTCCTGCAGCTTAGAGCAGAGAGTCTGGGACTGAGCTGAGCAGTGAAACCTTTGAACCACGTTTGATGCACAGTAGGCCGTGGACTCCACTGGTCAGGCTTTCACCCTTTCACTCAGGCTACAGAGTAGCAGCAAGATGGCGAAAACAATTTAATTATTTGACCTGACTTTCACATTATAGGGGTCAGTGAACCTGGATGTACAATCTGCAACGTGAGCCCTTGGACCTTAAAATGATACCACGGGTGTTTAATGGGAATTGGGGTCCGCCTTTTTATTTAGGACCACAACAGATATATCAGTATCTAGCACCAAGAATGGTGGAGTTTGCCAGGCGCAGTGGCTCACGCGTGTAAGCCCAGCACTTTGGGAGGTGGAGGCGGGCTGATTGCTTGAGCTCACAAGTTTGAGAAGGCCAGAGCAGCAAAACACCGTCTCTATTTAAAACAAAAAACTGGAGATGCAGAGTTGAAAAGCCCCAGTTAGATTTTAGTGAGAAGCCAAACAATTCAGGGAAGCTGTAAGTCTGAAGTCAGCAGGGGAGAGGCTCCTATATTAACCTGATCAGGGAGAGTTTCCGTGGGAAAATGGCAATTGAGCTGAGTTTTGAAAATGGGAGAAGAGCCGTGGACAAGACACAGGGGAAGGCTAGACTATGGTGTGGAATATGTTGTTTTTAGGAAATTGTAACTAATTGGATATAGCCAGAGCTAAGGGAGCTAGAATGGCCGAGGTGAGGCTTCAAGCTAGTTAGGGCATGCCTTTGTTGGTATATATGCTAGGCTAAGGATTTTGAACTTCATTGTTGGAAGCATCCTCGTGCTACCTCTTCAAGCCTTTTCTCTTTCATTAATTTTAACTGCATTCCAGTCACAGAACTATCTGCAGTTTCCCGTATGCACCTTTTCACTTTCGAGTGCTTTTGCCTTGGCTAACAGATGCCTGATTTTTTTCAGTCTTAGGTGTTGCCTTCTTAATTATCACCTCTGGTATAACCTTTTTCGTTTAAACCAACGAAATTAGTAAACGTCTAATATTGCCAGGCAGTGTACTAGGGCTTTGTAAGACAAAAATCACGTAAGTCAGGCTGGGCTCGGTAGCTCACGCTTGTAATCCCAACACTGTGGGAGGCCGAGGTGGGTGGATCATCTGAGGTCAGGAGTTCTAGACCAGCCTAACCAACATGGTGAAACACCATCTCTACTAAAAATACAAAAAATTAGCCAGGTATGGTGGCACGTCCCTGTAGTCCCAGCTACTCGGGAGGCTGTGGCAGGAGAATTGCTTGAACCTGGGAGGCGGAGGTTGTCATGAGCCAAGATCGCAGCACTGCACTCCAGCCTGGGCGACAACCAGACTCTGTCGAGTCTCAAAAAAAAAAAACAAGTGAGTCATGGCCCTGCCTTCAAGGAGCTTACAGCATGAGGAACCAGAAACATAACCAGTTGAGTGATAAATGCTAATAAAGGAAGAGTAGGGGGTGCTGAGTAGAGGAACCTTGCACCATCCAGATGAGTATCCCGGGCAGAGAGATTGTTAAGTGTGAAAGCACGAACTGTTAATGGAGAACAATAAACAATAACTACATAAATATCATTCATGGGTTGTAGTCCTGAAATTCCTATTTTACTGTAACATAGACTGTGCCTTTGTGAATCTAATGTTGGTTAAGCATGGTATCAAATCACTTTAACCAAGAGTTTCAACAATTAATGTTACCCTGTCTACCGTGTTTAGTATTTCTGCACCAGGAACCCAATTGAAATTCCCACAACTTTTGAGAAAGCTGCAAATGTGTTGCAAGCATGAAAATACCTCCTTGAGACCACCAACTTGATTATGAAATCTGATATTGAACATACTTTTAACGTCTATAAGCTCATGTATTAAGTGAACTAAATTCTTTTTGTTGTTGTTGTTGTTTTAGACAGTTTTCCTCTTGTTGCCCAGGCTGGAGTGCAACGGCGTGATCTTGGCTCACCGCAACCTCCGCCTCCCTGGTTCAAGCGATCTTCCGAGTAGCAGGGGTTACAGGCATGCGCCACCACTCCCGGCTAATTTTGTGTTTTTAGTAGAGACGGGGTTTCCCCATGTTGGTCAGCCTAGTCTCAAATTCCCGACCTTAGGTGATCCTCTCACCTCGGCCTCCAAAAGTGCTGGGATTACAGGTGTGAGCTACTGTGCCTGGCCCTAAATTATTTCAAAAGTTATTTTTGTAATTAGGCCGGGAGTAGTGGCTCACATCTGTAATCCCAGCAGTTTGGAAGGCTGAGGAGGACAGATCGCTTGAGCTGAGGATTGCGAGACCAGCCTGGGCAACATTGTGAAATCCCGTCTCTATAAAAAATACAAAAACTGGCCTCTTGAGTGTGGCAGTGCATGCCTGTAATGTCAGCTACTCCGGAACCTGAGGTGGGAGAATGGCTTGAGCTGGGGAGGTGGAGGCTGCAGTGAGCTGAGATTGGACCACTGCACTCCAGCCTGGGCAACAGACCTTGTCTACAAAAAGAAAAAACAAATTTTTTTTTTTTTAAGTAGAGATGAGGTCTTCCTATGTTGCCTGGTGGGACTGGTCTCAAACTCCTGTGCTCAGGTGGTCTTCCAGTCTTGGCCTCCCAAAGTGCTGGAATTACAGTCATGAGCCATGCCCAGCTGAAATTCTTTTTTTTTTTCTTTTTGTATTTTAGTTTGGGAGAAATTATTAATAAAATAAGGGTCATAAAAGCTGGTTTAAAAAAAAAGTATATATTTGCTTGTATATGCATAGAATATTTCTGAAGGACACATAGAAATGTGTAATATGGTTGGGTTGCCTGTGGGGAGAGGAAGTGCTGGGTAGAAGTGGATGGGAGGAAGAATTTCATAATACAACCTTCTGTAACTTTTAAAATTTTAACCTCTGAATGTAGTACTTAACTCAAAGAATTAAACTAAGATAACTTGTCATTCCTAATAGCAAAGTTAGGTGATTCTTAGTTTCTTAAAAATTATCATTACAGGCCCAGGCCTGGAGGGTCATGCCTCTAATCTCAGGACTTTGGTGGCTGAGGCAGGTGGATCCCTTGAGCCCAGGAGTTTGAGACCAGCCTGGGTAACAAGGCGAAACCCCATCTCTACAAAAATTAGCTGGATGTGGTGGCACAAGCCCATAGTCCCAGGTACTCAGGAGGCTGATGTAGGAGGATCGCTTGAGCTGGGGAGGTGGAAGTTGCAGTGAGATCATGCCACTGCACTCCAGTCTGGGCAACAGAGCCAGTGAGAATTCGTCCAAAGACAAACCAAAAAACGAGGAAACATAATTGCTTTAAGGATCTTGCAATAAAAAAGAAAAATCATCACTACATATCTTCTGTTTGACACTTTTTTCTTTGTAGAAACCTATTTCAATGATGTTAAAAATATGTCCTGAAGAATATTCTGGCTGGAAAGTAATTGAAGTTAACAGTTTTGGCAGGGCATGATGGCTTAAGCCTGTAATCCCAGCACTTTGGGAGGCCTAGGCAGGTGGATCACTTGAGTCCTGGAGGTTGAGACCAGCCAGGGCAGCATAGTGAGGCCTTGAATCTACGAAAAATTAAAGAGTTAGTGTGGGGGGTATGGGCCTGTAGTCATAGCTACTTGAGAGGCTGAGGCAAGAGGTAGACCTGGGAGATCAAGGCTGCAGTGAGTGGTGATTGCACCACTGCACCTAAGCCTAGGCCACAGATCATGACCCTGACTAAAAATGAAGCTAACAAAGAATTTAACAGTTTTAAGAAGCATTCTTATGTAAAAAAAACAAAAACAAACTAGCAATAACTTTGTATGTGATCTTCGTTTGTATAGAAATGGCATCATTATACAAACTGTTTACAACTTGCCCGTTTCACTTTGTCATCTTACTATGTCAGGATAAATATTAATCTACTTAGCAGGCACCATAATTTATTCCCCTATTGAACATTTCAGCAATTTCCAATGTTTTACAAACTGCTAAAGAGAAATTAGCAGATAAAGCTTTGAGTACTCATGCAAGTACTTCTGTTGGATGTATAGCTTGAATTGAAATTGCTGAGTCAACATGAATGCAGATTTAGAATTGTAATGAATAAGTTTCCATATTGGTTTGTAACTGCTTCCAGGAGTGTGTGAGTGGGCCTTGCCATGAGGGATTCTGTCTTTTGTTGTTAAATCTTTGCTAAGCTTAGAGATAAAAAATGATACCTTATTGTTTCAAGTTTCTTTATTAGTAAGTTTAACCATGTTTTAAATGTTTACTGACTCTCCTGTCACCTATTCATATTATTTTACTATTTTTCTATGGTATAATTCCACTATTTTAATAATAACACTTTTAGGAATAGATATTAGTCTGTCATGTGTTACTATTATTGTCTTTAGAATACTGTTAGCTTTTTACTTAGTACCTATATATATATTTTTGGCCATATAAAGATTTTAATTTTTATGTAGCTAAATTTTGACTCTTCCTTTTTGGCTTTTTTCTTCTCTCCATCTTCCCCCTCCCCCTTCTCCTTCACCAGTCCAGCATTATAAATATAAATCTGTTGTCCCAGGTTTACAGGTTTATGTCTAGTTCTTTCATTGTTTCTTTTTTTTTTTTAAACAGTCTTGGCCAGGTGTGATGGCTCACGCCTGTAATCCTAACACTTTGGGAGGCTGAGGCAGGTGGATCACGAGGTCAGGAGTTGAAGCCCAGCCTGACCAATATGGTGAAACCTCATGTCTACTAAAAATACAACAATAGTTGTGTGTGGTGGCACATGCCTGTAATCCCAGCTACTCAGGAGACTGAGGCAGGAGAATCGCTTGAGCCCAGGAGGTGGAGGTTGCAGTGAGCCAAGAGCATGCCACTGTACTTCCAGACTGGGCGACAGAGCGAGACTCTATCTCAAAAACAAAAACAAACGTAATGGGCTTGATATGTTGCCCAGGCTGGCCTCTAACTCCTAGGCTCAAGTGATTCTCTTACCTCAGGCTCTTCCAGTAGCTGGGACTACAGACACCTGCCACTGCATCTGGAATCATTGTTCCATTTTAAACTTAAATTTTTTATTCAATCTAGAAGTTATTTTGGTGTAAGGACTGAGGATTATTTGTAAGTAACTGATCTTTATTTTTCTCCAAATGGCAAGCTAGTTTATCTAACACTAATCTTTTTTTTCCTGAGTGATGCAAAATGTGCCCACCAAACTTTTTTTTTTTTTTTCAGTAGAGAAAGGGTCTTCCTATGTTGCCCAGGTTGGTCTTGAATTCCTGGGCTCATGCACTCCTCCTGCCTTGGCCTCCCAAAGTGTTGGTATTACAGGTGTGAGCCACCACACCTGGCCACCACTTTTTTTTTTTTTTTTTTGAGAAGTCTCACTCTGTTGCCCAGGCTGGAGTGCAGTGGCATGATCTCAGCTCACCGCAACCTCTGCCTCCTGGGTCC
This sequence comes from Callithrix jacchus, assembly GCF_049354715.1. Lineage (NCBI taxonomy): Eukaryota > Metazoa > Chordata > Mammalia > Primates > Cebidae > Callithrix > Callithrix jacchus. Next base: position 140,212,429 of record NC_133502.1, on the reverse strand, counting down.
AAGAGATTCTCCTGCCTCAGCCTCCCGAGTAGCTGGGACCACAGGCATGTGCCACCACGCCTAGCTAATTTTTTGTATTTTCAGTAGAGGCAGGATTTCACAGTGTTAGCCAGGATGGTCTTGATCTCCTGACCTCATGATCCACCTGCCTCCGCCTCCCAAAGTGGTGGGATTACAGGTGTGAGCCACCACATCCGGCCTGCCATTTTTAATGTGTACTGAATTTCCACTGAAATACATGGTACTACTTCCCTTCATTGTTCTTCCTTTTTACAATATTCCTTGCATTTTTTAGTATGTTTATTCTTCCAGAGGAACTTAAGAATATTTCTGGCAGATTACCCCAAAATCCCATTGTGAGTTTTATTGTGATTACAGTGGTTTTATATATCAGTTTGGAGAGAATTAGCATGTTTAAAATGTTGACTCTTCCTACTCATGAACATATAACTGTATATTTACTTTCTTCATTGTGTTTTATGATTTTTTTAAATTTTGTTTTTAAACTAGGTCCTGATCATTTCTTCTTAAATGTGTTACCAGGCATTTTTTGTTGTTGTTGTTGTTGTCATGGATGGCCTCTTAACATTATATTTTATTTTAGTGGGATACTTCATAACTTAGTAACTGCATGACCAGATTATACATGTTCATAGAGGTAGCTGGAGATGGCTGGAGGCCTAGCAGGAGCCAAGCAATAAGGGCTTGGGAATTATGCTAAAAAGTTTGAATTTTATTTTGAAGGCTCTTGAGAGACACTGGAGGATTTTAGGGATGGAGTGATATTACCTGTAACAGCTGACTTTTTCCTTCTTTTCTCTTTCCTCCATCTTTTCTTTCTTTTTTGAGGACCTGTCAGGCACTGTGCTGAAGTCTATATAAATGTTACAGTGTTGTAATCCTCATAGTAACCCGTGTTTTATAGCTGATTTGATTACATTACCATTTTACAATAATCACTTGGATGCTAATGTGAATGTTGGATTCTTAGCAGGTTTTTATGGTGAGTGATCAGATCAGAAGTGATGAGGCCTAAATAGAAGAAATGGAGAGGGAAATAAATATAATTATAAAAACATAAAGATGGAGTCTTCAGATGGAGTCTTTGTGACTTGATGCAGAGGTGGGGAGGAGGAGGAGGAATGACTCCCAGCTTTCTGGCTTGAGCAACAGAATGGTTGGAGATGTCCTTCCTGGGGTGGGGAGCCCAGAAAAGAGGAAGAGGCTAGGGTAGGAGCAAAATTGGGTGAAGGAAAAGGTGAGTCCAGGTTTGAATGAGTAGAACTACATCTATACTTTTTTCTTTAGTTTAAAAAGAAAGGAATAATTTTATCAGTACAAAGTGAAAAAAAAATCCTAACTTAAATGCTATTTTTTATGTTTGTATACATTAATTTAAATTTATTGGAATATGCGCCCAGCCCCCTTGCTGAGTTTCTTCGCCGCCGCCACGATGATGTGCGGGGCGCCCTCTGCCGCGCAGCCGGCCACCGCCTAGACCCAGAACATCGCCGACCAGGTGAGGTCCCAGCTTGAAGAAAAAGAAAACAAGTAAGTTCCTCATGTTCAAGGCTGTGTCCTTCAGGAGCCAGGTGGTTGCGGGGACAAACTACTTCATCAAGGTGCATGTCGGTGATGAGGAATTTGTCCACTTGAGAGTATTCCAAAGTCTCCCTCACGAAAACAAGCCCTTGACCTTGTCTAACTACCTGACCAACAAAGCCAAGCACAATGAGCTGTCCTATTTCTGACCCTGACTTTGGGTAGGGTCCTTCCACCAGAAGGCTGGTAATTAAATCATTCTGCGTGGACCACAGCGTGTACTTGGGATCATAAAATGAGCATCTCCTGGCTGCGCCCCTTGGGTGGAAGGGGCCGGATGCAGCAGCTGCTCTTGCATTTCTGTTCCTAAATTTCATTGTGTTGATTTTTTTCCCCCTTCCAATCAGGGATCTTAATTACTTTCAAAATATTTTCAAAAAATAAAATATATATTTTAAATATAAAAAAATTTATTGGAATATTTAGTTTTTAATTAACTGGGCCCAAATTATTTATTTTTTTGAGTAGCACCAATTTGTTCTGGTTCTTCTCTTACCTCTGACTACATACAATTTCAGTCTTTTTTATGAACTCCCTCCTCTATTCCTACCCCCACCTACCACCCCTCATTTTTTTTTTAAGTAAACTTTTTATTTTAGAATAGTTTTAAATTTACAGAAAAGTTGTCAGGATAGTATAGAGTTCCTGTTATTCAGCACTCAGTCTTCCCTATTGTTAAATTTACATTAAAATGTTACAGTTCCCACAACTAATGAACCAACGTTGATACATTATTATTAATTAAAGTTTGTTCTTTATTTGTTTTTCCCTTTTCTGTTCCAGGATCCCACCCAGGACACCACATTACTTTGAGGTGTCATGTCTCCTTGGTCTCATCTTGACTGGCAGTTTCTTAGACTTTCCTTATTTTTAAGGACCTTGACAGTTTTGAGGAGTACATGTCTTTCAGTTTTGGATTTGTCTAATGTTTTCCTCATGGTTAAACTGGATTTAGGAGTTAGGACCACAGAGGCAAAGTGCCGTTTTCCTCATATCATATCCAGGGCATACTGTTAATGTGGCATACGACTGTTGATGTTCACTTTGATCACCTGGCTGAGGTATTGTTTTTCAGGTTTCTCCACTGTGAAGTTACTCTTTTCCCTCTCTTTTCATACTATCCCCTGTACAAGGAAGTCTTACTTATTTTGATAATATTGGCATGGAGACAGGGTCTGACACAGAAGATATTCTGTAAATGTTTGTTGAACTGAACTGAGTCACTATTATTTTGAGTCTTCACAAAAGCCTTGAAGGTAATTTTCTCCATTTTAGCCTTAGGAAAAGAAAACAGAATTTGAATAACCTCAAGTGGATCACTTGAGGTCAGGAGTTTGGGGCTAGTCTGGCCAACATGGTGAAACCTCATGTCCACTAAAAATACAAAAATTAGCCTGGCGTGGTGGCGTGAGCCTGTAGTCGCAGCTACTCAGGAGACTGAGGCAGGAGAATCACTTGAACGTGGGAGGCGGAGGTTACAGTGAGCCGAGATTGTGCCACTGCACTCCAGGCTGGGTGACAGAATGAGACTTAGTCTCAAAAAATATGATAAAAAATTTTTGGTTTTCATTTCTGGCTCCTGGCCAGAGGTCCTAAAACTCTTGAAATTTCCTAAGTGATAAGAGTGAAAGTGGTATCTTGTTATTCATAACAAGCTCCTTTCAATCACATCTGAGTTTGTATTAATGAAGTGACTTTTAGAGAGCCCCAAAGAATGGTGGGGAGCTGGTTGCTAGGGGAACTAACCCATGTGATTAGAAGGTTGGAACTTTCAGCCTCACGCCATGACCTCCAGGGAGGAGAGAGGGGCTGGAGATTACCAGTGGCCAATGGCTTAATCAATCATGCTTACATAATGAAGTCTCAATTGGAAAAACCCTAACCAAAGGGGTGTGGAGAGCTTCCAGATTGGTGTTGTTCAATCCAGCTTCAGAAAGATTGAACTGAAGAGGGCCTGGAAGGTCTGTATTCCTTCCCCAAACTGAGAAATGTAAAAATTCTTTCTAAGTTCTGTGAGCTGTTCTCACAGAACTTAGGTTCTCAAATTATTGAACCTAAGGAAGGGGTTGTGGGAATGCCTGTGCTATGGTCTGAATGTTTGTGCACTATCAGAATTCATAAATTGGAAATCCCCAAGTTGATGGTATTCAGAGGTGGGGCCTTTGGGAAGTGACCAGGTCATGGGATTAGTGCCCTTACAAAAGAAACCCAAGAGAGCTTGTGTGCCCCTTCTGCCATGTGAGGACACAGCTTTGTCTACAAACCAGGAAAGAGGCCCTCACCAGACATCCATTCAGCTGGTGCCTTGATCCTGGACTTCCCAGCATACACAACTGTGAAAAATAAGTTTCTGGTGTTTGTAAGCTACCTAGTTAATGGCAATTTGTTATAACAGCTCAAATAGGTGAAGACACCCCAATTCATAGCCAGTCTAACAGAAGTACAGGAGACCCTGGACTTACTATTGGAATCTAAAGTTGGGGGCAATCTTGTGAGACCGAGCCCTTAACCTGTGGGATGTGCAATAATGTTGGATAATTAATGTCCACACTGAGTTAAATTGTAGGATACCTAGTGGGTGTCTGCAGAGAATTAAGAGAATTGCTTGGTGTGAAACCCCTCCATCCCTGACATTTGGTCTGAAGTATTATGAATAGAGGAACAGTTTTCTTTTTAGCAGATTTTTTTTCTGTTTTGTTTTATGATATATCCCAAGCATCTAGGACACTGCCTGGTACAGAGTTGGTGCTCAATAAATTATGAATGAGTATGCATTGTTCCAGAATTTTTGCCAGGTACAGGGCATATAGTTGTGAAAAAGCAGAGATGGTTCCTGCCCTCTTAGAACTTCCAGCCCAGCACTACACAATCCAGTGATTCTTCTGCCTGCATGGGCTGCCCTCTAATAAACCTCAGGTGCCTAATTGCTGAGCTAAAAGTAGACTTTCCTCTTAGCAGTGAGCAATTTTCAGTTTTGTTTTTGTTTTCTTTTAATTCTAAAACAATGAGGAAGGGAAAGAGTAATGCATTCTATTTAGTTACTCTAAGTTAAAAGTCCACAGTTTTCCTCAATACAAAGACAAAATAGTGTTATCTTTAAAGCTTCAGGCCTGGTAGATAGCCAAAAGAGGTCATGACTTACATTTGGTTTACTTTTTCTTGCTTTTTTTAAACCTAAAGGAAGATGGTTGTAATTTTTTATACTAATGAAGAGTGAAAGGATGTGCAATAAACATGTTTATTGCTGTCTTTTTGTAAACTGTAGAATGCTTCATTTATGAGATCCTGACCTAATTCTTGAGATCTTCTGTGTGCTGTTTGTTGACATTAATTTTTACATGGCCAAAATAGGAAAAAAAGGAGCTGAAATTGTGTATTTGGAGATTTATCTGCTGGTTCAGCACACTTCAACTGTTGTGTCAGCAACAATTCTTTGTCTCACCGTGTTCACACACAGGCAAAATCACACCATCATGGGAAACTCCAAGGCTGGGGATATACCTGAAAAGTGGAAGGAATTCAGGAAGAATACTGCTGCACAAGTATGGGACTGAACAAAACGACTTTTAGTTGCCCTTCAAAATCTCAGACTGTTGGTCTAGATAATGTAAACTCCTAAATCTAGTTTGGCATCATTTATTTAAAAAATTCAGTTGATAACATTTTGTATATATACATCTTCTAGATAATTATTTTAATTCTTCACCTCACTTTGTTGTCAAATGTATTCTAACTTAAGTTTGATATTTCATATGAATTTCCTTCCTGGCACAAAAATTCGGATGCAGATATGAATTGTTTGCCCCATAATCTTGTTGTCAGAAATAAAACTGATGAAAGGAAACCATCATGGAAATAGCTTTGATTAGTTATAAACAATTTCAGTGATGTCCTATAAGCCCATGATATGACACCAAAATTTACACTGCAAGATTAAAAAAAATTTTCTTACATGTGGCAGCAACTTAATTTTGTTTGAAGATTGGTGTATTATGACATTCTCAATAAAACACAGAACAAAAGAAAACACAGGCTGGGCGTGGTGGCTCACACCTGTAATCCCAACACTCTGGGAGACCGAGGCTGGCATATCACAAAGTCAGGAGTTCGAGACCAGCCTGGCCAATGTGGTGAAACCCTGTCTCTACTAAAAATACGAAAATTAGCTGAGCATGGGGGTGCACGCCTGTAATCCCAGCTACTCAGTAGGCTAAGGGAGGGGAATCAATTGAACCTGGGAGGCAGAGGTTGCAGTGAGCTGAGATCATGCCATTGTACTCCAGCCTGGGCAATAGAGTGAGACTCTGTCTCAAAAAAAAAAAAAGAAACTGCAACTCAAGCAATGACCCTTACGCAAGATCCTCTATAATGCCTTTGATAATGTATAAGGCATTAAAATTTGTGTTCCCACATCACCCAATGCACATACCTCCATATAGCATTTATGCAAATGTGTATACTGTATTATAACATTGAAGACAATCCTTTCTTCCAGAAGGGTTCACAGCCAGTTCCAAGGATACAACCAAACACTATACACCCCAAGATGCCATAAATTAAAAGTGTGGAGAATGCAAAAATAAAAACATGGGCAGTGACAAAATGGAATCAGAGAGAAAGTTAAAATGGGTACAAGAGTGACCTTCACATTTGCTACAGCTGGACCATGAATTTGTCTCTAAGCTGACAACATCATTGGTCCCACAATTCATGGTGTCTGAAGATTAAACATAAATCCAGTATTTTAGCGAAGTAAAACTATTACTGGAACAAAGATCAGATTGGAATGTCTCCCAGGGATGCTTATGAAGAGCACATTGTGTTATGTGAGGAGCAGTGTCCTTGACAGTATCCCTGACCAGTGCAGAGGGATGCCTCTGATGGCAGCACAACAAAGGGCAATTTGCCGAGCTCCAGCAATGCTTCTAGGTTGAAGGACTGTCTTGGTGATTATGACTTAATGTTTTATCTCCAGCACCTAGTATGGCAATTGGCATATAGCGAGTGTCAAGAAGTGTTTGTTGAGTGAATGTCTAATGGACAAGACCCAGTTTAAGGACTCCCTCTGGGGTGGCTCCCAAATTACCAAGACCTGATATCCTGCTCCCCAGCTATGCATCATTTTGTTAAGCTGTTAAGTGGTACAGCTATGGAATATTTCTTCTACTGTTGGGTTAAACTATCATTTTCTCCCCACTACCATGATTTCTAATAAACTGCCCTTTAAATATTTTTGTGTTAAATTTCCCACATCTTTAGATATGGGAGTGAGGCCAGGGGTGTTTGTTCATACACACTTACCAGTGGTGGTAGTGGTGTGTCAAGAAGGTCTTGTACTTAGCACAATGAGAGATCAGTCCTCAGGTAACCTTGTGAGTGCTATTGGCTTAGACTTCCACATCCAGGCTGTCCCTCAGAGCAGAGGTGGGGCTGGTAATAGTGCCAGGATAGGCCTTTGCCATCAGTTTCTGTGCTGAGCATTGGGAAGACCCAGACACAGGCCACAGTAGTACCAGCATTAAAAGGGACTCTGCACTGGGTTAGCAGTTACTGACTAGGGGCTCTTTACACTCCTGTTGGGAGTCTGGGGTTGGGTTGAATGCATAGGTTGGAGTTTAGATATTTTTAGCTGCCAAACTTAGAGCCCTGGGCATGAGGCCTGATGTAAGAGTCTTTCTTCCTGGTGGTTGTTCCCACCTGTCATTTCTCACTTTCATCTCTCTGTTATCATTGACATTGAAAAGGCATTCTGAAGCAGGAGCTTGGTCCCATGAGCAGCTTTCTGTCTGCCTAGTCATGATGATGTCTTCATTGTGAAGAAGTTGTGATGAAGATAACTGTTCATCTTTGGCTGTGTAACCTTACCTTTTTCTTTCTTCAACAGCAATGCACTGTCAGATCTAGGACAAGAAACTAGGAAAGGTATTATAGTGGCTAACAATATGAATTCTGGAAACTGAATCCTAGCCCTGCCACAAACAAGTTACTTATTTTTTCTGTGCCTTAATTTCCTTGTCTGTAAAAGGAGACAATAATAGTGTCTAGCTCATAAGGTTATTGTGAAGAGTAAATGAGTTAACATGTACAAAGTATGTAGAAGAGTACATGTAAATAAATATTATGTAAATGTTTGCTAATAATAATAATGGTCATAGAAATCACTATTCTATTTAAACAGAAGAAATAGTATAGCTGGTAAATTGACATTACATTGATTTATGTCAGGGTCTTTTCTAGGTCAATAAAACCATGTTGACCATGACAGACACAATCCCTTTTCTTATGGAGCTTATGGATGAGTGGGACACAGACATTAAACTAACATTTATACGAGTATATAAGGCAACTCTTCTATTAGGAAGTTGAGCCTTGACCCAGATTTCAGACAATCTTATGAGTTCCAGCACATGGTAGGAATAGTGCCCCTACCTTTTTTTTTTTTTTTTTTTTTTTTAAAAAAAGAGTGTTCCAGTTATCTAATGCTGTTTAGCAAGCCACCCTCAAAATTGGTGACTTAAAGTAACAATCACTTATTTGCTCAGAATTCCGTAGTGGGGGCAGGGCTTAGCAGGGACAGTGCATCTCTGTTCTGTGTAGCAACTGCTAGGGTGGCTTCCTTAGGGCTGCAGGACCCACTTCCAACCTGGGTCCTTCACATACTGGCTGTTACTGGCTGGGAGCTCAGTTGGGGCCTCAATTGAGCTCCTTCATGTGGCTAAGCTGGGCTTCTTGCAGCATGGCAGCTGGATTCTTTGAAGAGGAGCACCCCAAGAGGATAGGCCACAATGTATAAGCATTTTTTTCCCCCCAGACTGGAGTGCAGTGGCTCGATCTCAGCTCCCTGCAACCTCTGCCACCCGGGTTCAAGCGATTCTCCTGCCTCAGCCTCCCAAGTAGCTGGAATTACAAGCACCTGCCACCATACCTGGCTCATTTTTGTAGTTTTAGTAGAGATGAGGTTTCACCATCTTGGCCAGGCTGGCCTTGAACTCCTGACCTCATGATCCACTTGCCTCAGCCTCCCAAAGTGCTGGGATTATAGGCGTCAGCCACCGCGCCTGGCTGTATAGGCATTTATTAAGGCTCTGATTGCACTGTGCTTGTTAATGTCTCATTGGCCAAAGCCAGTTACTCAGCCAAGTTCAGTTAATGTGGAAGGGGATTATGCAAGTATACAAATTCTGAAAGGTGAGAATCAATTAGTTCTGCTAACGTAATAGGCTATCACAGAGAGAAAGGCTAAATATACATTTTCTAAAAAATGTTGTGTTCTTTTTTTTTCAATCACATGTGCTATAAAATATCTCTCTAAAATATCCAAGAAGTCACACAGGTGGGAAGTAAGATCTCTTGTGAGGTCCTAAGCCCTTTGGAGGGTGGTTAAGGTCTCTTGTAAGGTCCAAAGCCTTTTGGAGGATGTTAAAATTTTTTTTATAGGCCTCATAATTTAGAAGCAATATTATTCTATGAAAGCAGAAGTTTTACTGTGGTTAAAAGTATGATGAAGAAAGAGTACAGTTGATGAAATCATTTTATTTTGACATGGCTGGAGCTTTGCTTTTGAAAAGATTGACAAAGTAGGAGTGTCTCAGGGTTGTCTGAATAGTGTAAATGTGTAGACATACAAATTTGTTGTTCATGCTCAGGAAAATGCCACTGGACATCCAGTCAGAAGTGCAGTAAGAAAGACAAGTGGGAGAAAGATCAGCAATGCAATATTGGAAAGACTGGCAGAGTGGAACGGCTCAGCGCTGAGGCTGTGAAACGTGAGTGTGTGCTGCAGCTAAAGACTGAAAGGCCCTAAGGGGAGGGGTTATTGACTCAACACAGACCCCACTACCTGACACAGAGAAGGTACTCTTAAGTGTTTGCTGAATGGATACAGTTTAAAGAAACACAGAATTGGAAACCGTTCACTCTCTTTAAGACCCCGGTGCCATACAATAATTACAGTAATCTTTTAAAAAAATACAGCACTCCACTGATGAAAATCCTTTAATGGTTTCTTATTTCACCCAGATATCCTTGTGACTTTCTTCTTCTTTCAGGTCTGTTCTTAAGTGAGGCCCTCCACACTACACAAGAGATCCTCACCACTTTTTTCTTTTTTTTGAGATGGAGTCACACTCTGTCACCCAGGCTGTAGTGCACTGGCAGAATCTCATCTCACTACAACCTCTGCCTCCCAAGTTCAAGCAATTCTCATGCCTCAGCCTCCCAAGTAACTGGGATTACAGGTAGCTGCCACCATGCGCAGCTAATTTTTGTACTTTTCAGTAGAGACAGAGTTTTACCACGTTGGCCAGGCTGGTCTTGAATTCCTGAGCTCAGGCGATCCAACCGCCTCAGCCTTCCAAAGTACTGCGATTACAGGCATGAGCTACCATGCCCGGCCATCCTCAACGCTTTCTATATCTCACTTTTTTTCCTTTATAGCATTTATCCTCACATGACTTGTGTCTTTCTTTATGGTCTCCCTCTCCCCTTTAGATTGTAATCTCCTTGAAAGAAGGAACATTGTTTTGTTCACTGTGGTAGCCCCAGCTTCCAAAGTGATTGCTGACATGCAGAAGTTGCGCAGAGCCGGCAGGTGCAGTGGCTCATGCCTATAATCCCAGCACTTTGGGAGGTTGAGGAAGGCAGATCACAAGGTCAAGAGATCATGGCCATCCTGGCCAATATGGTGAAGACTTATCTCTACTAAAAATACAAAAATTAGCCGGGTGTGGTGGTGCATGCCTGTAGTCCCAGCTACTTGGGAGGCTGAGGCAGGAGAATCGCTTGAACCCAGGAGGCAGAGGTTGCAGAGAGCTGAGATTATGCCACTGTACTTCAGCCTGGCAACAGAGTGAGACTCTGTCTCAAACAAAAACAAAAACAACAACAAAAGAAATATCACAGAGTTGAATGAATGAATTTACCAGGCAATGGAGAGCTAGAGTTGCTTTGGTTTCATCTGACTGGAGGCCAAGACCCTGAGAGTGTGCGATGTGGGTATTCGTGTGGGCTTCTATAGCCATGTTTCTCCCACTTGACCAGTAAGAGGAGCTGATGTGACAGTGCCAAGAGCCCAGGCCCTCCTGTTCTGGGAACTACTATTGCCTGTCTGTGATTGTAAGATTAAGGGCCTGGATAGTGTAAGGTTCTTATAGTTTGGGGATGGTACAGAAGGCAGCCTGATCAGTTTTTAAAGTAGCCAAAGAAGTTTTCTAAGTTTCAACCCAAGAACCTTGACTGAGTGGGTTCAAGAAATAGAAGGAAAGCATCTGTGTTTGTGCAAATAGGCAGGGAGAGAGTGGTAGATGAGATTAGAGAGACGGACAAGAACTTCTGTAAAATATACCAAACAAGGGCATTTATTCTTAATTTGATGAGCAATGGAAAAGGATTTAAGCAGGGGAGTGACATGATCAGGTTTGTGTTTTGAGAAAAACATTTTCCCTTTTCTTTTTTTGTTTTTGCTGAACTAACTGAGAGAAACTTAGTTTATACCCTTTTCTTTAATTATTCTTTTTTAGAGACAGGGCATCTCTCTGTTGCCTGGGCTGAGTACAGTGGCATAATCATGGTTTACTGCAGCCTTGGACATCTGGGCTCAAGCAGTCCTCCCTCCTCAGTCTCCCAAATAACTGGGATCACAGGCACATACCATCATGCCAGGCTAAGTTATTTATTTATTTTTTTTATAGATACAGGGTCTCACTTTGTTGCCCAGCCTGGTCTCAAACTTCCGGTCTCAATCGATCTTCCTGCCTTAGTCTCCTAATGTGCTGGGATTACAGGCATGTGAAATATTTTCTCTAGCTGCAGTGTGAGTGGATTGGAGGGGGCAAGAGTGAATTAGGGAGAAAAAAAGAATAACATTCCAGAGAGAATTACAGGAATATCAAAGAACTCAATATACTGATGTATTGGAGTGGGGGAAAGGTTAAGAAGTTCAATATTGCTGGTACAAGGCTGGGACTAAAGAGGTGGTTGAAGGCAAGGCATGGTAATTAGAAGGCATTCCTATGCCTTTCTTTTTAATGCTTATAAGAAATTTCAGGATATACCATTATAAGATCTGTGATTTACACAAATCAGCATTGCTGAATTGAAATACAATTTTCACATAAACCACCAGTGATATGAATGTCAGTACTTGGAATTACAATAACCATCTCCTACACTCTTAAAAATTAGATCCTTGAGAGAGTTAAGAGTTGATTAGATCCATGAAATCAGCACATAGCGGGAGAAGTTAACCAGTCCTAAAAGCAGGAGTTGAAAATAATAAAGTGTAAATTATAGTTCGGAGATTTTAAAGTGAATTACAAGATACAGTTTATGGATACATCATCATGTTTACACTGTAATGTATAGAACAGAACTCAACTGGTGTCCCAATTATGGGTATGATTACCAATAATTTGAAAAGATTATCTTTAAAAGATCTTAATCAGTCCCACGAGGTGGCTCATGCCTGTAATCCCAGCACTTTGGGAGGTTGAGGCAGTTGGATCACCTGAGGTCAGGAGTTCAAGACCAGCCTGGCCAACATGGCAAAACTCCATCTCTACTAAAAATACAAAAATTAGCTGGGCATGATCCCAGCTACTGGGGAGGCTGAGACAGGAGAATCACTTGTACCTGGGAGGTGGAGGTTGTAGTGAGCTGAATTTTTTTTTTTTTTTTTTTTGAGAGGGAGTTTGCTCTATCATCCAGGCTGGAGTGCAGGCACAATCTTGACTCACGGCAACCTCTGCCTTCCCAGGTTCAAGCTATTCCTCTGCCTCAGCCTCCCAAGCAGCTGGGATTACAGGCGCCCGCCACCATGCCTGGCTAAGTTTTGTGCAGTGAACTGAGATCATGCCACTGTACTCCATCCTGGGCGACAGAGTGAAACTTGGTCTCAAAAAAAAAAAAAAGAAAAAAAAGAAAATCTTAATTAGAACCCATGCATGGTAGTTCACACCTGTAATTCCAGCACTTTGGGAGGCTGAGGCTGGAGAACTGCTTGAGGTCAAGAGTTTGAGACCAGCCTGGGTAACATAGTGAGTCCCTGTCTCTAAATTAAAATTTGTTTTTCCCACTCGGGTGCAGGTGGGCTAACGCTGAAAAGGGTGTTAGCTTAAAAAAATCTTAGTCAGAAATTGCGTAGCTATTTTATCATGAAACCTTAGTGTCACAAAGGTTATATTTACTCAATTTCCTCATGAAAAAAATCTAAAAATATTTTACTCAGATATGTAGCCCAAATCAACATTTCCCCCAATACTTTGTTTTCTCTTTTTATTATATATAATTATAAAGAAAACATAAGGAAATTTTTTTCACCAAGCTCTTCATAGGTCTCCTCAAGTCCCCTCAAATTTCCCCCCATATGTTCTGCAAATATTAGAATTTTACCTTTGTGCCATGACTTAAGGAAGCTGGGAAGCAGTAGAGGTTAACTTACCTAAAAAGTAAATAAAATGATATCATTAGAAAATAGAAGGAGTGCATTAGGTGGATTCCCCCCCAGAGCAGACACTGTTACAAGGATTTGGAATGCTAGTACTTTGTTTGGAGATGATCCCAAGAATTACCAGTAGGGAGTGAAGAAGTGAGACAGGGATGGGAAGGGAGCCAGCAGAGGATGGGTGGATATGCTGGGTACCCCTCTGGGTAGCCTGGGCTTTCTCTTGCTGGGAAGTGTTGGGGAGACAGTGTAGTATACACATCAAAGTTGTTTCACTCCAGGGGTGAGAAAACACGTTTACCTACTTTTTAATTTTAACATCATTTTCATTACTCTCAGTAGCATAAATCTCACTTTAGACCTATATATGGTCAGAGAAGGCAATGTTGCAGTTCTTGAGGTAAGAAGTTTTTGGATATATGAAACATGCAACTAAATTTATGTTTCACTAGATTTTGATCCTATCACCACTAAATAACGTTTACGATTTGGCATTGGACCTAGGATTGCCTACAGAGAAGAATATGTCTTGTCTTGTGCAGTTGATGCTGCCCCCAAATATCCCTGGAATCAATGCACTCTGTCCCTTTGTTCAGGCTGCCAACATCCTTTGCACTGCATCAGTAAAGTTCTAACTGCTTTCTACTTTTCTTCTCTTGCCCTCCACACTAGTCCATTTTTGCTCACTGCAGCCACAGCGACCTTCATAAAACAGACATCAAATATGTCACTCCCTAGCTAACTCTTCAGGAGTTTTTCATTGAATAATGAATCCACATATAGTTCTTGAATGGTTTACTATCATCCTTGCTCAGGCCTCTTTATCTTCCTTTCACTAACTCCATTGGCTTTGCACTTCCATTGGACTTCCAGCAACCCTGAAAACATAATCTAAAACCATGCTATTGGGCCTTTGTACATGTTCTTTCCTCAGTTTGGATCACAGACCTAGAATTTTCTTCCATCAAGTCTTCATGTGTTTGTTTCCTTTCTATCTTTTTGGACACAATTTAATTGTCCTTTCCTCATATAAGCCTTTCTTGACACCCTCCCAACTCCCTCCCACCCTACTGTTTATCTGGAGAATCCTGACTAATATAACTTTCTCCAAATGCCAAAATAAAATGAGGTATCCCAGCTCTGAGAGCTTCCTATTTTTCCTTCTCAGGAAGTCTCTGGACCAGGCAACCACAGCCTCTGTCTTCATCTGCTTTTCCCTTATGCCAGGTAGATAGTCTGCCTCCAACTGCTTTTCCCTTCCAGCCGGAGTCTCAAAGTCTTAAAGAAAGAAGGGCTTTCAGGGGGCCAGACAGGTTATAAAAGTGAGTGGATGGAGACAGTGGCAAACTGGAGAGCACATAACAGCTATTCACAATTCTAGCTATTTGTTGTTTTCCCAAGAGACCAGGATTCTGATTTTCTTTTTTAAAAAATTCTGTTTATTAATTAAATTTTTCATAGAGACAGAGTCCTTGCCATGTTGGCTGGGCTGATCTTGAACTGCTGGCCTCAAGCAATCCTCCTGACTCATCTTCCCAAATGCTGGAATTACAGGCATGAGCCACTGAACCCAGCCAGAATCCGGATTTTCATGTGAGATCTCATTTCTAACTGTTGGAATTAAAACAAACAACAAAACCTTGAACAGAGTAGCCAAAAACAATCTTGAAAAAAAAAAGAATGAAATTCTCATACTTCCTGATTTCAAAAAATATTACAAAGCTATAGTAATCCAAACAGTGTAGTGCTAGCATAAAGACAGACATACAGACTGATGGAATACAATAGAAATCCCAGAAATAAATCCTTGTATAAATGATTGATATTCAATAAGTATGTCACTACCATTCAGTGAGGAAAGGGCAGTCTTTTCTTTTTTTTTTTTTTTTTTTTTTTTTTTGAGTCTGATATTATTTATTTGTTACTCAAAAAATCTTATTTCTGACTGGATTCAGACTTAGAAGTAGAAGCTCGCAGAGATGAAAGTCTGCGTCTCTTCGCAATTTGTTCCTGGCGCTTCTCTTTAGCCTCCTTCATTCTCTTGGCCAAAAGTTTAGCATATTCTGCGGCCTCTTCCTTGTTTTTCTTAGTACGCTGCTTCTTCAGAGCAATACGCCGCCGTTTGTGCTGCAGGACACGTGGAGTAACAAGACGCTGAATCTTGGGTGCTTTGGTCCTAGGTTTCTTACCTTCTTTGTTTAAGGGCTTTCTTACAACATATTGGCGGACGTCATCTTCTTTAGAGAGATTGAAAAGTTTGCGGATTCTGCTAGCTCTTTTAGGCCCCAGGCGACGAGGCACGGTGGTATCAGTTAGTCCAGGAATATCCTTCTCTCCTTTTTTTACAATAACCAAGTTGAGAACGCTCAGATTAGCATCCACAATGCAACCACGAACTGATTTTCTCTTTCTTTCTCCAGTTCTCCTTGGTCTGTAACAGGAATGCCCCTTACTCAGTAGCAGGCGGACACGGCCATGGGTCAAGACACCCTGCTTCATAGGGAAACCTTGTTTGTCATTCCCACCACTGATTCGGACCACATAACCCTTCCATTCTTCACCCAGAGCGTCAGCGGCAACTTCTGTCGCCATACGCTTCTCATAAAAAGTACGAAGTTTGCGTTCATCGTCCACTTCAATGAGTTTCTGGCAGCCAGTGGCTGGGAAGGAGATGTTCAGCTTCATCTTGAAACAGCTATCAGGGCAGTCTTTTCAACAATGGTATTGCTAAAATCTGAGTATCCACATGCAAAAAATTGAAGTTGGAGACTTACCTTACGTAGTACAGAAAATGAACTCAAGGCCAGGCACAGTGGCTTACACCTGTAATGCCAGCACTTTGGGAGGCTGAGGCAGGAAGATTGCTTGAGCCCAGGAGTTCAAGATCAGCCTGGGCTACATACCAAGACCCCCGTCTCTATTAAAAAAATTAGCCAGGCATGGTGGTACATGCCTGTAGTCCCAGCTACTTGGGAGGCTGAGGTGGGAGTATTGTTTGAGTCTGGGTAGTCGAGGCTGCAGTAAGCTGTGATTGTACCACTGCTCTCCAGCCTGGGTGACAGAGCAAGACTCTATCTCACAAAAACCCCACCACACCTCAAAATGGATCAAAGACCTAAACATAATACCTAAAACTATAAAACTCTTAGAAGAAAACATAGAGAAAAAGCCTTCATGACAGATTTGGCAATGATTTCTTGGATATAACACCAAAAGACAGGCAGCAAATGTGAAAATAGGTAAATTGGACTACTTCAAAATTAAAAACTTTTGTGTATCCAGGGATACAGCTAGCAAGCAGAGTGAAAAGGCACCCTTTGAAATAGGAATTTTATATTTGATCAGATATCAATATCCAGAATATATAAAGACTCCTACAACAAAACAAAAAACAACCTGATTAAAAAATGGTTGAAGTACTTGAATAGACATTTCTCCAGATACATACAAATAGATAGGAAGCTTATGAAAAAGATCAACATCACTAATCATTAGGGAAATACAAAGCAAAACCACAATGAGATACCATCTCACACCCATTAGGATGGCTGCTATCAAAAAGTAACAAGCATTAGCAAGAATATGGAGAAATTGGAACTCTTGTGCACCATTGGGAGAAAGGTAAAATCATCCAGCTGCTATGGAAAACAGTATGATAGTTCCTCAAAATATTGAAAATGGAATTATCATATAAGCCAGCAGTTTTACTTCTGTGTATATATTATAAATAATTGAAGAATTTAAAAAAATTGTTTCACATTAAAAAAATTTCAATGGCTTTAGAGAAGTACAAGTGGTTTTTGGTTTCATGGATGAATTATATAGTGGTCAAGTCTGAAATTTTAATGTACTCATCACCCGAGTAGTGTATATTGTACACAATATGTAGTTTTAAAAAATCTCTTGCCTTCCTCCCCCTCTCCCCACTTCTGAATCTCTGATGTTCATTATACCAGTCTGTATGCCTTTACATACCCAAAACTTAGCTCCCAGTTATAAATGAGAACATGTGGTATTTGGTTTTCCCCTCCTGAGTTACTTCACTTAGAAAAATGGCCTCCAGTTCCATTCAAGTTGCTGCAAAAGACATTGTTTCATTCTTTTTTACGGCTGAGTATTATTCCATGGTATGTATGTACCATATTTTCTTTATCCACTCATCAGTTGATGGGCATGTAGGTTGGTTCCATGTCTTTGCAAATGTGAATTGTGAAAACAGGATCTTGAAGATTTATTTATACACTTATGTTCATAGCAGCATTATTCACAATAGCCCAAAGGTGGAATATCCACAGATGGATGAATGTATGATGTGTAGTGTGTACTTGCAGTGGAGTGTTATTCAGCTTTAAATAGGAAGTTTTTACACATGATACAACATGGATGAACCTTGAGGACATTAAGTGAAATAAGCCAACCACAAAAGGGCAAATACTGTCTTATTTTACTTATATGAGGTATCTACAGTGATCAGACTCATGAAAACTGAAAGTAGAATGGTGGTTGCCATGTATTAGAGGAGGGAAAATAGGGAGCTATTTAATCAATACTGAGTTTTTTTTTTTTTTTTTGAGAGAAAGTCTTGCTCTGTCGCCCAGGCTGGATTGCAGTGGAGTAATCTCAGCTCACTGCAGCCTCCGCCTCTCGAGTTCAAGCAATTCTCCTGCCTCAGTCTCCCGAGTAGCTGGGACTACAGGCAAGTGCTGCCACACCGGGCTGGTCTTGAACTCCTGACCTCAGGTGATCCATCTGCCTCGGCCTCCCAAAGTGCTAGGATTACAGGCGTGAGCCACTGCAGCCAGCCGAGTTGCAGTTTTTCAAGGTGAAAAAGTTCTAATGGTTAGTTGCATGGCAATATGAAGTTCCTGAAAGTCTTTTTAAAAAAATTTTATTTATTAATTTTTTTTTTGAAACTTAAGCATGCTTCGCAAAGTTCTTGTGTTCCTGAAAGTCTTAAGTGCCTTCTATACCTTTAGCTATGCATTGTGCCATGTGATCTTGCTTTTCTGGCCACTAATCACTATAGACAATGGACTAGGCCTAACAAGCAGGACATGGAAACTCTGCCCAGTTTTACACATTATATGGTGAATGGTGTAATTAGAATGATCCAATCCAACTTTTGGATACAAGACACACAAAGGCAGGTCGAAGAAGTACCTTTAACCCAGAGGCTAAGGGATGCTTAATTCTGAGGGAACAACAAAACTGGTCAGGTCACCAGAGTTGCTTCTTTTTATCTTGAGCAGTTGTGAACGACATTCCTTAGCCATGAGGCCTGTGTGGCTGCTGAGATGCTGCTTGTGTTTTCCCACTTCCTCATATGACCCTAATATAAACCTGCATCTTCTCTGCTAACAAAAGCAAGCCTGTATTCTGTGTTTCTTGGAAGATCCTCCCACCTTCTGTCTTGAAAACTCAGATAGCTCCATCATACCCTTAAGTCTCTGCTTTTCCATGGAAAGAAACAATGCTCCACCTTGATGAAGAATGTGACTCCTTAAGTCTCAATGTTGTTAAAGAAAAAATTATTCAATGATACTTGCTAAAGCATGGTAAGGAAGGCTTTACTCAGGAACTTCATGATAGGTATATAGGGCTCATTGCAACAGAGTTTTCTAGTGGAGGAGAGACTGAGCTCAACTCTGAATAACAGCATGGGCAAGTGGGAATTTATGGCTAAGGAGCTGTGTAGGGGTCAGTGGATGGAAAATTACTAAGAGGACACATCAGGGATAAAGGAGATTCTGGCTAAATAGACCCAACAGGATTCTTGCTGGAGACAGGCCAAGGTGATCAGACATCATCTGGGGTATAGTGGAGAATAAGGAACCTGATCAGATATTGAGGATAATCAGGTAAGAGGCAGGGGTGGTGGTGGTTTTTGCTAAACTGACTTAGCAAGGGTCTGTGCTAAAACTGGATTTGTAGGGAAGTGCACAGATGGGCCTAGCAGCAAATTCAGAAATCTAATGCAACCAAAGAATCTTTGCCAGTGTGTTGTATTTGAGAAAAATGATAAACTATACTTTCACCCCGAGATAGGGATTGTTCCTTCTGCCAAAATGCCTTTGAATAATTGCAATATGATTTTTAGGGAACATCCTGGAATTGCTATTAAAAAATCAGTACATGCATCTTATCCCTGCATCCTGCTTTTCTTCTCCCGGATTGCTCCACAGTTCATTTAGTGTAGACAACACTACAAAAATCTTAACAAGTTTCTCCGCCTCTTATCCCTCCATTCTTTCCTCCCCGCACAAGGGAGAAAGCGGATTGTAGTTTAAAAAGCAAGTGGCAGTGCTACAGCAGGTTGCCTGCAGCAGGAGAGATGGCCTTAAAGGTTGTGAATGTCTCCTTACGGAGTATCGAGAAGCTGCACAGCCACCTAGAAACGTCCACAGAGGGATTGAGTCCGAAGTGTCACCCAATTCAGACCCTGTGAGGCAGTGACAGGCGAGTGGCCCTGAGGTAGAGAGATGCTGAGACAGCTGGTCCCCACCAGGATAACTGCCAGGAACCTCACTTGGACCGCGGCCCCAGGAGAACTCAATGGGGACGGACGCTATTTGATTTGGGAACTGGGAGAGGCTCTTTCAGCCAATCCGTGGAGGAGAGGTCTGGTGACGCCACCAGCCGCGCACCAGCCGGTCTCTTGACGTCATCCATCAGCGCCGGAAGCGATGAGTTACAGCTAGAGTAACGTGATCTAGTACGTCTCCGACGTTTGGAGGTAAGGAGGTTGTCAGCTTATCTACTCTGTTGGCTGGGTTCAGTGCCGTGGGTGTGAGCGTTAGGCTGAGACTGCTCCTACCCTTGAGTGATGTGCCTTGATCTCACGGCTGCGTTCTCTGTCCTCCCCTCTTACTCTTTTGGGCTGTTTGAGCGGGCGCTCCTGTTGGTCTTCGACTCACTTTGCGTTTGTTCACGTGTGCTCCCGACAGCTGTACGTACCTTGGTAGCAACACATGCAGAAAAATATTAGAGTGGGCCTTGTCCTACCAAGGAGGCGGCCCAGCTAGTTGGAAAGGACAACGTTTCCACCAGAAATGCTTCCTGAAAGGCAATGGGGGAGGGACTTTCGCAGCAGCATCAATAGGCCTTGTAGGAATGCCAGAAGAAGCAAGCCTTTCTCCATACATACCAGTGATAGTGACTCAACAAAGCAGGGATGAAATTTCTATTTGGGATTACTGTGGTCTATGTTTAGAACTTTTTGGGATTGTTCGTATGCAGATTTGTCCTCGTTCTTCTTAGTTACACAGTTATTGCTTTCGAATGATCTTTTTGTATGTCCACAGCCCCTGCTTGCCCTACCTTCACTATAAACAAAAGTGATAATAGTGTTGAATACTTTTTATCAGACACTGAGCTTTACATACTTTGTCGTTTAGCTCTGTGACAACCCCATGGTGTCTGCTTTACACTTGAGGGAATGAGGGCTTGGAGAGGTTAAACAACTTGCCTCAAGTCACACATCAAGTAGGTGGTAGAACCAATATTTGAATTCAGAGGCCTTGATCTTCGCCACTATTCTATATATATTTTTTGTCAACTGTCCATTAAGCTCCCAGACACCTACTCTTTGTTACCTGTTATTTTGTGGAGAAAATTAAGGTCATGAAATGTGCTTTCCCACACATTTCTGCCTCTGCTTTCCCTTTTAAAGTCATGAATATTTATACCCTTTACTTTTCCTTTTGTCTCAGAAGATGCAGTGTCTCTCTGATCAAAGCAAATTCCTTTATGCTTTTGATATTTTATGCTGTCACTTATGAGACTTTGTTTTCATTTGTCATTTCTGTCTCTGTCTGTGTTCCAGTCATGTATAAACAAGGTCTAGGGGAAACTGACACTTTCCCCTAGAAGAAAGAAGAAGACACTTTCCCCTAAAGAAAGAAAATATCTTTGATGATCCATCTTAGTGGGTGTCGTTTTCCTCCTACCCTAAAATGTTGGGTGTTTCTATTGCTTGTGACTTTGGCATAATGAACAATGAAAAACTGTTCTTTTCATTCTGTACACATTGCCTGAGCAAACCCATCAGCTGGCTTGGTTTTAACTACCTCCTATGTGCTCCCAAATTGAAGTTGTCAGCTTAGACCTGTCTGAGCTTTACTCTCACCTGACTATCCTGCTGGACAGCTCTGCCTGCAAGTCCCACAGACACTTCAAATTCAGATGAATGAAACTGAACTCATCGTCTTGCCTGGACTTAATTCTTATCACATTCATCACTAAGTCCTTACAGTTTTACCCACTAAACATCTCTTAAATCTGTGCGGTCTTCTCCATCTCTGTTGTCCTTTAACCTGCAATAAATATCACAGCCTTCTAACTGATTTCCCTGCTTCTAGGCCTGTTCCCCCAAACCTGTTCTCCACACTACTCCCCTCCACCCCCAGATGGTCTTTGGAAACAAGTCTGTATCAAATTCCTGCTTAATCTTTAAAGATCTGTCTGTGCATTCATCCATTCTTTTCTCTAATTCATTCAGCAAACATTTGTTGTCTACTGGCTTGCAAAATTCATTGAAAACTCTAAAGTTAGAGCTTCTCAGCCAGGGCTCTGCTTTATCTGAACCCTGCCTGTATCTCCAGCCTCCTCTCTGCCTCATTCGTTAGGTTCCAGCAACACTGAATGGCATCTTCAGGGGTACTGTGCTATTTCTTTTTTGTATATTTGCCCTTGCTGTTCTCTTTGCTTGGAATCTTCTCCCTGATTCCTTTCTCCACCTCCTGCTCCTCACCTAATTAGGCTGCTCCTTTTCACCTAATTAACCCAGTTTATAAATGGGACTCATTTATAAAGTTTAGGTCCACCTCCTCCAGGAATTTTTTTCCTGACACCTCCTTCCTCCTAGTCTCAGTTAGGTACTCCAGCATTGTGCTTCCATCATATCCTTTGCACAGAGCAATCATCATACTTACCATACCTACTATTAATAAAATTGTTTCTGTGTTTCTCTCCTCCACAAGATTTGGGTTTTTAATTTTTTTTTGACGGAGTCTCACTCTGTTGCTCAGGTTGGAGTGCAGTGTGAAATCTTGGCTCATTGCAACCTCTGCTCCCCGGGTTCAAGTGATTCTCCTGCCTCAGTCCCCCGAGGAGCTGGGATTACAGGCGCAGTTTTGGCTCACTGCAGCCTCCACTCCTGGGTTCAAGCAGTTCTGCCTCAGCCTCCTGAGTAGCTGGGACTACAGGCATGCACCACTATGCCTGGCTAATTTTTGTATTTTCAGTAAAGATGGGGTTTCACTGTGTTGGCCATGCTGGTCTCGAACTCCTGACCTCATGATTCACCCAACTTGGTCTCCCAAAGTGCTGGGATTATAGGCATAAGCCACCATGCCCAGCCAAGATTCAGGTTTATTTATTTTATTTTTTTATAGATGAGGTCTTGTTGTGGTGCCCAAGCTGGACTTGAACCCTGAGGCTCAAGCAATCCTTCCACCTTGGCCTCCTAAGTAGCAGGGACTACAGGTACGTGTCACTGTGCTTGGCTAAGACTGGATTTTTTGAAGGCTGGGCTCATACATTATTTCTTTATTCCCAGGTCTAGAATGGCACAAGGTATACAGGAGTGTATTGATTTTGATTGAATGATCAAATGAGTGAAGCCAAAAGTTATATGATACAGCAGTTAAGAACCCCTTCTATGGAATTAATTCAAATCGTATCTCTGGCACATATTGGCTATGTGACTTGAACATGTTACTTATCTTCTTATCCTTAATTGTCTCTTGTTAGAAAGGGATTCTGAGTTTTAAAATGAGACCATGTAAAAAAGACATTTAGCATAGTACCTACCACATAGTATGCACTTGATAAAGGTACGCTGAAAACCAGGGGATCCTGGAGTAAAGACAAGGCCTAGGACAGTGATCTCCAGAAACCCTCCTCAGTGTTTTGTGAATGGGTAGGCAGTGATGCAGTCTGTTATCAGGGAGATTATAATCTTGTTTTGAGAGTAGAATTATATCCCCATTAAACATTCAGAGAACTGTGAAGGTAGTTTGACCACATCCAATAAGAAGATGTAGAGAAGAGAAGACAGCTCAATGAAGGCCTTAGGGAGGAGGTGAGGCTTGAAAGTTAAATAGAACTTGGGTTTTAGATGAAAGGAAAGAATATAAACCAATGCCAGGAGACCATATTAAGAATGACTTTGGCTGGGCATGGCTCACACCTGTAATCCCTGTACTTTGGAAGATCAAGATAGGAAGATTGCTTGAGGCCAGGAGTTTTAGACCAGCCTAGGCAACATAGTGAGACCCCATCTCTATAAAAAATAAATTAGGAAGTCATGGTGGTGTGTGTCTGTAAGAAAGTTGAGAAAGAAGCTAGGAAAGTTGCTGCAGTGAGCTGTGAGGATGCCCTGCACCCAGCCTGGGCAACAGAATGAGCCCGTCTAAGAAAAAAAAAAAAAAAAAGAATGATTTATTTGGGAGACATTGTTCATTATGTTATACCTGAAGGGTGTACAGGCATACCTCAGACACATTGTGGGTTTGGTTCTAGACAACTGCAATAAAGTGAGTCACATGAATGTTTTGTTTTTTTAGTGCATATAAAAGTTATGTTTAGACTATACTGTAGTATGTTAGGTGTGTAGTAGCATTATGTTTGAGCAATGTACATACCTTAATTAAAAATACTTTGCTAAAAATGCTAACAATCACCTGAGCCTTCAGTGAGTTGTGATGTTGCTGATTGGGGGTGGGTCTTACCTTGACGTTGGTGGGTCTTACCTTGACGTTGGTGGCTGCTGACTGATCAGGGTCATCGTTGCTGAAGGTTTAGATATCTGTGGTAATTTCTTAAAATAAGACAATAAAGTTTGCTGCATTGATTGATTTTCACAAAAGATTTTTCTGTAGCAAATGATGCTGTTTAATAGCATTTATTTTGTTTTCTTTTTATTTCATGTATTTTTTGAGCCCAGTTTATAGATGTTTTATAGCATTTTACCCACAGTATAACTTCTTTCAAAATTGGAATCAGTCCTCTCAAACCCTGCTGTTTTTTATCAGCTAAATTTATTTTTGTTGACCTTTGTTGACCTTTTTTTTTTTTGAGAAGCGGAGTCTTTGTCATTTAGGCTGGAGTACAGTGGCACAATCTCGGCTCATGGCAACCTCCGCCTCCTGGGTTCAAGTGATTCTTTTGCCTCAGACTCCTGAGTAGCTGGGATTACAGGTGCACGCCACCATGCCTGGCTGATTTTTGTATTTTTAGTAGAGACAGGGTTTCATCATGTTGGCCATGCTGGTCTTGAACTCCTGATCTCAAGTGATCTGCCCACCTTGGCCTCCCAGAGTGTTGGGATTAGAGGTGTGAGCCACCATACCCAGCCCTTTACTGGTATTTCAGTAATGTTTACTACATCTTCACCAGGAAATTTCATCTCAAGAAACTATTTTCTTTGCACTTCTGTAAGAAACAACTCCTCATCCGTTAAAGTTTGATCATGAGATTGTAGCTTTTCAGTCACATCTACAGGTTCTACTTCTAATTCTAGTTATCTTTATTTTTGCTACACTGGCAGTGACTTCCTTCACTGAAGTCTTGAACCCCTCAAAGTCATCCATAAGGGTTGGAATCAACTTCTTTCAAACTCCTGTTTATGTTAATATTTTGACCTCCCATAAATCACAGATGTTCTTAAGGGCATCTAGAATGGTTGAATCCTTTTCAAAAGGCTTTCAGTTTACTTTGCCCTGGTCCATCAGCGGAATCATGGTCTATAGAAACTATAGCTTTATGAAATGTATTTTTTTTTTTTAAGATGGGGTTTCACCATGATAGCTAGGCTGGTCTTGAACTCCTGATCTCAGGTGATCCACCCACCTTAGCCTCCCAAAGTGCTAGGATTACAGGCGTGAGCCATCGCACCCGGCTGAAATGTATTTCTTAATTAATCAGACATGAACGTCAAAATTACTTATTGATCCATGTGCTGCAGAATGGATGTTGTTTTGTCAGGCACGAAGACTATTTATCTCCTTGTATAATACATCTCCATCAGGGATCTTGGGTGCGTTGTCAGTGAGCAGTAATATTTTGAAGGGAATCTTTATGAGCAGTAGTTATTTATTTATTTTTTTTGAGATGGAGTTTCGCTCTTTTTACCCAGGCTGGAGTGCAATGGCGCGATCTCGGCTCACCACAACCTCCACCTCCTGGGTTCAGGCAATTCTCCTCCCTCAGCCTCCTGAGTAGCTGGGATTACAGGCATGTGCCAACATGCCTAGCTAATTTTTTGTATTTTTTTTAGTAGAGACGGGGTTTCACCATGTTGACCAGGATGGTCTTGATCTCTTGACCTCATGATCCACCCGCCTTGGCCTCCCAAAGTGCTGGGAATGCAGGTATGAGCCACTGCGCCCGGCCCGAGCAGTAGTTCTTAATAGAGATCTTAAAATATTCCGTCAGTCATGCTGTAAACAGATGTGCTGTCATCCAGGCTTTGTTGTTCCATTTATAGAGCACGGGCAGAATGGACTGAGTATAATTCTTAAGGGCCTTATGATTTCCAAAATGGCAAATGAGCATTGGCTTCAGTTTAGTTTCCAGCTGCATTACTCCCTAATAAGACAGTCAGCCTGCCCTTTGAAGCTTTGCAGTCAGGCATTGACTTCCTCTACCTGTGAAAGTCCTAGAAGGCATTTTCTTCCAGTAGCATCAAAGATCAAAGATCACTGATTATAGATGATAACAGATAATAATGCAACCATTTGAAATTTTGTAAGAATTACTAAAATTTGACACAGAGACATGAATTGAGCACTTGCTATTGGAAAAATGGCACCAATAGACTTGCTTGACACAGATTTGCCACAAACTATCAATTTGTAAAAAAAAAAAAAAAAATGCAGTATCTGCAAAATGTAATCGAGCAGAGCACAAAGCAGGTATGCCAGTATGTATGTGTTTCTAGAGGAAAAGAGGAGAGACAGGGATGGGCAAGTGGGACTAGTTCTTTGAAGAGGAATGGGAGGTGAAATTTGTAACCACTGTGGGATTATGGTATGATGAGTTTAATTTCAGGCCTGAGGGACTTGAGATGGAACAGGGTTGGGCAAGTTTCCAGGACTGTGGTAGATATTGTGGTACCCACTAGCCACATGGAGTTATTTAACTTTAAGTTACATTTTTAAAATTTAAGTAAAAAATGTAGTTCCTCTGTTGTACTAGGTACATTTTAGATGCTTGTCATGTGGTGGGTAGTTTATTGGACAGCTCAGGTTTAGAACATTTCCATCATTGCAGAAAATTCTACTAGACAGCACTATTTGAGGTTACCTAATTTCTGGCCTTGTGTGGTCTATCAGATCACTTGAGTTCTTTAAGGAATAATCAGATTTTTTTTCTAACTAATCCCCTCAACTCTAGAATGAAAGAGAGCTGGACCGGGCGTGGTGTCTCATGCCTGTAATCCCAGCACTTTGGGAGGCTGAGATGGGTGGATCACCTGAGATCAGGAGTTCCAGAGCAGCCTGGCCAACATGGTGAAACCCCATCTCTACTAAAAATACAAAAAGTAGCCAGGCGTAGTAGTGCATGCCTGTAACCCCAGCTGCTGGGGAGTCTGAGGCAGAAGAATCTCTTGAACCTGTGATGCGGAGTTTGCAGTGAGTTGAGATCGCACTACTGCACTCCAGCCTGGACAACAGAGCAAAACTCCATCTCAACAACAACAACAAAAAAAAAGGTTTTGGGCTGAAAAATAGAGAACTGGGATCCATCTAGATGTGAGAATGGATGGGATTGCCCAAAGAGAGGAACAGAGCATTCCATCCTAAGAAGAGCCATAGAAGGAAGGGAGAGAGAAGGAAGGAAAGAAAACTGGGATAACTCTATTATTACTGTCACGCAGAGAGTAAATATCATTTGATCATTGACTTGTAAATATTTATTGCATGCTTGCTATATGCCAAGTATTAGATTAGGTGCTAGGGATATATTGATAAGCAAAAATGGGCATGACCTCTAGTGTGATAGAGTTTTCAGTTTCTGGAGTTTTACTGGAGCGACTGGATTGAAGATTCAGGAAGTCCCAGCCTTCTGGCACTTGCCATATTCTAAAACACTCCATTCCTAGAAGTTGGAATTGGAGGCTGAAATGGGCAAAGATATTATTTAAGGTTAGTTACGTAACCGTTGTGCAGTCACTGCTTCAGCTTCTCAGGAAGTAGTAAATAGGAACACCGTAACTTGAGAGCTTTGGGGAATAAAGTATGTGTATTGTTGGAGGGCAGGAAGGGTAGTTCCTATTGTCCTGCATCTGTCAGCCATGCTCTTTATTGCCGGTTGGATTCCTCCGTGTCCCTTCTCTCAAACTCTGTTCTCTTCCGGTTTCTCTTATTGTCAGTGTGAGTAGTCAGTCACCACATGACATTTCCTAATGCCTAGTGAAGACATACTTCACTTCTCAGTCTATTACCTGCTCATTTATCAGTTTCCAGCAAGTGCAAACAGATGCCACTTGGAATGCCTAGCATTTAAAAGTGGGACCTGTCCGTGGCACCATCAACATTTGAGGCTCCAGGTTTAGGATTTTAGATTTATAGCTGTCTCTTGATGCACTTATATCACATCCTTCACAGAGACTTGCTGAACTGCCTTTTTGACGTCTCTGGCCCATATTATCTTAACAGCCTCCTCACTAATCTCTGACTCTAGATTTCTCCCTGCTAGACTGCCTACACAGAGTTCTTAAGTGTTCTTTGGATTCTGTTGTTTTATCTCACTGTGAAGCTCAAAACTTATCAGTTGTCTCCTCTTGATTATGTTAAATCTAGACGTTTCAGACTAGTATTCTTTCAACACCTGTCTTTTTCTTGTGACTCTCTGAGGAAGCTCCTGTGGTTCAGCCAACTAAGTCTGCTTTTTACCCTGACCTATGGCTTGCCATTGCTGAAATCTGTGCTGTCACTTGTGCTTTTTAAAATGGAATGGCTCCTCCCAGTCTATTTCTTTTTTATCAGTCTCCTTGGCTCCTAGCTGTTTCTAAACCAGGAGGCTTCTGGAAGCCTGTACTGGGTAATACAGGACTTTTTACCTCTTTATACTCACACTAATCTAATTTGAATTTGCATCTCCTCACCTGTCATTTGCTCACTTTGCCTTGCATTATCTTGTCTTTGCAGATGGTTAATAAAACTGATTTTTTAAAATTGGGTTTCTTTTTTCATTGCTTATGGACACAAAACTTGTGCCGAGGGCATAAGTACTGCCTTGACTGTAGGCAGCGTTTCCAGGAGAGGGGTGTTAGAGGCTCAAGCACTGATCAAGTCTGGAGTCTAGAATGGTATCCGAAAGAGCTACTTCTCTCTCTGCCCGTAATTCCCTATTTCACCTCATTGGGTGATCTCATCCTCTCTCTTTGCCTCAGCCTTTATGACATGTTGATGCCTCTCAAATATATGCATTTAATCCATTCCCCTCTCCTGAGCTTCATACCCATATATTACAGCTTGACTCTTGGATCTTCCACAGGCAACTTAAACTAATTACATTTCAATATGACATTGGTCCTTCTTCACCTTCCTTTTCATCCCCAAATTATGTCTCCTTGTGTATTTCTCATCTTGGTTAATGGGCATCTTCCAAATTAGAAGTCTTTGGTCAGTGTCTCATTTTATTCCTTTGTCATTCCCCAAATGTCATCAGTGATTAAGTATATCTTCCAGATTTCTCCTGGCTTTTCCTGCTCTCCATCCCCTTTGCTTTGGCCGTTGTTGAGGCCTCATCTCTCTTCTGAATTTCTTGTTTCTTTCTCTTTTACTGATAGTCTACATGGCCGTAGGGTTGTTTTTCAAAAGAACATCAGTACTTCCATTATTTTGCAGGTTGTGTATTGCACAAAATTGCCATGTTCACACTTTAGAAATGTAGATTTGCATGTTTATTATGACTGTCTCCTGGCAGATGGGAGTAAAATATCTTTTTTTTTTTTTTTTTTGACACGGAGTTTCGCTCTTGTTACCCAGGCTGGAGTGCAATGGCGCGATCTCGGCTCACCACAACCTCCGCCTCCTGGGTTCAGGCAATTCTCCTGCCTCAGCCTCCTGAGTAGCTGGGATTACAGGCACACGCCACCATGCTCAGCTAATTTTTTGTATTTTTAGTTGAGATGGGGTTTCACCATGTTGACCAGGATGGTCTCGATCTGTTTGTTGACCTCATGATCCACCCGCCTCGGCCTCCCAAAGTGCTGGGATTACAGGCTGGGAGTAAAATATATTCTAACATCAGTATGTTATGACAATTAGGGAAGGAAAACCTAAGACACATAAAGATACCTAAGCATTAGAGAACGTCTTTTTTATGTTCTTAGTTCTCTGGCAGGCAAACTCCTTCTCATCCTTTAAAACCCCACATAAATATCCCTTCCTTGTGAAGCCGTTTAAAATATTCTCCACAAGTCAGTCAGTCCTTTTACTGGGCTAATGCCATACTAGGTTATTCTCTTCTTGTAGTGTTTATCACATTATATTGTAAATATTAGTATATGAATCTGTCTGTCCTATTGCACTCCAAGCTCCGCAAGGACTGGGACAATGTCTCTGTTTTATTCACCCTTCGACTTTCGATATGTAGCCTAAAGTCTAGCGCATATCAATAAATGTGTAACAGGCCAGGTGTGATGGCTCATGCTAGTAATCCCAGCACTTTGGGAGGCCAAGGCAGGTGGATCACTGGAGGTCAGAAGTTTGAGACCATCCTGGCCAACATGGCAAAACCCCATCTCCCCTAAAAATATAAAAATTATCCAGGTGTGATGGCGGGCACCTGTAATCCCAGCCTCTTGGGAAGCTGAGGCAGGAGAATCACTTGAACCTGGGAGGCGGCGGTTGCAGTAAGCCAAGATTGTGCTACTGCCCTACAGCCTGGGGGACAGATTGAGACTCTGTCTCAAAAAAAAAAAAATTAAAAATATGTGTAAGAAATATTTGATTGCTTAGCATGATTCAGGCAGGGAGGTAAATACTTACCCACATTATCTCATTTAATCTTCACAATAGCCTCCTGAGTCCTGTCATTACCATGGTTTGTAGGTGAGAAAATTGAGACCAGGGTGGTGAAGTCACTTGCCTTAAGACAAGCAGCTGGTAAATCACGTGTGGTGGCACCGGATGTGGCCCTGGAGGACTTGTGCTAGTGGATCTGTTTTTCTAGTGATTCTCTTGTTTTGTCTCTCAGAATGGTGATGCGGGTGTGCTGGTTGGTGAGACAGGATAGCCGGCACCATCGAATCAGACTTCCACATTTGGAAGCAGTTGTGATTGGTCGTGGCCCAGAGACCAAGATCACTGATAAGAAATGTTCTCGACAGCAAGGTAACTGGTCATAGAAATGTGGAGATCCCTATTATATGGGTTGGTGATAACCAAAGATGCATATTTTCTGGGTGCTCTTGATGGAAAATCTATCGTCTGCCAAAAATACAGCTCTGGAACTGAGCTCTTTGAGCCAACACCGTGGCCCTATTTATTCCTGATTCTTCCCTCCCACTGTGGTAATGTTCAAGGAAGGGCGGGTGAGGGTTGGGAGCGGGCAAGTTCATCCTGTTACCATGAGATGGTGGAGTTGAGTCCTGCCCTGCTTTGCCCAGGGACATTGCTCAATGGGCAGCAAGATGTAAAATCTGGAGTCTACAGGTGAAACCATGTCTCTCTGAGAAGTGATAGGGTTGTGCCATCCTTTACATACTGCCTCATGCAGAGAGTAATATCTTTATGAGACGATGGCATCTAGCACTTGTCTTAGGATTTAATAACGTGAAAGTCCTTGCCCTCAGAAAAAAACCTTATCATGTATCTTATTTTTCCTGTAAACATGCTTACTGCTGCCTGGAGTGTGATCCTCCACAGCAAAGTTTCCCTGCATCGGTAGCACTGATTATGATCTTTCCTATATAAGGTAATCTAAGTGGAGGGATAACAAGCCATGCTTGAGCTGGGTAGGCCCAAGATACAGAGGCAGCAGCTGCTTCTCTCTCTGTTCCCTTCCTCACAATAGCAACTGAAGGAGCATGTGTGCGGGGGGCACCCTGTCCTCTCTGGTGAACAGCTATAGTATCTCTTCTTTCCTCCCCTTCTCAACTGCAGATACCTGTTCATTTATCAGAACAGGAATGCTTAATGTTACCACTTCTCACACATGCTCAGATTGTTCTGCTTCTACAGTCATCTTTCTAGAACATTCTTTCGACTCCTTCCACCCAAAGCCAGCTGAAGTTTTGTTTTCCAGGAATGTGTATTTTACTGCTTTTTCTTTTAAAGGCATCTAATAGTTGTTGTTGTTATTTTTCCAAAATAACTGTGGAAGCCTGATTTAATCCTTGGCCGAGAGCTTGTGTGAGAAATGGGTCTTTTTTTTTGTTTTTTCCTGAGTCAGGGTCTTACTCTGTTGCCCAGGTTGGAGTGTGGTGGTGTGATCTTGACTCATTGCAGCCTCTGCCTCCCAGGGCTCAAGTGATCCTCCCACCTCAGCCTTCCAAGTAGCTGGGACTACAGGTGTGTGGCACCACACCTGACTAATTTTTGTATTTTTTGTAGAGATGGGGTTTCGCCATGCTGCCCAGGCTGGGAGAAATGGGTCGTCTTTTCTGGCTGCAGGGTCTGTGATCCTGAGCAGGCCAGGGGTTCTGTAATAGGGAAAGTTGTGGGGATTAATTGAAGCTGCCTCATAGGGATCTTGACAATAGCTAAGGGAGTACATACACTGTTGGACGTTTTATGGAAGGCTTTAAACCCTTAGAAATTGGTGGGATTTGGAGCTCCAGCCACCTGCATAACAGATGATTACTAATAGGTCTTTAAGGAAACATCTCTTCAACTGCCTCTTGTAGTGAAGCTTCATTGTTTCCTTAGGGAAAATAGGAACAAGTGCCTGGTTCTTTGTTGCATTTGTGTTTAACTTTTTCCAATCTCTTTCAGTACAGTTGAAAGCAGAGTGTAACAAGGGATATGTCAAGGTAAAGCAGGTAGGTATATTTATAACTTGGATTTTAATTTTATACTTGATAATTTTCTTATACTGTTGACTTTAGAGTGTCTGTGCCAGCCAGTGAAGGCTTCTCTGTCATGTTTGGAAGTGATGGATAAATATAGGTGAACATCAGGCAAGGTGCCTGGCATATAGTAAGTGGTTAACATAGCAGTGTTACTACTTACTATCTTACTACTGGTGCTATTGCTGTTATTATAATCATTTTCTGATTGTTTATTCCACAGGTAGGAGTCAATCCCACCAGCATCGACTCAGTCATAATTGGGAAGGACCAAGAGGTGAAGCTGCAGCCTGGCCAGGTTCTCCACATGGTGAATGAACTTTATCCATATATTGTAGAGTTTGAGGAAGAGGCAAAGAACCCTGGCCTGGAAACACACAGGAAGAGAAAGAGATCAGGCAGCAGTGATTCTGTGAAAAGGGATGCTGCCCAGGAAGCTGAGCCTAGTACAGGGACGGATCCTGGGAGCAACCCTAGCCAATGCTCGGTGCCCCCAAAGAAGGGAAAAGATTTACCTGTCAAAAAGGTGAGGGTAGTGTGATTGGTAGATGATGTGGAGATGAAGTGAAATATAATGACTGCTTAATTGTTTTGTACACTGTAAAGTTCAGAAATGCGGGAGGGGTTATTAACCATGATGAAAGAGTCACTTGTTTGCTGTTTGGGTGAATTTTCCTTTATGTGCTTGTCTCTTAAATTCCTGAGGTAAGCCACTTCAAGATAGAGCAATAATGGCAGTGTGTACTGAACAATGACCAACTAAAATGGGTCAGTTGTTTGTGCATCTATAGAAGGTTTTCATAGATCATGAAATTCATATGCTGATGACAAAGTGGAAAATTGGTCAGGCTGTAGTTGGAGTGAGAGAGGGCAAAGAAGGTATGACTCATACTCTGGCATTTCTGGCCTTCATCTAGAAAGCCAGCTGTAAATATAGGAAGGCTGGCTGGGTGCAGTGGTTACCTGTAATCCTGGTGCTTTGGGAGGCCGAGATGGGTGGATCACCTGAGTTCAGGAGTTTGAGACCAGTCTGGCCAACATGGTGAAATCCCATCTCTACTAAAAATACAAAAATTAGCTTGGTGTGGTGGTGCACGCTTGTAATTCCAGCTACTCGGGAGGCTGAGGTGGGAGAATTGATTGAACCTGGGAGGCGGAGGTTGCAGTGAGCCAAGATCATGCCATTGTACTCCAGCCTGGGCAGCAAGAGCAAAATAATAAAAAAAAAAAGAATATAGGGTCAGGTGTTCATGCCTGTGATCCTAGCACTTTGGGAGGTGGAGGCGGGTGGATTACCTGAGGTCAGGAATTAAAGACCAGCCTGGCCAACCTGGTGAAGCTCTACTCTACTAAAAAATACAAAAATGCCAGCTGGGCATGGTGGTAGGCACCTGTAATCCCAGCTACTTGGGAGGCTGAGGCAGGAGAATCACTTGAACCCTGGAGGTGGAGGTTGCAATGAACTAAGATGGTGCCACTGCACTCTAGCCTGGGTGACAGAGCAAGACTCCATCTCAGAAAAAACAAAAAACAACAGAAAAACAAAAAAGGAGAATATAGGAAGGCAGTGGAGTGACATAAAGTCAAACAAATCTTGTTTAATTCTCAAAAACTAAGCTTATTTCCAAGTTTAGTTGGACTTTGCTATCACACAGTATTAACTATTGCCAAATTTAATTATTGGCATTTGCAATTTACATTACCTTTTTTTTTTTTTTTTTAAGCAATCACTGGGCCACTGGAGTCAAGGCTTGAAGATTTCTATGCAGGACTCCAAAATGCAGGTCAGAATACAATTTTGGAATTTCAGTACATTTCATGTTGTAAATGACCACTCCACAGAGGTCTTAATTACAAATGAAATAAAAGGATATCAGTCTTTCTGAATGAGATTAATTTCATTCGGCTATTCTGTGAGAACAAGAGGCTTTTCCCATTGGTAGTAAGGTAGCAACTGGAATTGTTTGGAGAAAAAGCTAAGTTCTTCAAATGAATATCCCTGCTGCCTGTCCCTTTTAAACTTCTGGGTACTTTAAGGGAAGTTGCGTTAACCTTAGTGTGGTTCTTTTCAGGGGAGCATCAGAGATAATATACTGTGACAGCAGTACTGTGCTGCCCTGGCATTAACAGTCAGGCAACATCCTTGAGCAGCCTTTGAGTTCCGCTTCAGTTACATTCCTGGTTGACAAGGGGCAGGTCTAACAGAGCTCACTGGAACCCATGTGTGTGTGTCACACAGTCTGTCATGTTGGATTGGAGAAGGATGCTTTTTATGTATGCCTAGAGTTTTACATCAGATCTTTGGGAACTATTTTGTACTGTGCATCTTCTGTGTATTCTGGGTGGTGTGGTGGTTGAAAACAGACTCTGGAGTCAACTAGATCTGAGTTGGAATCCTAGATTTCCCTCTTAGGAACTATGTGACTTGTGCAAGACACTCAACCTATCTGAGTCTCAGTGCTCTCATCTCTCAAAACTGGGCTACTAAAATCATTTGCCCAAGACTATGGGAATTAAGTGACTTAGTGAATATAACAACCAGACCCACAGAAGATTCTTAGTAGATGTCTGTTTCCTTCTCTTGTGTCCCTCTGCTAGGTTTACAAAGATGAGCAGGTGGTGGTGATAAAGGATAAATACCCGAAGGCCCGTTACCATTGGCTGGTCTTACCATGGACCTCCATTTCCAGTCTGAAGGCCGTGACCAGGGAACACCTTGAACTCCTCAAGCATATGCACACTGTGGGGGAAAAGGTGATTGTAGATATTGCTGGGTCCAGCAAACTCCGCTTCCGATTGGGCTACCACGCCATTCCGAGTATGAGGTAAGCCATGTGGGTAGTGCTGGTGGCTCCTGGTTCTGTCCAGGTGGGCAGATAGATTCAGCCTGGGCTTGCTGAGGGTGCTGATGGCACTGAGGCCCAGGGAAGCGGGATGGAGTTTTTCCAAAGCCGGTGGGCTGAAGTTTTCATTTCTCTGCCTGACTTGTATGCAAGCTTTAAGTTCCCACTTCTGCCTATAATTCAGATTTGGTTTTTTGTTCCTCTCAAAATATAAACCTTTGAGAGCCTAATATATGAACTAGATGAAGCAGCTTAATTATCTTTAGATGAAGAATTGTGGTCAGTGGCTTTTTTTTTTTTTTTTTTTTTTTTTGAGACGGAGTTTCGCTCTTGTTACCCAGGCTGGAGTGCAGTGGCGTGATCTCGGCTCACTGCAATCTCCGCCTCCTGAGTAGCTGGGATTATAGGCATGTGCCACCATGCCCAGCTAATTTTTTTTTTGTATTTTTAGTAGAGACGGGGTTTCACCATGTTGACCAGGATGGTCTCGATCTCTTGATCTCGTGATCCACCCGTCTCAGCCTCCCAAAGTGCTGGGATTAGAGGCTTGAGCCACCACGCCTGGCCGGTCAGTGGCTTTTATCAGATTCTTCAAAAGCATCGGTAACCCCAAAATGATTGAGGACCATTACTCTGAAGGAAACAAACATCATAGATTTCTGTAATGACAGCTTAGTAGATCCAGGATTTGAAAATAAAATAAGAGAAAAGTGTAGAGTCCGTTTTCCTGTGGCTTATATCCAAAATTCAGAAAGGAATGATTGATTTTTTTTTTTCTAAGAATACAAGCAAGATGGATCTCCATGATTCCTTTGATTTAAACAATAAGATGATGAGTCCAGATTTTAGAGTTTTTATTTTGTTTTTTAAAAACTGTGATAGAATATACATAACAAAATTTACATTTTAGCCAAGTAAAATAATTTTTTCTGTTGTAAGTGTATAATTCATTGGCATTACTCTATCCATATTACTATGCAACCATTACTACCATCCATCTCCAGAACTGTTTTCTCTTCCCAAACTGAAACTCTGTACCTTAAATAATACCTTTCTGTTTCCCCTCCCACTCTTGGCAGCCACCATTCTTCTTTCCTTCTCTATGAATTTGACTACTCTAGGTACCTCATATTAGTGGAATCAGACAATATTTATCCTTTTGTGACTGGCTTATTTTACTTAGCATAATGTCTTTAAGGCTCATCCATGTTGTAGCATGTGACAGGATTTTCTCTGCTTATTTTTTTTTTAACTACCAGCACTCACTTTTTATTTAGGTGAATAATTATAACTTAGGTTACTGGCTACGTGACACAAATGAAATCTTTGTGCCAGACTTTCCCCTAGTCAATACTGATTCTTTTAAATTGAGGCATAATTTACATATGATATGTTGCATAAGATGTATGGTTTGATCAGTTTTCATAAGTGCATACAATCTTGCCACTATCATTCTGATTAAGATACAGAAGATGTCTATCCTCTCATCCCAGAAAGTTCCGTTGTGCCTTTTTCTAGTCAATCCTCCTTCAAGGATTGCTCTTATTTCCTTCAACATAGATAGTTTTTGTCTCTTCTAGAGCTGCCATATGTAAATGGAATCATACAATGCATACTCTTTTTTGGTCTGCCTTTTTTGGGTCTGCATAATTTTGGGATTCATGTGTGTTATTGTGTATATCATGGACATGTGTACTTTATTTTTTTTTTTCCCTTGAGTAAATATTTAGGGATCCCAGCCTGGGCAAACATGGCAAAACCCTGTCTCTGCAAAAAATATAAAAAAGTTAGCCAGAGGTGGTGGAGCATGCCTGTATTCCCAGCTGCTTGGGAGGTTGAGGTGAGAGGATCACTTGAGCCCAGGAGGTTGAGGCTGCAGTAAGCTGTAATAGTGCCACTTTACTCCAGCCTGGGCAACAGAGTGAGACCCTGTCTCAAAAAAGAAGAAAAAAAAAGAGTAAATGTTTGGAGATGGAATTGTTAGGTCATAGGGTGGGTATATATTGTGCCTTACTTTAAAAAAAATAAATATTTTTTATTGTTAAAGACTTATTTGAAAATTTAGGAGGGAAAGTCACCCATAGTCCTCTTCCCTATTGCAGGGCCCCTGGCTAACAGGGCCCTTAGCCACTGAGCCCTTTTCACATAGTGATTGATCATGGTGCTCATACCTTTTTCATATGATGAATGTTGCTGTGCTAAGGAGAATGCTCACAGCAAGAGCTGTGGTAGGCTGTGCCTCTCTATGTGAGGCACAATGAGCCAGTAAGCAAAGTTGTTACTCATATACCCTTTTATATCACTCTCTATGATATAATTTTGAATAAACATGTTAGAAAGGAAAAGGTGACAAATAAGTAAAATAATTTTTCCTATTGTAAAAATAATGTTTTCAATTAAGAAAATATAAAAAAATTGGCTGGGAGCGGTTGCTCAAGCCTGTAATCCCAGCACTTTGGGAGGCTGAGGTGGGTGGATCACAAGGTCAAGAGATGGAGACCATCCTGGTCAACATGGTGAAACCCCGTCTCTACTAAAGATACACAAAATTAGCTGGGCATGGTGGCGCGTGCCTGTAATCCCAGCTACTCGGGAGGCTGAGGCGGGAGAATTGCCTGAACCCAGGAGGCGGAGGTTGTGGTGAGCTGAGATCGTGCCATTGCACTCCAGCCTGGGTAACAAGAGCAAAACTCCGTCTCAAAAAAAAAAAAAAGAAGAAAATATAAAAAATTAAGTTTGAAGCAGAACAAAGACCTTCCATATACCACTGCTAACTAAACTGTAGAGCTTATTTGAACTTCACCCATTTTTCCTGTATTATTCTTTTTCCAGAATCCAATCTCACATTTCATTAATTTGTTCTTTCTTCTTAGTCTCCCTCAATCTGTGATAATTTCTACTTTCCTGTCTTTCATGACCTTGAACTTTTGATGCATACTGGTTCATTGTTTTTAAGATGTCTTTTAATTCGGGTTTGTCTAATTTTTTTTCATGATTGGATTGACGTTATGCATTTTTAAAAAAAATTACTGAAGTGATATTTCTGATTGTGTCTTTTTCAATATATCGGGGTGCATGATGTAGAGTTGGTTTATTACTGGTGATGTTAACTGTGATTATTTTCTTAAGGTGGTGTCTGCCAGGTTTCCATCTTCAAAGTTACTGTTTTTCTTTTTTTTTTTTAATTGATGAATATTTTGGGGGAGATATTTTGAGACTGTGCTACTATTTCTCCTCAAACTTGCACCCGATGATTTTAGCATCTATTGGTGCATCTTGCCTGAAATAGTTATTGTATTGTATTTATTCTATGGTGACTTTATACTTCCTTCATCTAACTTGTTAGTTGAAATTATTCTTTGTGAAAGAGCTGTTCTGTCTTTTTCATTAGTTACTTATTCAATCATTTAATAGTATGGACTCATGGATGTTTATTCTATACGTTATAATTTAGTACTATAATTATTTTGTTTCTCAAATTGTTCAGCTTTGGTTATTGAAAACCCCTTTAGGTCAACTCTTGTGTCACTTTTATATACTTCCAGCATCTTTTGGGCAATTCTTGATTTTCTGGCCCCACAAGATGTTCCAGGTTTATCTGGAGTGAACCACTTCTCTAAAAAGACCTAGGTCTTTTTTTTTTTTGGAGAATGATATTTATAAACTAAGACTTGGGCACTAGGTTTCTGTGAGAGAAGTGGTTGATTCCAGAGTGTCCTTGCTTCTAGGTCCTCTCAGCCAATAGAAACAGAAATACATGTATGAGTCCTAACCCATACATACACACACACACACACACACACACACACACACCCCTATAATTCTGTGTTTATCTACCTTTATTTGTGTGTGGAAAACCATGAGTTCATATTCATATCTCTGATGCCATTCCAACTCTGTGAGTTTCATTCTTGTTTCTCTTTTTCCTTTTTTTGTAACTGCTTTCCAGCAGTGAGAAACCTGGCTCTCATTAGTTACAATAAATTCATTTACTTGTTCAGTCCTAGTGTACCCATGAAATAGTTACAGGATTCCTACCCATACCACTGTGAGAAAGACACTAACTAACTAGAGTACAGTACTTGCCTGTAATTCTTTTTGTCTTTAGCCTTTTGGTATTTAGTCAAAACACTGTTCTCCAAAGCTAGATTAGTTATTACATTTTCTTCCTCACTCCCTTTAGTGTGGTTTCCTCACTCATTTGTAATACAGCTGTGCTTATTTATTACTGCCTATATTTCATTTTGGGTTCTGCACACATATTGACTAATTTTGATTGTTTATTGGGAGAATGTGACATATTACTGATTTTAAGACTGAAAGCTGTTATACAAAAAGGCATTTTACTTGGCTTAACAAGTCCAAAAGAGCACTCTTGATTTTCTTCCCCAAACCTGCTTTTTCACCTAACCTTTTTTATCTCACTAAGTAACACTGTCCCAAAACATGCAGCCCATTAATAAGTTCTGTTGGTTCAATTCCAAAATGTATTCAAAATAGGATTGCTCCTTGCCATCTCAGCTGCTACAGCTCAGCTCTAGTGTAAGCTGTGATTTTCTGGCCTAGACTGCTGTAGCAGCCTCCCTAACTGGTCTCTCCATGTCCCTCCCTACTCTTCCTACAGTCCTTTCTTCACACAGCAGGCAGAGTGATCTTTTAAACGTATGAATCAGGTTGCCCTTCTGGGCTTGGTTTGTGAGGAAGGGCTGGGCCCAGCCTGTCAGGAGCACTGAAGCTTGTTTCTTGCTGTCCTTTCCATCTCAGCTTTACTCTCTTCTCACCTCCAGCTGGCTAGGTGTGGGAAAGACCTGCCAGAGCCACAGAGGATGAGGTGGTTCCTGTAGCCAAGAAGATGGACAAGATGGTGCAGAAGAATACAGCTGGAGCATTGGATTTGCCAAAGGAGCTTAAAAATATTCAGCTTCTCGGGTAGCTGGGATTACAGGTGCCTGCCACCACACCTGGTTAGGTTTTTTGTATTTTTAGTAGAGACAGGATTTCACCATGTTGGTCAGGCTGGTCTCGAACTCCTGATCTCAAGTGATCTGCCTGTCTCAGCCTCCCAAAGTGCTGGGATTACAGGTGTGAGCCACCCCACTCGGCCACATTTTCAAAAGAATGAATTTAATAATAAAATAGTCCCACTTTTTGTGGTCTATTTTAAAATTTGTAATTCAAGTTTTTTGTTGTTTTAAAAAAGTGTAAATCAGATAATAGCACTCTTTGGTTGAAAATTCTTCAGTGGCTTCCCGGTAGATTCAGAATAGAGGGCAAACCCCTTGTTGGCCTTTAAGGCCCTTTATGATCTGGCTCCTGCCATGTCTCTGCTGCTTGGCTCCAACAATTCAGGCCATACATTTGGGCTGTATTACCTTCTTTCTGTTTCTTGGTTGCACTGAACTGTTCCTCATCTCAGGGCCCTTGCTCTTGGCCTCCTCACTATCTGAGACACTCTTCCCACAGACCTTGCTTGCCTGGCTGCTGTCTCATTTCAAGTCACTTCCTGGGAGATGCTTTCCCCTAACACTTTTAACTAAAGAGGCAACTTCTACCCCCTGGTACTCTATCCCAGTTTCCTTATTGTTTTCTTAGCGATGTTAACTCTTTGAGTTTTCTTCTGTTTATTTAATTGCTTATTTATTATTTGTGTTTCCTCCTTAACATACAATTTCTATAAGGGGAGAGGCTTTTCCCATTTTGTTTCTTGCTAAAGTCTCAGTGCCTGGAACAGTGTTTGGCCCTAGTACATACTTACTGAGCATTAAATATTCTTAAGTAAATGAATGATTCAGTTGAATTAAATGGACACACTATCAATACAAAGAATGTGAATGCAGTGTATGAATTGAGTATGGCTTAATTATTTTGATTAAGCCATAGTTGTTAAAGAGTTTAATGCCCAGTTTTTTTTCTTTCAACTAGCCATGTACACCTTCATGTGATCAGCCAGGATTTTGACTCTCCTTGCCTTAAAAACAAAAAACATTGGAATTCTTTCAATACAGAGTACTTCCTAGAATCACAAGGTAAACAGTGTTCTTTGGTTTTCACATTTGTTTCATTTTCTGAGCTGTTCTCATATTTGATTCGATTGTTTCCCTGAATAACA
Organism: Callithrix jacchus; assembly: GCF_049354715.1. NCBI lineage: Eukaryota > Metazoa > Chordata > Mammalia > Primates > Cebidae > Callithrix > Callithrix jacchus. The sequence continues at coordinate 140,171,414 of NC_133502.1, read as the reverse complement.
ACCTGACCTAAAAAACCTATGTACAACTTTGTGTTCCCTATAAAGGGAGCCCTATGAAAAGAAACTGGATGATTTGGATTGTAGTATTATTGCCACTTTGCTGTGAGTTGCCTTCTTGGGGGACCTAGAAAGCTATTATGTCAAGGTCAGTGTTTTATTGTGACACGGGGGGCTTAAAGGCTGTTGTGAGAATTATTGGAGTTCATGGATAAGAAAGCTGTGGACCGGGCCGGGCGCGGTGGCTCACGCCTGTAATCCCAGCACTTTGGGAGGCTGAGGTGGGTGGATCACGAGGTCAAGAGATCAAGACCATCCTGGTCAACATGGTGAAACCCCGTCTCTACTAAATACAAAAAAAAAAAAAAAAAAAAAAAAATTAGCTGGGCACGGTGGTAAGTGCCTGTAATCCCAGCTACTCAGGAGGCTGAGGTAGGAGAATTGCCTGAACCCAGGAGGCGGAGGTTGCGGTGAGCCGAGATAGCGCCATTGCACTCCAGCCTGGGTAACAAGAGCGAAACTCCGTCTCAAAAAAAAAAAAAAAGAAAGCTGTGGACCGTTCTTTGTCTCTTCTGCCATCAGTTGGGTGGGAGCTTCGGGGCTCCCTCATGTCGGGAATGGTGAAATAGCAGGGGGAAGGCTTTGTATATGTAGAATAGATCATTTCCTGGTATGTATACTGTGGAGCTTACGCATTGCTGGGGTGTTCACAATGGCAGCTGTCATTTATCAAGGGCCAACCAGAGATAAAGTACTGTGATAAGCTCTTGCCAGAGTAACATGGATTGCCTAGAGTGTGTCCTGAAGGAGTGTATTATTTCAAAGCTAAGTTGCTCGTATTTATAATCTGATCAAGCTCTTTTTGCCTGAGTTAAGTCTAAACTCAAGCTTATGAGCTTTAGAATACCTGGCCTGGCATACTGATTGGAGTCATGGTTTTGATTTCTTTCTTTTTATTTTTTTTGGTATCTCATATTGGTTTTCTAGAGTAGCTGGGACTTGACTTTTCTTCCTTGCTTGCAGCTGTGATTGAGATGGTACGAGAGGCTGGTAGAGTGACTGTTCGAGATGGGATGTCTGAGCTCTTGAAGCTGCCCCTTCGTTGTCATGAGTGCCAGCAGATGCTGCCTTCCATTCCTCAGCTGAAAGAACATCTCAGGAAGCACTGGACACAGTGACTCTGCGGAGCCTGAACTGCTGCTGCGAGTGTGACCAAGAGCAAACTACTGGCACCTATTCTGGGTTGCTTGTGAACTTCTACTCACTTCCTAAATTAAAACATGCAGCTGTTTCTCAACTTTTTTTCTATTATTGAGTGGCCACAATGTAGAGTGGCTCATAGTAGTTCAGGAATTAGGAATTTGGGTTTGTTGTAGATGTATTCTCTGGTGAGGGTGGCTGAAATATACCTGACCCACCATCTTCAGGACCCATATCAGGTCTGACCAGTGGGAGCAAAGCCATGTTCACGTTGATCTAATGCATAGTATGGAAGCAGTGGGCTGGTTATATATTTCTGTTTCTTAGATTTATCCTCTACCTCTGTAGGCATAGACACCCTTTAAACAGAGCAGCCAGAGTGGCCTCTTGTTTATCCTGAAGATACTGATGGGTCTTGTTTTCTTTTGATATTCTTTCCCCTTCCTTCATGGGGAGGCTTAGTTTGTCCAGTCTTTCCATGCCCTTCTATCCCAGATCACCTAAATGCTCCCTTCTCAGGAATTCTGTCTCATGAGTTCTTCACTGTGAGCAAAGAAGCCAGATGAGGGTGTAGAGGGTGGAGTTTTCTTCTAAATCAAGGGTTCCTGGCTGGCGAGGAAACACTCAGCCACATGTTCATTATGATTCAGCTATGAAGTCGCCTTGGAACTGTTGTCTGAAAATAAAGTTAATTTAATTGAGGCTCTCTCTTAAGTAGGTGCAAACTGTCGAAGTTCAGCCGACAATCACAGCGGATACCAATGCATGAAAAGGTGACTGGTGAATGAAAAAGTTGCACAGAGCCACTACTTTATTTTTCCCTGAGAACAAGTTTGGTTGAAACAGTTGTATTTAGTTGTTTTTTGGGATAATATTAGAACTAAAGGTGAAGGGAAAACTAAAACGTTGTTTTTGATCAAATTGTGGATATTTTGGGGATGTGACTTTTCACTCAAATTGTGAGGAAAAAGAAAACACCCGAGAGCAAAGAACTACTGAGGCGAAGCACCTGTGGAATCCTCTCAAGAGGAGCAGTCATTGTGTGAAGGTTCAAATTCAGCAGTTAGCATGGAACTTTCAGAACCCGTTGTAGAAAATGGAGAGACAGAAATGTCCCCAGAAGAATCATGGGAGCACAAAGAAGAAATAAGTGAAGCAGAGCCGGGGGGTGGTTCCTTGGGAGATGGAAGGCCGCCAGAGGAAAGTACCCATGAAATGATGGAGGAGGAAGAGGAAATCCCAAAACCGAAATCTGTGGTTGCACTGCCTGGTGCTCCTAAGAAAGAGCATGTAAATGTAGTATTCATTGGGCATGTAGATGCTGGCAAGTCAACTATTGGAGGACAAATAATGTATTTGACTGGAATGGTTGACGAAAGGACACTTGAAAAGTATGAAAGAGAAGCTAAAGAGAAAAACAGAGAAACTTGGTACTTGTCTTGGGCCTTAGACACAAATCAGGAAGAACGAGACAAGGGTAAAACAGTAGAAGTGGGTCATGCCTATTTTGAAACCGAAAAGAAACATTTCACAATTCTAGATGCCCCTGGCCACAAGAGTTTTGTCCCAAATATGATTGGTGGTGCCTCTCAAGCTGATTTGGCTGTGCTGGTAATCTCAGCCAGGAAAGGAGAGTTTGAAACTGGATTTGAAAAAGGAGGACAGACAAGAGAACATGCAATGTTGGCAAAGACAGCAGGTATAAAACACTTAATTGTGCTAATTAATAAGATGGATGATCCAACGGTAAATTGGAGCAATGAGAGATATGAAGAATGTAAAGAGAAACTAGTGCCATTTTTGAAAAAAGTTGGCTTCAATCCCAAAAAGGACATTCACTTCATGCCCTGCTCAGGACTTACTGGAGCAAATCTCAAAGAGCAGTCAGATTTCTGTCCTTGGTACATTGGATTACCGTTTATTCCGTATCTGGATAATTTGCCAAACTTCAGTAGATCAGTTGATGGACCAATCAGGCTGCCAATTGTGGATAAGTACAAGGATATGGGCACTGTGGTCCTGGGAAAGCTGGAATCAGGATCTATTTGTAAAGGTCAGCAGCTTGTGATGATGCCAAACAAGCACAATGTGGAAGTTCTTGGAATACTTTCTGATGATGTAGAAACTGATACTGTAGCCCCAGGTGAAAACCTCAAAATCAGACTGAAAGGAATTGAAGAAGAGGAGATTCTTCCAGGATTTATACTTTGTGATCCTAATAATCTTTGTCATTCTGGACGCACATTCGATGCCCAGATAGTAATTATAGAGCACAAATCCATCATCTGCCCAGGCTATAATGCGGTGCTGCATATTCATACCTGTATTGAGGAAGTCGAAATAACAGCCTTAATCTGCTTGGTAGACAAAAAATCAGGAGAAAAAAGTAAGACCCGACCCCGTTTTGTGAAACAAGATCAAGTATGCATTGCTCGCTTGAGGACAGCAGGAACCATCTGCCTTGAGACCTTTAAAGACTTCCCTCAGATGGGTCGTTTTACCTTAAGAGATGAGGGTAAGACATTTGCAATTGGAAAAGTTCTGAAACTGGTTCCAGAGAAAGACTAAGCATTTTCTGGGTGATCCTGCACAATACTGTGAGGAAGATTGACTACAAAAGCCTACTTCACACCGCCTTCTCTTATTTTCTGCCCATTGATAAACCTCTCCCCATATTTTGCAAAGAGAAAATTCACAGCAAAAGTCCACATTATATCAGCTTTCTCATATTAAGAGCTCTGCTATGCCACTATTGAATTTTTCCCAAGATTCTCGCCCCTAGCCGCCCCCCCTTCAAACTCTGCTTCCTTGGTCAGATTTGGCAATAGCTTTGTAAGTGATGTGGACATAATTGCCTACAATAATGAAAACCTACAAGAATTTTTTTTATTTTTCATTTTCCCCTTAGGCATATTTAGTATTTTTTTCCCCAGGCAGATCATTCTGAGTGTGCGTGTGTGTGTGCACATGTTACAAAGACAACTACCATGTTAATAAAATATTCAATTTGAAAAAAAAAAAAAGAAAACACCCTTAACAAAAGCTTCTTCTGGAGAGAAAAAGCCTCACTCCATAGAGACATTTGAACTCAATGTGTTTTACAAGCAAGATGCCACAGTGGTGACTTAGTGAGCATGGGTATAGTAATAATTACATAATTAATGATCATAGCAGCTCGCATTTGTCTCACTCCCATATGCCCTGCATTATGCTAAACACTTTGCTGAAATGATCTCATTGAATTCTCACTGTACACAACTCTATGAGATTAGGTACTATTGTGATTTCCCTTTAATGGATGAGGATCTAATAATATTCCATAATGGGTCCTGGGCACCATCCAAAATTGGTGTTGATTCTGATGCATCAAACTCATTATTTCTGAACAGTATAAATGCAAGACTAACAACAGAAGCCATAGAAGGCCAGGGTCCTTGGATCTGTGCTGATCAAAAGCTTTGTGTGGTATTTCATTGATTTCCCTGAGATCATCCAGTTCCTTTAGCCCTTTTTGTCCATCTCTCACTACCCAACGTCTTTCTTCTCTTTACTCTGCTCCTTCTGCACTCCAGGAATGTAATCCTTACCTCATTAGCCCATCCATCCATAGTTCTTTCCATCTGGCTTGACGCTGGGCCTTTGGGCCTGCTTGATTGTCTGCTTCTTCTCCTGCAGTCGTTGTCTACTTACCCTGTGGCTTCTGGAAGTTCTTCTCCAACCCTGCTGCATTCGTAGTCTTTTCTGTGCAGTCATCAGGTACCAAGTACAGAAACTCTTGAAAATCATGGGCATATTAGTTAAGAACAGGCTCTGGATTCAGACCTGGGTTCCAATCCTGGCTCTGCTACTCAGAGCTGAGGAATCTTGGGCAAATTACTTATTTTCTCTGAACTTCAGACTTCACATATGTAAATGGGCATAACAGAGTTGGATTATAAGGATTAAATAATCTATGTAAAGGGTTTAGCACAGTATCTGGCATGGAGAAGAACCCAATAAATGGTAACTGGAAGCCTCTGCTTTTATCTGAATGGAGTTTGGGAAGGAGGATTCACCTGATCCATGCCTCTCTCTGCATCTGAAGCCTTACCACCCCTAGAAACTTTCTAAATATGTACTCCCTGGACTCCTTAGGTCAGAATTACTGGCTTCCCTTTAAAAAAATATAAGCACTGGGGGTTTAACCCCAGAATTACTGAGTCACAATCCTGAGGGCCTAGGAATTTTCATTTAAACCATCCAGGGTGAACTTTATTTTACTGAGGTTTCAGAACCACAATATAAATGAACCTTTGGCTTCAAAGCACCTTGCATTTCTGAGGCTTCCAGATTTGGCTGTGCCCTGCCAGGACACAATAGCATTTTCTGGTTAGCTGCCTGGGCCTGTCATAGGACTACCTTCCCTCTGCTGACTCAAGGTTATTTCAGAGTCCACGGAGACCTCTGGCATTAGGTGAAGGGGAGTCCATCGTTACAGGGATCAGCGCTTCCTTTCTTAGGAGTTTGACAGAGCCCCTTGGGCCCCTGGGTCTTAGGAGCCAGGTCTGGAAATGACTTCCCCCTCAATGGCTCCCATTCCCTCTTCATGCCCAGAGGTCAGTCCAGGGGCTTGTCTAGAACCTGTAATGAACACTACCAGCCTTAGGCTCAGAGCGTAAGTGTTTTTCCTCCTCTGGGTCTGTCTTTGAGATACCCAGGTACAAATGGTCTTTGTAGGGACCAGATCATACTTGAGGTGGTCGTTAAGGATGTCTTCTGATTCAGGGACATTTTCTAGAGCCTGGCATCTCATGGTCACACAGACTGGACATGGCTGGATATCAGAGATTCAGGACTTATCTGTCAGTGTTGGCCTAACTGCTTCCCTCTGCTTCCAACAACTCCAACTCAGAGAGAGACTTTTGCAGACCTCTGAAGATTCTACCACAGACTAATTTTTTCAAATGTGATGGAAATAATGAACATTATGTACATTCAGCATAATGTACATTTACATATTTTGTATATGTCATCAGAGAGTTTATGGAGCCACTGAAGTGCTTCTGTAGGGTCTATGGACCCTAGTTTAAGAATCTCAAGAGAGAAGGATCATCATCCGCATCTGGGATGTACAGGAGAGGGTTCCAGGTCACCGTGGAGGACTGGCATCCATCACCATGCCTGGCTAATTTTTGCATTTTTAGTAGAGGCAGGGTTTCACCATGTTGGCCAGGCTGATCTCAAACTCCTTAGCTCAAGTGATCCACCCACATTCACCTCCCAAAGTGCTGGGATTACAGGTATGAGCCACTGCACCTGGCTTTTTCTTTTTTTTAAAAAAATATTTTAGCAACCAAAAAGCAGCATTGTAGTCCTGGCAGCTACAAATTGAAAGTTGACACTGCCCCCACCCCCAACCTGTACTGTTTAACATTTATTGGAGAAAATAACTATCTTCATTCACATTGAAGAATTAGTTGCTGGCCAAGGACCTTTTGTAGAAGCTTCCCCAGAAACTAGGAGGTCCTCTTACAATGCTGGTTGGAGTTGCCAGGGTCCAGAGGCACCTCCATGTCCTGGGTCACCAGATAACCAGCCTTGCTGCTCTTTCCCCAGCTGCATTCTGGAGGTAAGAGGCTGGGCCCAGGGCACAGGAGGGGGCATCTGGGAATGTCTGAAGAGCCAGTTGAGCAGCTGGATTCTTCTCTACTATGGATAGCATTTCCACAATCACAAGCATTCCCTAGGTTACAAATAACATTGCTCAGAGACTAGCAACTTTTTTCTGTTGCTTTCAAGAACTGGTAAAGTGGAAGATGTTTATGACAAAGCAAGAGGGTCAATAGGTCAAATGCTAAAATATGGTCCCTCCAGCTGGCCAGGCATTAGGAAAGACCCAAGTGGTGGGAGGGAGGCCCCAATAGGTATCTGTATCCCCGCATCTCCACAGTAGCTCAAACCCACATAAAGGGGACACCTTTATGTGAATGAGAAAAGGTACCCCCTGGAGGCAGAAGCTTTTAGCTCACACTCACTTGAGACTGAGGGCCATAAGACTGTACAAGCTTACAGCGTGGATCCCTGTTTCTAATAAGGTTCTCTAGAAAGGTAGTTTTTTGATTCTCATCTTGTACCCAATGAAGTTAAAAGAATCTGGAAGAAAACAGGCTTCCAATAAAATTTTGTTGTGTGAATGACACCTGTGTCAATACACTTGGAATGGATGTAGGAAAAACTTTTTCTGTTACATCTGAATTTATCAAACGTGTTGTCCAGTGAGTATGCGTCTATGCCCTGAGAAAGTTTTTTTCTTTTTTAAAAAAATCCTTCTTTTTACAGGTGTTGACCTTTAATTTTTATTATTTAAACATTTTTTTCTTGCCTTCATTTTTTCTTCATATGACTTTGGAAACATTCTGATAAACATCTTGCTGCCAGTGTTTATGGGAAAAAGTACATCTTACAGGTTAGAATTAGCAGAACATAAGCATGTTAATATTTTTCCACAGAATGTTCCAAATTATCATTCTTTACTAACAAAGCAAGTGATTAGGGAAATTGGGGTTTTCCGTACTTTTTCTATGAATTGTCTATTTTCGGGGCCTCCCACGTTTGGCCACCAGATGGCAGCATTTGAACAATAAATTTTTAATTGTCTTTTATAAGACAGCTGTTTTTGAAGCACTTTTATATATCTTATGTTTCCTCAATACTTCAAAATTAAATATGTAAGGGGCTTTTAAAATAATACTGATGTGTGTTTAACAGATCTCCTAATTAAGATAGACGTTTGAGGGAAAACCAGTGTGTGGGTAAAAATACGAAAAATACACTATTGACCAGGAGGCTCTCTGTTGGACTGAGAGGCGAAATAGACTCTAAAGTTGGCTGGAAGCTGGGCTTAGTGGCTCACGCCCGTAATCCCAGCACTTTGGGAGGTCGGGGCTGGCAGATCACTTCAGGTCAGGAGTTCGAGACCAGTCTAGCCAACATGGCAAAACCCCGTCTCCACCAAAAATACAAAAATTAGCCAGATGTGGAGGCATGTGCCTGTAATCCCAGCTACTTGGGAGGCTGAGGCATGAGAATTGCTTCAACCCAGGAGGCTGAAGTTGCTGTGAGCCGAGATTGCACCATTGCACTCCAGCCTGGCGACAGAGCAAGTCTCTGTCTCAAAAAACACACAAACCCAACAAAACATTCTTTCTATTAAAAAAAAATTAGTAATAAAGTTGGCTACAGCCAAGGTTGAAGCCTGATTCTGGTACTCATGAAATGGGTGTTGGGGCATGTCAAATGCATGATAGTTGTTGAAAGAAAATATGCTGGCAAATTTTCTTAATTTGACCCCAAGTTAGAAACCTTCTCATTGCAAGAGGACCTGGGAGTAGCACTGGAAGCAAACACTTCTTTTGGGCATATTCTTGAAAAATGGCATCATTTTTACGTCGATGATTGTTAAGTCACTGGTGGTCAGATATTAGAGGAAGCACTGTCAAAGCAGGATGGTCAATACACAGAGGTATTAGGTAAAGTAAAGGCTGTGTCTGCATTTTCCATGGGTCAGCTTCCCCGCAAACCTTCTTTTGTTAGAAGAACCTAGCTTCATCTATTTTCCAGCTCTGCCAAGCCTTCTGTCTTTTAAGGAGGCAGAATAAAAGTCCCAATGCCAAATAGTACAGAATATTAAAATTGAAATGGACTTTATATACCAGGGCTCCTGACGTTTTGAGGGAGTTGTAGATCCAGAATTTGGTGAAGATGATATCCCCCTTCCCATATGTTTTGCATGTAATTTCAAGAGAGGCACTCCAAAAATCAATAATCCATGGATTATCTAGGGAAGATCTTCTCAGCTGGGTGTGTGTGTGTGTGTGTGTGTGTGTGTGTGTGTGTTCCCTAGACTCTAATTATTTTGAACCAACTGGCAGGCCTTTTTTCCAAACTACACACAGAAAGTCACTCTGCTACCACTGGGCATCTAATTTCTCCAGTGTTTTGGGCCGACAAACTTTAATCTTTTGCCTGGAGAATCTGTCAAAACTCTTTATTTTAGTAGCCTCTGATGTTCCATTGAGGGATTTGAAACATAGAAGTGATTGTTATAATACCAGCAACCAAGTTATGTTCTAATTAAACATCAAGAGTGTTTGCATTCCCAAATTCATGCTGGGGGAGAATATACTAAAACGTTAATTAGCGATCCTCTCTTGGTGGTAAGAATGTGGATAATTTAAATTGTGTTATATTGTTGTGCATGCTTCTAAATTAGCTACAGTGAATACATATTTGGGGGTGTGAAAAAAGCTTCAAATTTTATTTTAAAAAGTGATAGGTCACAAAGGAATGTAATCAACATTCAATTGTTTATATTAATAGCTGATAAAGCAAAAAATGGCTAATAATTTGTTTTTTTTTTTTTACAAATAATACCAGTTTCATTAGAGTATTCTATGGCCCTCCAGAGACAGGCATCCTGCAAGACCAGATTTGCTTGAGTCAGAATGACACACGTGAAGGTAATTCATGTCCTGGATCTGATGTTCCTAACAGTAGATCTAGAAAAGCAGTGGCTTTTTCTCTGTTTGCCCCAACCTCAATGTCTGTAAGACACCAGCTACGTTTTAGTTATTCAAAATTGTCCGTAGCAACTTTCTGTTTGTACTTATAAATGCCTTTCACCACTCATTGAGATCCCATGACTTCCCTTGCAAGTTATCTTCATATGAAATGTTATTCTAGGTTTCCAAATATTGAACCACCCTTGAATTCTGGGGGTGAATCCTCTTGGTTCCCTAGGGCTTCTCTTTCAGGGCTGATTTTGACTCTGAAACATTTATGATGGGATGGGTTTGGGGAATAAGATTTATAGATTCATTTATGTATTTGGTCTGGTCCCCAGATTTTGACAAAAGTATCAGGAAAAGGGGAAGAAAGATGGAACTTGAAAATGAGAAGAATGGTTACAATTTTGGCTTGTTGAATCAGTTCCCAGAACATCCTTTGTAGTAGAGAAATCAAGTAATGGGAGAAGTGGAAAGAAAACAAAAAAATCAGTGAAGCTAAACCAATCTACATAGTGAAGAGAGAAGGGGGAGAAGGACTAAAAAAGATATATGAGGTAAATATTTGAGGCAAACTCTAAGGCATCTGTAAAATGGGAGCTTTAGAGTGTCCTGGGAGATTTGGGGAAGAGAGGAAGGGGATTTGAAGAAGGATTGGTCTCTCTGGGTATAAATGAATCCTAAAGATATGTTTTTGAGAGATGCAAGCAAAGATTATATACTGGATTTAATGTTTTGTTTTTTTCTTTTTTTGCTAGGGACAGGGTCTCCCCAGGTTGCCAGGCTGGTCTTGAACTCCTGGCCTCAAGCGAGCCTCTCATCAGCCTCCTAAAGTATTGAGATTATTGGGATGAGCCACCGCACCTGGACTTTTGGCCAAATTTTGACTTCTGTTCCTATTCCACTTTCTCATATCTTGCATTTTGTATTTCTTCTTTTTTTATTGATTACATTTGCTAGTTGTTTGCTTATAAGATGGTGTTTTTTAAATTTTTATTTTAGAAAAGTAGTTCTTTATAACGATTTTATTTTTGCATTTCTTTTCCTTTGCTTTCTTTTTCTTTTAATAAAACTTTTGAGTCAAAAACAAAGTTCACATACTTTAATATTAAGAATTTTCTATGGCTCGGCGTGGTGGCTCACACCTGTAATCCCAGCACTTTGGGACGCTTAGGCAGGTGGATTGCCTGACGTCAGGAGTTCGAGACTAGCCTGACCAACATAGTGAAACCCCGTCTCTACTAAAAATACAAAAAATTAGCTGGGCCTGGTGGCAGAGACCTGTAATTGGAAGGCTGAGGCAGGAGAATCACTTGAACCCAGGAGGCGGAGGTTGCAGTGAGCCAAGATTGCGCCATTGCACTCCAGTCTGGGCAACAAGAGCAAGACTCTGAATCAAAAAAAAAAAAAAAAAAGATTAAAAAAAAAAGAATTTTCTTTTGTCTGTGTGTGGTGGCTTACACCTGTAATACCAGCACTTTGGGAGGCTGAACTAGGCAGATTGCTTGAGCCCAGGACGGAGTTCATGAGCCCAGGAGGGAGTTCAAGATCAGCCTGGGCAACATGGTGAGATTCTGTCTCTACAAAAAATAAAAAAAATGAGCTGGGTGTGGTGGCACACACCTGTAGTCCTCCCTGCTCGGGAGGCCAAGGTGAGGACTGCTTGAGTCTGGGAGGTCAAGGCTGCAGTGAGCTGTGGTCATGCCACTGCACTCCAGCTTGGGTGGCAGAGTGAGAACTTGTCTCAAAAAAACAAAAAAAGAATTTTATTTTTATTACGAATTAAATTTTTAAAAATAATGAAAATATTTATGGTTACAAATTGAATGCTGGGTTGGACCTGAGATTTACAGAGACTATCTTGGCTGTTGATAACAAGAAAATAGTTACTCTAGTTTCGAGACTTGAACCATCAAGTGTTCTTGTTTCCTTCAGAGAAGTCACATGTCAGGATGCTAAAGTGTAACTCTAGGATAAGGCTTTGTTTCTTCATATTTCACAATTTCTTGCTTTTGAGATGGGTTCTCACTCTGTCACCTAGGCTGGAGTGCAGTGGCATGATTATAGCTCACTGTAGCCTTGAACTCCTGGGTTTGAGCGATCCTTCCACCTTAGCCTACAAATATTGTTTCTTCCTATTTTCTTTTTCTTTCTTTCTTTTTGAGTCTGAGTTTTGCTCTTGTTGCCCAGGCTGGAGTTCAATGGCATGATCTCAGCTCACTGCAACCTCCACCTCCCGGGTTCAAGTGATTCTCCTGCGTCCACCTCCCTGATAGCTATACAGTAGCTGGGATTACAGGCATGTGCCACCATGCCTGGCTAATTTTGTATTTTTAGTAGAAACAGGATTTCTCCTTGTTGGTCAGGCTGATCCCGACCTCAGGTGATCCACCGCCTTGGCCTCCCAAAGTGCTGGGATTACAGGTGTGAGCCACTGTGCCCGGCTTTTCTTCCTATTTTCTTATACATGTGTATGCCTCTACCCCACCACCACGAAAACACAGGATCTGCCATTAGTTGTTTATACTTCAGCATGATTTTATAGATCACTATTATCTCTTCCAGACAGAAATTTGCATTTCAATTCTGTTTGTACAACAAAAAGCTTTGTCCTCAATTGAAGAACTTTTAATTTTGATGAAGTCCAACTTTTCAATTTTGTCTTTTATAAATTGTGCTTTTGGTGTTGTAAAGTCATTGCTAAACTGGCCTAGATTTTTCTTCTTTGTTATCTTCTAGGAGTTTTATAGTTTTATGGTTTAGATTTATGTCTGTGATCTATTAGGTCTATGAGTCAATTTTGTGAAAGGGGTAAGATCTTTACTTAGATTCATTTTCGTGAATGTCCATTTGAAGGATTTTTTTTTTTTGAGAGAAGAAAAAAAAGGAGTGAAGGAGAGGAAGAAAGAGGAAGAAGAAGAGGGAGAGAGAACGGAAATGTTGCTCTATTCTAAAAAAAATGGGCATTAATAATGGCCAATCAATATTTCATTTAAACCTATGAGTAGGTGTGATGTGGTATTGACAAGAATGTATATTTTGTGTATTTAAAGTGGAGAGCTCTATAAATATTTATCAAGTTTACTTGTTCTGGATCTGAGTTTGAGTCCTTGATATCTTTATTTTCTGTCATATTGAGTCTAAGTCTCTATGTATCTGGGTGTTAGGATCGTTAGCTCTTGTTGTTGCATTGATCCTTTTACCACTATATCTTTGTTGCTTTAAAATCTATTTTATCAGATACGAGAATTGCAACTCCTGCTTTTTATTTATTTGTTTATTTTTGCTCTCCATTTGGTTGGTAAATCTTTCTCCATTCCTTTGTTTTGAGTCTTTGTGTATCCTTGCATGTGAAATGGGTCTGGATGTAGCATACGTTGGGTTTTGGCTGTATCTTTTGATTGAGGGATTTAGTCGATTTAAATTTAGGATTACTGCCATTTGATGTTAATTGGCTGTTTTATCCTTTCGTTGATGTAAATTCTTCTTTATGTTGATGCTCTTTACTTTTTGGTATATTTTTGGAAAGGCTAATACTGGTTGTTCCTTTCTATGTGTAATGCTTCTTTCAGAAGCTCTTGTAAAGCAGGACTGGTGGTAATAAAATCTCTGAGTACTTCCTTGTTCATAAAAGATTTTATTTTTCCTTCAGTTGTGAAGCTTAGTTTGGCTGGATATGAAATTCTGGGCTGAAGATTTTGTTCTTTAAGGATGTTGAATATTGGCCCCCACTCTCTTCTGGCTTGTAGAGTTTCTGCTGAGAGATCTGCTGTAAGTCTGATAGGTTTACCTTTGTAATTAACCTGACCTTTCTCTCTGGCTGCCCTTAGTATTTTCTCCTTCGTTTCAACCCTGTTGAATCTAACGATTATGTGCCTTGGGGTTGCTCTTCTTGAGGAATATCTTTGTAGTGTTCTCTGTATTACCTGGCGTTGAATATTGTCCTGCTTTGCTAGTTTAGGAAAATTTTCCTGAATAATATCCTGAAGAATATTTTCCAGCTTGGATTCATTCTCTCAGTCGCATTCAGGTACACCTATCAAATGTAAATTTGGTCTTTCCACATAGTCCCACATTTCTTGGAGACTTTGCTCATTCATTTTTATCCTTTTTTCTCTAATCTTGTCTTCTTGTTTTATTTCATTAAGTTGGTCTTCGACCTCTGATATCCTTTCTTCTGCTTGAACAATTCGAGTGTTTAAACCTGTGCATACTTCTCGGAGTTCCTGTATTGTATTCTTCAGTTCCATTAATTCACTTATATTCCTCTCTAAGTTGTCTATTCTCATTAGGATTTCGTCAAACCTTTTTTCAAAGTTCTTAGTTTCTTTTACATTGGGCTACAACGTGTTCTTTTAACTCACAGAAGTTTCTTTTTTTTTTTTTAAATTTTTTATTGGATTTTAGGTTTTGGGGTACATGAGCAGAGCATGCAAGACAGTTGCGTAGGTACACACATGGCAGTGTGCTTTGCTTTTCTTCTCCCCTTCACCCACATTTGGCATTTCTCCCCAGGCTATCCCTCCCCACCGCCCCTCCCACTGGCCCTCCCCTTTTCCCCCCAATAGACCCCAGTGTTTAGTACTCCCCTTTCTGTGTCCATGTGTTCTCATTTTTCATCACCCACCTATGAGTGAGAATATGCGGTGTTTCATTTTCTGTTCTTGTGTCAGTTTGCTGAGGATGATGTTCTCCAGATTCATCCATGTCCCTACAAACGACACAAACTCATCATTTCTGGTTGCTGCATAATATTCCATGGTGTATATGTGCCACATTTTTCCAATCCAGTCTATTATCAATGGGCATTTGGGTTGATTCCAGGTCTTTGCTATTGTAAACAGTGCTGCAATGAACATTCGTGTACACGTGTCCTTATAGTAGAACGATTTATAGTCTTTTGGATATATACCCAGTAATGGGATTGCTGGGTCAAATGGAATTTCTATTTCTAAGGCCTTGAGGAATCGCCACACTGTCTTCCACAATGGTTGAACTAATTTACACTCCCACCAACAGTGTAAAAGTGTTCCTTTTTCTCCACATCCTCTCCAGCATCTGTTGTCTCCAGATTTTTTAATGATCGCCATTCTAACTGGCGTGAGATGGTATCTCAATGTGGTTTTGATTTGCATCTCTCTGATGACCAGTGACAATGAGCATTTTTTCATATGGTTGTTGGCCTCATATATGTCTTCTTTCGTAAAGTATCTGTTCATATCCTTTGCCCACTTTTGAATGGGCTTGTTTGTTTTTTTCCTGTAAATCTGTTTGAGTTCTTTGTAAATTCTGGATATCAGCCCTTTGTCAGATGGGTAGACTGCGAAAATTTTTTCCCATTCTGTTGGTTGCCAATCCACTCTAGTGACTGTTTCTTTTGCCGTGCAGAAGCTGTGGAGTTTCATTAGGTCCCATTTGTCTATTTTGGCTTTTGTTGCCAATGCTTTTGGTGTTTTGTTCATGAAGTCCTTGCCTACTCCTATGTCCTGGATAGTTTGGCCTAGATTTCCTTCTAGGGTTTTTATGGTGCCAGGTCTTATGTTTAAGTCTTTAATCCATCTGGAATTAATTTTAGTGTAAGGTGTCAGGAAGGGGTCCAGTTTCTGCTTTCTGCACATGGCTAGCCAGTTTTCCCAACACCATTTGTTAAACATGGAATCCTTTCCCCATTGCTTGTTTTTGTCAGGTTTATCAAAGATTGTATAGTTGTATGTATGTTGTGTTGCCTCCGGTGCCTCTGTTTTGTTCCATTGGTCTATATCTCTGTTTTGGTACCAGTACCATGCTGTTTTGATTACTGTAGCCTTGTAGTATAGTTTGAAATCCGGTAGTGTGATGCCCCCCGCTGTGTTCTTTTTGCTTAGAATTGACTTGGCTATGCCGGCTCTCTTTTGGTTTCATATGAAGTTCATGGTGGTTTTTTCCAGTTCTGTGAAGAAAGTCAATGGTAGCTTGATGGGGATAGCGTTGATTCTGTAAATTACTTTGGGCAGTATAGCCATTTTCACGATATTAATTCTTCCTAACCATGAACATGGAATGTTTCTCCATCTGTTTGTGTCCTCTCTGATTTCATCGAGCAGTGGTTTGTAGTTCTCCTTGAAGAGGTCCCTTACGTTCCTTGTGAGTTGTATTCCAAGGTATTTTATTCTTTTTGTAGCAATTGTGAATGGCAGTTCGTTCTTGATTTGGCTTTCTTTAAGTCTGTTATTGGTGTAGACGAATGCTTGTGATTTTTGCACATTGATTTTATATCCTGAGACTTTGCTGAAGTTGTTTATCAGTTTCAGGAGTTTTTGGGCTGAGGTAATGGGGTCTTCTAGGTATACTATCATGTCGTCTGCAAATAGAGACAATTTGGCTTCCACCTTTCCTATTTGAATACCCTTTATTTCTTTTTCTTGCCTGATTGCTCTGGCTAGAACTTCCAGTACTATATTGAATAGGAGTGGTGAGAGAGGGCATCCTTGTCTAGTGCCAGATTTCAAAGGGAATGCTTCCAGTTTTTGCCCATTCAGTATGATATTGGCTGTTGGTT
Organism: Callithrix jacchus; assembly: GCF_049354715.1. NCBI lineage: Eukaryota > Metazoa > Chordata > Mammalia > Primates > Cebidae > Callithrix > Callithrix jacchus. Next base: position 140,155,136 of record NC_133502.1, on the reverse strand, counting down.
TGTCATAAATAGCTTTTATTACTTTGAGATACGTTCCATCGATACCGAGTTTATTGAGGGTTTTTAGCATAAAGGGCTGTTGAATTTTGTCAGATGCCTTCTCTGCGTCAATTGAGATAATCATGTGGTTTTTGTTTTTGGTTCTGTTTATGTGGTGAATTACGTTGATAGACTTGCGTATGTTGAACCAGCCTTGCATCCCCGGGATGAATCCTATTTGATCATGATGAATAAGTTTTTTGATTTGCTGTTGCAATCGGCTTGCCAATATTTTATTGAAGATTTTTGCATCTATGTTCATCATGGATATTGGCCTGAAGTTTTCTTTTCTTGTTGGGTCTCTGCCGGGTTTTGGTATCAGAATGATGTTGGTCTCATAAAATGATTTGGGAAGGATTCCCTCTTTTTGGATTGTTTGAAATAGTTTCAGAAGGAATGGTACCAGCTCCTCCTTGTGTATCTGGTAGAAATCGGCTGTGAACCCGTCTGGACCTGGGCTTTTTTTGTGTGGTAGGCTCTTAATTGCTGCCTCAACTTCAGACCTTGTTATTGGTCTATTCATAGTTTCAGCTTCCTCCTGGTTTAGGCTTGGGAGGACACAGGAGTCCAGGAATTTATCCATTTCTTTCAGGTTTACTAGTTTATGCGCATAGAGTTGTTTGTAATATTCTCTGATGATGGTTTGAATTTCTGTGGAATCTGTGGTGATTTCCCCTTTATCATTTTTTATTGCATCTATTTGGTTGTTCTCTCTTTTCTTTTTAATCAATCTGGCTAGTGGTCTGTCTATTTTGTTGATCTTTTAAAAAAACCAGCTCTTGGATTTATCGATTTTTTGAAGGGTTTTTCGTGTCTCAATCTCCTTCAGCTCAGCTCTGATCTTAGTTATTTCTTGTCTTCTGCTGGGTTTTGAGTTTTTTTCATCTTGCTCCTCTAGCTCTTTCAATTTTGATGATAGGGTGTCAATTTTGGATCTCTCCATTCTCCTCATATGGGCACTTATTGCTATATACTTTCCTCTAGAGACTGCTTTAAATATGTCCCAGAGGTTCTGGCACGTTGTGTCTTTGTTCTCATTGGTTTCGAAGAACTTCTTTATTTCTGCCTTCATTTCATTGTTTACCCAGTCAACATTCAAGAGCCAGTTGTTCAGTTTCCATGAAGCTGTGCGGTTCTGGGTTGGTTTCTGAATTCTGAGTTCTAACTTGATTGCACTATGGTCTGAGAGGCTGTTTGTTATGATTTCAGTTGTTTTGCATTTGTTGAGCAGTGCTTTACTTCCAATTATGTGGTCAATTTTAGAGTAGGTGTAATGTGGTGCTGAGAAGAATGTATATTCTGTGGATTTGGGGTGGAGAGTTCTGTAAATGTCTATCAGGTTTGCTTGCTCCAGGTCTGAGTTCAAGCCCTGGATATCCTTGTTAATTTTCTGTCTGGTTGATCTGTCTAGTATTGACAGTGGAGTGTTAAAGTTTCCCACTATTATTGTGTGGGAGTCTAAGTCCTTTTGTAAGTCATGAAGAACTTGCCTTATATATCTGGGTGCTCCTGCATTGGGTCCATATATGTTTAGGATCGTTAGCTCTTCTTGTTGTATCGATCCTTTTACCATTATGTAATGGCCTTCTTTGTCTCTTTTGATCTTTGTTGCTTTAAAGTCTATTTTATCAGAGATGAGAATTGCAACTCCTGCTTTTTTTTGCTCTCCATTTGCTTGGTAAATCTTCCTCCATCCCTTTATTTTGAGCCTTTGTGTATCCTTGCATGTGAGATGGGTTTCCTGTATACAGCACACTGATGGGTTTTGGATTTTTATCCAATTTGCCAGTCTGTGTCTTTTGATTGGTGCATTTAGTCCATTTACATTTAGGGTTAATATTGTTATGTGTGAATTTGATACTGCCATTTTGATGCTAAGTGACTGTTTTGCCCATTAGTTGTTGTAGATTCTTCATTATGTTGATGCTCTTTAGCATTCAGTGTGATTTTGGAATGGCTGGTACTGGTTGATCCTTTCTATGTGTAGTGCCTCTTTCAGGAGCTCTTGTAAAGCAGGCCTGGTGGTGACAAAATCTCTGAGTACTTGCTTGTTTGCAAAGGATTTTACTTTTCCTTCACTTCTGAAGCTCAGTTTGGCTGGATATGAAATTCTGGGTTGAAAGTTCTTTTCTTTAAGAATGTTGAATATTGGCCCCCACTCTCTTCTGGCTTGTAGTGTTTCTGCTGAGAGATCTGCTGTGAGTCTGATGGGCTTCCCTTTGTGGGTGACCCGACCTTTCTCTCTGGCTGCCCTTAGTATTCTCTCCTTTATTTCAACCCTGTTGAATCTGATGATTATGTGCCTTGGGGTTGCTCTTCTTGCGGAATATCTTTGTGGTGTTCTCTGTATGTCCTGCAATTGAGTGTTGGCCTGTCTTGCTAGGTGGGGGAAATTTTCCTGGATGATGTCCTGAAGAGTATTTTCCAGCTTGGATTCATTCTCTTCATCCCCTTCTGGTACACCTATCAAACGTAGGTTAGGTCTTTTCACCTAGTCCCACATTTCTTGGAGACTTTGTTCATTCCTTTTTGGGCTTTTTTCTCTAATCTTGGTTTCTCATTTTATTTCATTGAGTTGGTCTTCGACTTCAGATATTCTTTCTTCTGCTTGGTCGATTCAGCTATTGAAACTTGTGCATGCTTCGCGAAGTTCTCATATTGTGTTTTTCAGCTCCTTTAATTCATTCATATTCCTCTCTAAGTTATCCATTCTTGTTATCATTTCCTCGAATCTTTTTTCAAATCTTTTTTCAAGGTTCTTAGTTTCTTTGCATTGATTTAATACATGATCTTTTAGCTCACAAAAGTTTCTCATTATCCATCTTCTGAAGTCTAATTCCGTCATTTCGTCACAGTCATTCTCCATCCAGCTTTGTTCCCTTGTTGGTAAGGAGTTTTGGTCCTTTCTAGGAGGCGAGGTGTTCTGGTTTCGGGTATTTTCCTCCTTTTTGCGCTGGTTTCTTCCCATCTTTGTGGATTTGTCCGCTTGTCGTCTGCGTAGTTGCTGACTTTTCGATTGGGTCTCTGAGTGGACACCCAGAATGTTGATGATGAAGTATTTCTGTTGCTTGGTTTTCCTTCTACCAGTCTAGCCCCTTCGCTGTACGACTGCTGAGGTTCGCTCCAGACCCTGCTTGTCTGGGGTGCACCTCTAGCTGCTGTGGCACAGCGAGGGATGCTACCAGTTTCTTTTTCTGCTCTCTTTGTCCCAGGATGATGCCTGCCTAATGTCAGTCTTTTGGATATAGAGGGGTCAGGGAGCTGCTTGAGGAGACAGTTTGTACTTTATAGGAGCTTAATTGCTGAGCTGTGCACTCTGTTGTTCATTCAGGGCTGTTTGGCTGCTATGTATGATTCTGTTGCAACAGAGCTCATTAAAAAAACCCTTTTTTTTCTCAAATGCTCTGTGTTGAGGGGTTTGGGCTTTATTTTTGGATGTCCGTTGAGGTCCTGCCCAGCTAGGACGCAGACTAGCCACTGTTTGCCTGCCGAGGCTCCGCCCTGCTGTTGTGAGGCTCGCCCTGGCTCTGCTGTTCTGCTGTGTTCTCCGCCATGCCCTGCGGTGGAGTCTCTCTGTTGTAGCGGGTTGCCTCGGCAACGGCAGGCTGAGTCAGCAGTGGGCGTGTATCTCAGTAGGGACGGGTTGCCTCGGCAACGGCTGGCTGCGTCAGCAATGGGCGTGTATCTCAGTTGGGGCGGGTTGCCTCGGTAATGGTGGCCGCCCGTCCCCCTCAGAGCGTCTCGGGCCGTCTGCATGGGGTTTATTTGAAATCGCGGTTTTGTTCGTCCCACTGGGCCACCCCTAACGCTCTGTCCCTGAAATCCCGTGGGCTGGCTCACTGTCCAAGTCTAGCTCAGTCTCAAGTCCAGCCCTCTCACATCTCCGGTTGCCGGTTCAATGGGGCACCCGGACAAGTGCGCCCTGTGGGGAGCGCTGGGCAGGGCCGGCCGCCGCCACCCCGGCTGCTGGCTTTGCCAGGCGGAGGTTCTGCCTGGCGTTCCGCGTCTCCTCTTCACTTGGGAATTTCCCCATTCCGTGGGCAACAAAGATCAGTCTGGAAATGCAGCTCCGACTCACCTCTCCGCGGACACAACGAGAGCTCCAATCCTGGGTTGTTCTCACAGCGCCACAGAAGTTTCTTATTATCCATCTTCTGAAGCCTGATTCTGTTAATGGGATGTGCTGGTTCTCCATCAAGCCTTGTTCCCTTGTTGATGTGGAACTGTGATCCTCTTTAGAGGGAGGGGCATTCTGATTTTGAGTATTCTCAGCCTTTTTACGCTGGTTTCTTCCCATCATTGTAAATTTATCCACCTGTCGTCTTTGTAATTACCAACTTTCAAATTAAGTCTCTGAGTGGACGTCCAAGTTGTTAATTCCCAGGGCCTAATTATGAGCAACCCACTGCACCGGCCAAAACAGCAGCGTTAAAACTGTTGGTGCTTTTCTGCCTGGGAATCTCCAGTCTGGCTTCCTTCTTGAGTCCGTAATAGGCGACTCTGCCTTCCCGGAGCTCCAAACCTTGGTCAGAAGGGGAACCAATCCCGTTTACTCTGCACCAAGAGCTGCCGCACTGAGGTGCTGGCAAAACCGCTGCGCCCGCCACGAGTCGCACCCATGCAGCTCCTCCACTGGGAATCTTCTGCTCTGTGAGCGACCAAAATTTGTCTGAAAGTGTGGTGTCCTCTCGTTTTCTGAGCTTTCACTGGGAGCTGCAATCCCGAGATATTAGCGATTGGCCATCTTGGATCATTCTTCCATTTGAAGGATTTTTAAGCATTACTTGATGTGGAGGTTTTTAAATATAAAGTATTTCCTTTTCTCCCAATATCCTATTTTCCTAATAATGAGAATTTGTGATTAAAATAATTTTAAGAGAAAAGAATACAGTTGCTAGCAGAAAGCCATCCAAATTAGGGAGACTGGAGTGTGAGATCTCCCCCATTCTCCAGCTGTTTTTATTCCACTGACAGCTGGCAGCAGGGTGGGATTACAGGAGCCACTGCCTTCTCTGGGCTGCACGTGTCAAACCTTTCTAACTTCAAGGAAGCCATCAGCAGAGGCCCCCTATCTCCTGCCTGTGTCTGTCTGCCAGTACATGCCATGGGTTGGGAGCAGTGCTCAAAGAACTGTGCATTTGCTTTGGTATCTTAATCCCAAATCCACTTTGAGATTTGGGGAAGAATGACCAACCTCCAGTGTTGCTGGAGTTCACTTGCTTGAACTAGGGAGGTGAAAAGTGTGAAAAGTCAATTCTTTGTGGAAGGCATGATTGAATTGTCACAATTGAAGAACTTGTCACAGTGTGTGATCTGCCAGAGGCACACTCCAAAATACCAAAAATTCTCCAGGAATGTTTTAACCTTTTTGAAACCCCAGTTTGCATTTCCAGGAGCCAGGCTGTGTGCACAGTGTTCTGTAAAGACAGTTTGTTTCTTCAGTTAAAGGTGATGGGAGGAACACCGGAGTGGTGTTCACTGCTGAGAAAGAGATGGGAACTCATTACTGAACGAGAGATGGGCGTAGAGAGCATCATTAGGCTGCCCAGGCATGTGGGCAAGCAGTGAGAAGAGGAGTCTTTGGGAACAAAAGTAAGTCCTGTGCTAGATTTGCCAAGAGAAATACCAACTGATTTCTTTAAAATGAGATCTGCCAGGTGTGGTGGCTCACACCTGTAATTCCAGCAATTTGGGAGGCTGAGGCAGGTGGATCACGAGGTCAGGAGTTCAAGACCAGCCTGGCCAATATGGTGAAACCCCATCTCTAATAAAAATACAAAAATTAGTTGGGTGTGGTGGTGGTCGCCTATAATCTCAGCTACTTGGGAGGCTGAGGTGGATAATTTCTTGAACTCGGGAGGTGGAGGTTGCATCGAGCCAAGATGGCGCCACTGCACTCCAGCCTGGAAGACAGTGTGAAACTCCGTCTCAAAAAAAAAAAAAAAAAAAAATCCCACTTCTTATCAGGGACCTGGGAAATATGGTCTGCTGGGTATAGAGACACTAAATAAACAGCACCGAGACTCCCTGTGTGTCAGTCACTACTCCTGGCAAATGCCAAAATGCACCACTTTGCTCGAGGAATTTACAACTCTAGGTGTTTGTGTCACAGGCCGAGGGGGGAGTGGAGGATGTGGCCATCAGGATAGAATGCTTCCCATAGGCCAAGGCGCCTTCTCTTGTGTCCACACACAGCATTTTCCTGAAACTGGTTACTGAGCCTGGAATTTCTGTTAATGTTCAAAGGCAAGTTGAGAATTACCCAGCAGAGCTGAGGGCTGGGGGCATGCCATCTTCCCTTAGTCCCCTTCATAAAAGCTCCTGTGCTGACCAGCTGCCTCTCTTTCCAGAGGGTGGCGGTCCAGTTTTAATTATGTTAACACAGGGAGTATAGCTAAGAAACGACTTACTCCATCAAAATCTCTCGCCACGGAGAGCACAGCGACCAGCTGTTTGAATCCTCCCTGCTCTGCATGGCTTTTCTGAACCTCCGCTCCTTCTCTGTAAACTCAGGGGTTAAAACCCTAAGAATTAAACCAAGTAAAGTATGTAAAGTGACTGAACACAGAGCGTGGCCCAGAGGGTTGAGTTTCCTCATCTTCCCGGATAAGGGAAGTGGTGATGAGACCAGGTGAAGCCCGAGGGCCTGCCCCAGAGGCAGTGCTGGAAGCAGGTGCGGGCAGCACCCAGGAGGTGTCGGGGAAGTTTCCTGGGGGAGAAAGGGGAGAGGGCCTGCGGCTTCGGACCTCCGGGGGAGACAGGCTGAGAGCTGGGCCTGGTGGGCTGCACCGAGTAGGGAGAAGCGGCGGCGGAATCCTCGGCACGAGGGCGCCCCCGAGGATCTCCGGGCTCCTTGGCTCACTGGTAGGCGCGGGAGGCGCCCATGGGGCTCCAGCGGGGTCCTGGGAGGCGGTGACCGGAGGGAGTCCCAGATGGCTTGGGATGGAGGAGGCTAAGCCCAGACTTGCTCCCAGCTGGCCGCCCAAGCACCTTCGGCTGCAGACCGAGCTAGGGCGCCGGGACGCTAGTGCGGAGACCTCCCTGGGCTTTGGGGTCGTGGAAAGCTCCGAGAGGCTCTGGTCCCGCAGGCGCTGCTTGTCACCGGGACCGGGCTTGGCTCGATGTGGGCAACAGCAGCTACACTGCGGCCGCTGCTCCTCCCGGGCCAGGGCAGCGTGGGGGCCGGGAGGAAAGGGAAGCGTAATTTCCTCGGGTCTCCTGTGTGGCCAGCCTAAAAGTGGGGTTTCCGTTGCCTTCTGGTGAAATATCTGCGCCTCTTCCATCCTCAGTAACCAGTACTGATTTTCCTTAGCGTCTCCTATTAACTAAAGTGACCCACAACCTAGATGACAGCCTCAGTAGAAGCTTTGGGGTCACTGGGTTCGAATCCCACACCTACCAACCACTTAGCAGCTGTGCAACACTTGGTAAATTGTCTTTCTGTTCCTCGGATTTCTCACTTGTAAAACAGACACTGTAATACCATCTACTTTGTAGGATGAATGTCAATATTAAATGAAATCATGAGAGTAAAGCACTCGGTAGATGGTCACTCCAAATGTGGTGATTATGTCAAGGAGTTGTTTTTCAAGGGAAACTTTGCTGTGAAGTTGGTTTAATACATTTATTCATCTGCATTCTTTGTTTCTTTTCTGTCCTAAGGAACTACACAACAATGAGCAGGCCAAAGAAAACAGCAACTTTGGTAGATGCTAAATATGGTTTAGGACCAAGTTAGACATTCTCGATGAGACAAGTCGCTTTTAATTCAAAGTAATTTTGAGATAGAAAATGATTTAGCCCCTCTTCCAAAGATAAGAACGAACAGTAGTAATTTCTATATTAATTAATAAACCTATGTTTTTAAAGTGGAAAAAACTTTCTGACAGGTGACAGGTTTAGGGAAGTTCATTTCATAAGTGTCTGGAGCAACAGTTAACTTCAAGATTAACCCCATCATTTGGCCAGGAACAGAATCACTTCCCACTCATTTGCTGTGCCAGTGTGGAAAGTAAACATGCTGAATAACTGTAAACACCTGTTGTTACAGTACTGTTCACCCTCTGCGTCCTTTCCTACTGTTTTCCAAATGCCCTATCTTCCAGCCCTGTAATCTCTAAGCCAATATGACTAATAGCAAAGGTGGTCATAAGGGCATTTTCCCTCCTTCTGTGACTCATTTCTTTCTGTGTGAGACGACTCCATAGACACAACACAATTGAGTCTTCCATATTATCTATGCCTTTATTTAAAACCCAAAGAGGACTTGTCAAAAAGAAAAGAAATGCTCTTTAAAGGTGAACCATGCAGTCAAGTTACTTGCTTATAATCACATTTATAGTCTAGCTTAAAAGGACTTTGCATTATAATAAAAGTGTTTCTGAATTGCTTTTTAGTTCCTCATCACTGTATTCATTATAGTTTTGTTTCTTGAGAGAAAAGCCTAATATATTTTTTAAATGGAATTATATAATTGCATAGTCGTTTTCAGCCATATAAAAGCCAACATTAAAAGTGAGCAAAGGGAAATAATTGCCACTTGCAGGCTGGAAGAGGTAAATCATCTGATATGTAGTTCGTGTGCTTGAGGGATTTAATTTGACATCAACAGAAAAAGACTTTTTTTCTAAAGAGAAAATATCTTATAATTTAATCCACAATGTATTTAGCTATAGAAAGTTTTACTGACAGAATTCCTGTAATGTTTTTCTGATTCATTCGGTGCTTAACAAAGGGATTACTTTAGCTCTTACTTCTTTTTTTTTTTTTTTTTTTTTTGAGATGGAGTTTCGCTCTTGTTGCCCAGTCTAGAGTGCAATGGCGCGATCTCGGCTCACCGCAACCTCCGCCTCCTGGGTTCAGGCAATTCTCCTGCCTCAGCCTCCTGAGTAGCTGGGACTACAGGCACGCGCCACCATGCCCAGCTGATTTTTTGTATTTTTAGTAGAGATGGGGTTTCATCATATTGACCAGGATGGTCTCGATCTCTTGACCTCGTGATCCACCCGCTTCGGCCTCCGAAAGTGCTGGGATTACAGGCGTGAGCCACCGCGCCCGGCCCTAGCTCTTACTTCTTGATTGGTTGTTGTATGATTCTTTAATCTTAACTTTTATCAACTAGTGAAATAAAATAATTATAGTGAGAGATTCTAACATGTGCATATCAAACTTGGACATCTCTGTTAGGGAAGCAGGAGCCTAGAGGAGCCAGAATGACACCATTTTAAAATAAACTCCATCTTAAAACTAGCAAGGCACATTCCTTGCCAGTCATGACCCATGGTCCTAAGATGTTTACAGCTAAAGCAGCAGCTTGTTAATGCCCGCAAGGACACACTCCTACAATAACAGAAAGTCCAGATGTGCCAATAGCCATAACAGTATGTGCTTTCAATATAATTGTAGTTATGATTTGATGTACGTACATACTTCAATATTGTAAATTTTGTCATGCTGTCTGCTAACCCTTATGTAGACTCAGCTTAGCTTAGTCTTTACAAAGCTAAGACCCCTACATAAGAAAATCTGAAAACAAAGATGGTGCGTTCCTCTGCTTACGTTCTGAGGGTGCTGTACTCTGGAATGGAGTAGCTTCTAATTAACTTGCTTCTCTCACTGTACTCTGTGACTCACCTTGAATTCCTTCCTGCATGAGATCCAAGAATCCTCTCTTGGGGTCTGGATCAAGAATCCTTTTCCAGTAACAAATCCAGGAGACAAAAAATAAGTTAAGACATATAGGAATTGAGCAATTCAATAATGATTTGTGTGCATGTGTGCGCCCACGTGCATACATACACTTATGTGTATGGGATCTAGAAAGATCTTTATATCCTTTGAATACAGAAGATACACATTTCCCCCCATGTGATCATGGTACATTTAAAATAGTTGATCCCATATTTGGCCACAAAGAATATGTTTCTTTTCTTTCCCTGGAGGCAGGGTCTCACTCTGTCACCCAAGCTGGAGTGCAGTGCCATGATCATAGCTCACTGCAACCTCAGACCCAAGCATTCTCCCACCTCAGCCTTCTGAGTAGCTAGGACTATAGGTACATGCCATCGCATCCAGCTAATTTCAATTTTTAAAATATTTTGTTGAGATGAGGTCTCACTATGTTACCTAAGCTGGTCTGAAACTCCTAACCTAAAGTGATTCAGTCGTCCCCCACCCTCCAGCCTCCCAAAGTGTTGGGATTACAGGTATGAGCTACCACGCCTGGCCTAAGCATTCTTGATACATTAAAAACAGAAGAGGTATACCATAGGCCATGATATGGTTTGGATCTTGTGTCCGCATCCAAATCTCATGTTGAATTGTAATCCCCAATGTTGGAGGTAGGGCCTGGTTGGAGGTGGTTCGACGTGGGGGCGGTTTCTCATGAATAGCTTAGCACCATTCCTCTAGTGCTGTTCTGCTGATAGAGTTCTCATGAGATCTGGTTGTTTAAAAGTGCAGCACCTCCCACCCCGCCCTGCTCCACTGCGTAAGATGTGCCTGTGTCTCCTTCGCCTTCTGACATGATTGAAAGTTTCCTGAAGCCTCCCAAGAAGCTGAGCAGGTGCCAGCATCATGTTTCCTGTACAGCCTGAGGAACTACCCTGTCTCAGGTAGTTCTTTCTTTTTTTTCTTTTTCTTTTGTATTTTTAGTAGAGATGGAGTTTCACCATGTTGGCCAGGCTGGTCTTGAACTTGTGACCTCAGGCGATCCGCCCACTTTGGCCTCCCAAAGTGCTGGGATTACAGGCATGAGCCACCACACCCGGCCACCAGGTAGTTTTTTATAGCAGTGTGAGAACGGACTAATACAGGCCACAGTATTTGAGCATAATTAAAATTATAAATTAATAATTTTTAAAAGTATCTGAAAATCTTGACCACTTGGATATGAAGAATTATGCTGCCAGATAACTTTTGGATTATTAAAGAAATCAATGCCGAAATCACACTCTTAGAAATGTAAAGTCTAACATTTTATACCAGAATCTGTAGGATATAGCGAAAGCTCGTTTCAGATTAAAATTGATTTAAATAGCTTTCATTATACAGGCAAGAGTCTGAAGATAAACTCATCTTAATAATTTAGAAAAAATACATAAAAATAAAGAGAAAATTAACCAAGATAAATTAGGAAAAGGGAAGTTACAGAATTAAGGCTGAAATTAACAAAATAGAAAGCAAAAACTACGTATCAAAAGGTTATATAAATTCAGAAGCTGGTTTTTTGAAAAGAGTAATACAGTAAATAAACTCATCACTAACCAGGTTAAAGAAAAAAGAAAGCACAACTATATGATATTTTGAGTAAGAAAAGAGACATGACCCCAGAAATAGAAAACGTTAAAAATGACTTAAGGAGAATGTTGGCTGGGCAGTGTGGCTCATGTCTGTAATCCCAACACTTTGTGAGGCTGAGGTGGGCAGATTGCTTAAGCCCAGGAGTTTGAGACCAGCTTGGGCAACATAGGGAGAACCCCCATCTCTATACAAAATTTAAAAATTAGCTGGGCTTAGATGGCACACACTTGTAGTTCCAGCTACATGGGAGGCTGAGGTGGGAGGATTGCTTGGGCCCAGGAGGTTGAGGCTGCAGTGAGCTGTGATCACACCATTGCACTCCAGCCTGGGCAACAAAACTGAAAAAGGAGAGAGAGAGAGAGAGATAGTGAGAGAGACAGAGACAGAAAATTTTGACTTCAACTCTACAATAACTATTTGGAAATGTTGAGGATTTCGAAGCTGAAAACTTAAACAGACTCATTACTACAAGAGGTTGGAGAACTAATTTAAGCTCTATCTTTAAAAAAAGCTGGTGCCAGGTGATTTCCCAGCTCAGTACGACCTGACTGTATTTTTTTTAAAAAAGCGGTAATACAGTGTTATTTAAACCAGTCTGTCTCAAACATCAATAGGAATCACCTGTAAATCTTGTTAAAATGCAGACTGTGATTCAATAGGTCTGAGGTGGAACCTGCAATTCTGTATTTCTCACAAGCTCTCAGGTGATGCTGATGTTGCTGGTCTGTGCTCTTTGTGTAGCAAGGATTTAAATGACTCAAGACCATAAAGCATGCTGGGCATGGTTGTTCACACCTGTAATCCCAGCATTTTGGGAGGCTGAGGTGGGTGGATCACTTGAGGTCAGGAGTTTGTAACCAGCCTGACCGACAAGGTGAAACCAAGGCTCTACTAAAAATGCACAAATTAGCAGGGCGTGGTGACTGCGTGCCTGTAATCCCAGCTCCTTGGGAGGCTGAGGCAGGAGAATCGCTTGACCTCGGGAGGCAGAGGTTTCACTGAGCCAAGATAACGCTGCTGCACTCCAGCCTGGGCAACCAAGTAAACTCCGTCTCAAGTCATTTAATAAAGCCAGCACAGCTTTCGTAGCTCAATCAGGTACAGGGGATGCAAAGAAAAGGGCATCATAGACCAATTTCACTTGCACATGCATTCAGTAAACATTTATTGAGCACTTACTAAGAATGTCAGGTACTGTTTTAGGCGGAGAATATAGCAGGAAACAAAGCAGGTTAAGTCCCTGCTCTCTTGAGATTACTTATTGTGAAACTGGGAAATTACTTATTGTGATATTGGCACAAGTTCCTAAAACCCTTGGCATCTCTGGAGTAATATCTTTTATATGCCAATGAGGTGACTGGTGGCTGGGAGCCCCTAGAGATCTTCAGGCTGAGGGCTGGTCACTGGAAAGTCCAAGGCATGGTTAGAGGGTTCCAACTTCCAACCCACCCTCCAGCTTCTAGGGAGAGAAGAGGGGCTGAAAGTTGAGTCGATCACCAATGGGTAGTAATGTAATCAGTCATGGTGCAGTAATAAAGCCTTCATAAAAATAAAAGGACAGGGTTCGAAAGAGCTTCTGGATAGCTGAATGCATGGAGCTTCCTGGAGAGTGGCACCCCAGAAGGGCATGGAATCTCTGCTTCCCTTCCCACACAGCTTGCAGTATGCATCTCTTCCATCTAGCTGTTCCTCTGTATCCTTTATAATAAATGGGTCAATGTAAGTAAGTGTTCCCTGAGTTCTCTGAGCTGCTCTAGCAAATTAATTGAATCCCAGGAGGGAGTTGTGGAAACCCTGACTTAGAGCTGCTTGCAACCAGAGTCTGAAGTGGTGGGGGCAGTCTTGTGGGAATGAACCCTCAACCTGTGGGAGGCGATCTCCAGGTGGATAGTGTCAGAATTAAATTGAATAGGCAGCCACATAGCTGGTGTCCACTGGAAAATCATCTGCAGAACTGTTTTGGTGTGTGGGGAAAAACCCACACATCTGGTGTCAGAAATGTTGAGTGACTCTGAGAGCAGAGAGTAGAAAAAACACTTTGGTTATTTATATATCCTTATACTTATGAATACAGATGCAAAAATTCTAAATAAAATATTAACAAAAATCAAGTTATATAATAAAATAAGTTAGTGCTTTTTGTATATTTATCTTGCATCTGCCCACTTTCCCACAATGACCTACAATTCAAATAGTTTATTACTAAAGTCCCTTGAATTTTCTAGGTAAATAAGTCACATAGACAAACATAGTTTTATACCTTCTTTTTCAAAGTTTATGACAATTATTTTATTTCCTTACCTTACTATGACTATTTTATTTTCTTACCTTACTAATACTGCTATAGAATAGAGTATTTAAATTATGCACTGTTCTATATATTTCAGGTATATAGGCTGGTTCACTATCAAGGTATCTATTACCATCAGTAATGAATTATGATAATGCTATATAAATATACATTGAAGAAACATTTTATAAAATTTAATAGCTATTTCTAATAAAAATTCTAAGCTAATAGCGTGTGATGACTTTTCTATTAAAAAACAAGTCTAAGTAACAAGACAAAGAAACTGCCTATCTAGGATAAAGACTGTATTTCTAAACTGAGGAGCAAACATTGTTCTAAATAGCAAAACTTTGAAATCATGTCACTGAAATCAGAAATTAGTAAAGGATGTCCACATACTATTATTATATTACATTGTCATAGTAAGGTAAGAAAATAAAATAACTGCCACAAACTTTGAAAAAGAAGAAATAAAACTATTTATGTTTGTCTATGTGACTTATTTGCCTAGAAAACTCAAGTGACTTTAGTAATAAACAACTTGAATTTTAGGTCATTTTGGAAAAGTGGGCAGATGCAAGGTAAATATACAAAAAGCTCCAACTTCTATGTTAGCAGTAAGTACTTTGAAAGGAAATTAGAAAACTATTTTATTTTCAACAGTTTTATAAAAGCTTAAATACTTAGGAGTATAATTTCAAAATACCAAACCATCCACAAAAACCCAGAGAACAGTACCCACAACCCATCTTCAACAATTGTCAATATTCTGCCCTTCTTGTTTCACCCTGCCTCACCACCTTACCTACTGGAGCACTTTACAGCAAATTTCAGAAATCAAATCATTTTACCTTGACAGTAAAATTAATAAGATATAAGACCTATTTAAAGTTATAAAAGCTCAATTAAAGTTATACATATTATCTGAACAAATAGAAAGTCATCCCATGTTCTTTGATGACTTGGAATCATAAAATCTATTTTAAATTTTTTAAAAATTTATTTATTTTCAGAGACAGAATCTTGCTCTATTGCCTAGGCTGGAGTGCAGTGGTAGGAGTGGAGCTCTCACTGCAGCCTTATACTCCCGGGCTCAAGGGATCCTCCTGCTTTAGTTTCCCAAGTAACAAGGAATACAGGCGCACACCACTATACCCAGCTAATTTATTTTTAAAGATGAGGACTTGCTATGTTGCCCAGGCTGGTCTCAAACTCCTGACCTCAAGAGATCCTCCTACCTTGGCCTCCTGAAGTGTTAGGATTAGAGACATGAGCCACTGTACCAGGCCTGAATTTTTAAATAGAAACCCAAAAGCACAGGCAACAAAAGTAATAATAGACAAATGGGATTACGTTAAACTAAAAAGCTTCTGCACAGCCAAGGAAACCCTCCACAGAGTTAAGAGACAACCTACAGAATGAGAGAAAATATTTGCAAACCATAACATCTGATAAGGAATTAATATCTAAAATAATAAGAAACCAAAACAACTCAATAGTAAGAAAACAAATACTGTGATTAAAAAAATGGGTAAAGGATTTAAATAGACATTTGTCAAAAAAAGACATACAAGTGACCAAGTCCAGTTTCTCTTGGGATCTGTGGGGGTTAGTTCCAGAACACGCTGTGGATACCCAAATCTGCTGATGCTCAAGTCCTTGGTATAAAATGATACAATATTTGCATATAACCTACACACACCCTCCCATATACTTTATTATTTTTTTACATATATATAATGACAGGGTTTCACCATGTTGGTCAGACTGATCTTGAACTCCTGGCCTCAAGTGATCCTCCTGTCTTGGCCTCCCAAAATGCTGGGATTATAGGTGTGAGCCACCATGCCTCGGCCCCTCCCATATACTTTAAATAATCTCTAGATTACTTATAATAATTAATACAATGTAAATGCTGTATATGAATACTATCAGCTTCAAGAAAGAAGGAAATCCGGTCATTTGTGACACCCTGGATGAACCCAGAGGACATTATATGAAGCAAAATAAGCCGGGTACAGACAGACAAATACTGCATCATCTCATTTGTATGTGGATTCTAAAGAAGTTGCACTCATAGAAGCAGAGAGTGGAATAGTGGTTACCAGGGGCAGAGAAGTGGGCTTTGGGGAGATGTTGGTCAAAGGATACAAAATTTCAGTTAGGAGGAGTAAATTCAGGAAATCTATTGTACAATATGGTGAATACAGTTAATAACAATGCATTGTGTTCTGGAAAATAGCTGAAAGATCAGATTTTAAGTATTCTTACCTCAAAAAATGATAGGTATGTGAAGTAAAACATATGTTAATAAGTTCAATTTACCTACCCTACAGTGTGTACATATTTTAAAACAACATATTGTACACAAAAAATATGTACAATTTTTGTCAATTAAAAATGTTAGAAAAGGAATGATCCAAGATGGCCAATCGATAACAGCTCGCGATTGTAGCTCTCAGTCCAAGCGCAGAGAACTAGAGGATGCCACACTTTCAGACAAATTCTGGCCTCTCACGGAGCAGAAGATCCCCAGTGGAGGAACCACACGGGTTGCCAGAGTGACTCTTGTGGCCTGCGCAGCGGTTTCGCTGGCACCTTGGTGTGGCAGCTCTCGGAGCAGAGTAAACAGGGCTGGCTCCCCTTCTGACCGAGGTTTGGAGGACCCACACGGGTCCCCAGCATGACTCCTGAGACCGGCGCAGCGGCTGTGATGGCACCTCAGCGCGGCAGCTCTCGGCACAGAGTAAATGAGACTGGTTCCCTCTCTGACCGAGGTTTGGAGCCCCAGGAAGGCAGAGTCGCCCATTACGGACACAAGAAGGAAGCCAGACAGGAGAATCCTGGGCAGAAAAGCACCATCAGTCTTAACGCCACCGTTCTGGCCCTGGGAACTAACAACTTGGACGTCGACTCGAGACCTAATCTGAAAGTTGGTAAGTACAAAGACGACAGGAGGATAAATTTGCAATGATGGGAAGAAACCAGCGTAAAAAGGCTGAGAATACTCAAAATCAGAACGCCTCTCCCTCTAAAGATGATCACAGTTCCACATCAACAATGGAACAAGGCTGGATGGATAACGAGCGCATCCCAATGACAGAATCACTCTTCAAGGAATGGATAATAAGAAACTTCTGTGAGTTAAAAGAACATGTTGTAGCCCAACGTAAAGAAACTAGGAACTTTGAAAAAAGGTTTGATGAAATCCTATTGAGGATAGACAACTTAGAGAGGAATATAAGTGAATTAATGGAACTGAAGAATACAATACAGGAACTCCGAGAAGTATGCACAGGTTTAAACACTTGAATTGTTCAAGCAGAAGAAAGGATAACAGAGGTCGAAGTCCAACTTAATGAAAGAAAACAAGAAGAGAAGATTAGAGAAAAAAGGATAAAAAGGAATGAGCAAAGTCTCCAAGAAATGTGGGACTATGTGAAAAGACCAAATTTACGTCTGGTAGGTGTACCTGAATGCGACTGAGAGAATGAATCCAAACTGGAAAATACCCTTCAGGATATTATTCAGGAAAATTTTCCTAAACTAGCAAAGCAGGACAATATTCAACCCCAGGTAATACAGAGAACACCACAAAGATATTCCTCAAGAACAGCAACCCCAAGGCACATAATCGTTAGATTCACCAGGGTTGAAATGAAGGAGAAAATACTAAGGGCAGCCAGAGAGAAAGGTCAGGTTACCCATAAACACAAGCCTATCAGACTTACAGCAGATCTCTCAGCAGAAACTCTACAAGCCAGAAGAGAGTGGGGGCCAATATTCAACATCCTCAAAGAACAGAACCTTCAGCCCAGAATTTCATATCCAGCCAAACTAAGCTTCACAACTGAAGGAAAAATAAAATCTTTTATGTACAAGCAAGTACTCAGAGATTTTATTACCACCAGGCCTGCTTTACAAGAGCTTCTGAAAGAGGCATTAAAAGAAACAACCAGTATTAGCCTTACTAAAAATATACCAAAAAGTAAAGAGCACCAACATAAAGAAGAATTTTTATCAACGAATGGATCAAATAGCCCGTTAACATCAAATGGCAGTAACCCTAAATTTAAATTGACTAAATCCCCCAATCAAAAGATACAGCCAAACCCCAACAGCATGTTACATCCAGACCTGTTTCACATGCAAGGATACACAAAGACTCAAAACAAAGGAATGGAGAAAGATTTACCAACCGGGGGAGAACTCAAGATGGCGCTGTGAGAACAACCCAGGATTGGAGCTCTTCTCGTTGAATCTGCAAACGGTGAGTCAGAGCGGCATTTCCAGACTGATCTTTGTTGCCCACAGAATGGGAAACTCCCAAGTATAAAAAAGACACGGGACGCCAGGCAGTAGGTCTGCCTGGCGAAGCCGGCAGCCGGGGCGGCGGCGGCCGGCCCTACCCAGCAATCCCCACAGGGCGCGCTTGTCCGGGTGCCCTGTTGAACCGGCAACCTGAGACTTGAGAGGGCTGGACTTGAGACTGAACAAGACTTGGACAATAGGCCAGCCCAGGGGATTGCAGGGATTGGGATACCCAGTGGGACGAACAAAACCGCGATTTCAAACTATCCCGAGCAGATGGTCCGAGACGCTCTGTGGGGGAGGGGCGTCCACCACTACCGAGGCAACCCGCCCCAACTGAGATACACGCCCACTGCTGATGCAGCCAGCCTTTGCCGAGGCAACCCGCCCCAACTGAGATACACGCCCACTGCTGACGCAGCCAGCCGTTGCCGAGGCAACCCGCCCCAACTGAGATACACGCCCACTGCTGACGCAGCCAGCCGTTGCCGAGGCAACCCGTCCCTACTGAGATACACGCCCACTGCTGACGCAGCCTGCCGTTGCTGAGGCAACACGCTACAACGAAGAGACTCCGCCGCAGGGCGTGGCGGAGACCACAGCAGAGCCGGCAGGAACAGCGCAAATCACACAACAGCAGGGCAGAGCCTCGGCAGCCAAACAGTGGCTAGTATGCCTTCTAGCTGGGCAGGACACCTGATCGGACATCCAAAAATAAAGCCCAAACCCCTCAACACAGAGCATTTGAGAAAAAAAAAAAAAGGGTTTTTTAATGAGCTCTGTTGCAGCAGAATCAAACATAGCAGCATAACAGCCCTGAATGAACAACAGAGTGCACAGCTCAGCAATTAAACCCCTATAAAGTACAAACTGTCTCCTCAAGCAGCTCCCTGACCCCTCTATATCCAAAAGACTGACATTAGGCAGGCATCATCCTGGGACAAAGAGAGCAGAAAAAGAAACTGGTAGCATCCCTCGCTGTGCCACAGCTACTAGAGGTGCACCCCAGACAAGCAGGGTCTGGAGCGAACCTCAGCAGTCGTACAGCGAAGGGGCTAGACTGGTAGAAGGAAAACCAAGCAACAGAAATACTTCATCATCAACATTCTGGGTGTCCACTCAGAGACCCAAACGAAAAGTCAGCAACTACGCAGACGACCAGCGGACAAATCCACAAAGATGGGAAGAAACCAGTGCAAAAAGGAGGAAAACACCCGAAACCAGAATACCTCGCCTCCTAGAAAGGACCAAAACTCCTCACCAGCAAGGGAGCAAAGCTGGACGGAGAATGACTGTGACGAAATGACGGAATTAGACTTCAGAAGATGGATAATGAGAAACTTTTGTGAGCTAAAAGATCATGTATTAAATCAATGCAAAGAAACTAAGAACCTTGAAAAAAGATTTGAAAAAAGATTCGAGGAAATGATAACAAGAATGGATACCTTAGAGAGGAATATGAATGAATTAAAGGAGCTGAAAAACACAATACGAGAACTTCGCGAAGCAAACACAAGTTTCAATAGCCGAATTGACCAAGCAGAAGAAAGAATATCTGAAGTCGAAGACCAACTCAATGAAATAAAACGAGAAACCAAGATCAGAGAAAAAAGCGCAAAAAGGAATGAACAAAGTCTCCAAGAAATGTGGGACTATGTGAAAAGACCTAACCTACGTTTGATAGGTGTACCAGAAGGGGACGAAGAGAATGAATCCAAGCTGGAAAATATTCTTCAGGACATCATCCAGGAAAATTTCCCCCACCTAGCAAGACAAGCCAACACTCAATTGCAGGAAATACAGAGAACACCACAAAGATATTCCGCAAGAAGAGCAACCCCAAGGCACATAATCGTCAGATTCAACAGGGTTGAAATAAAGGAGAGAATACTAAGGGCAGCCAGAGAGAAAGGTCGGGTCACCCACAAAGGGAAGCCCATCAGACTCACAGCAGATCTCTTGGCAGAAACACTACAAGCCAGAAGAGAGTGGGGGCCAATATTCAACATCCTTAAAGAAAAGAACTTTCAACCCAGAATTTCATATCCAGCCAAACTGAGCTTCAGAAGTGAAGGAAGAATAAAATCCTTTGTGAACAAGCAAGTACTCAGAGATTTTGTCACCACCAGGCCTGCTTTACAAGAGCTCCTAAAAGAGGCACTACACATAGAAAGGATCAATCAGTACCAGCCATTCCAAAATCACACTGAATGCTAAAGAGCTTCAACATAATGAAGAATCTACAACAACTAACAGGCAAAACAGCCACTTAGCATCAAAATGGCAGTATCAAATTCACACATAACAATATTAACCCTAAATGTAAATGGACTAAATGCACCAATCAAAAGACACAGACTGGCAAATTGGATAAAAATCCAAAACCCATCAGTGTGCTGTATCCAGGAAACCCATCTCACATGCAAGGATACACAAAGGCTCAAAATAAAGGGATGGAGGAAGATTTACCAAGCTAATGGAAAGCAAAAAAAAGCAGGAGTTGCAATTCTCATCTCTGATAAAATAGACTTTAAAGCAACAAAGATCAAAAGAGACAAAGAAGGTCATTACATAATGGTAAAAGGATCGATACAACAAGAAGAGCTAACGATCCTAAACATATATGGACCCAACACAGGAGCACCCAGATACATAAGGCAAGTTCTTAATGACTTACAAAAGGACTTAGACTCCCACACAATAATAGTGGGAGACTTTAACACTCCACTGTCAATACTAGACAGATCAACCAGACAGAAAATCAACAAGGATATCCAGGGCTTGAACTCAGACCTGGAGCAAGCAAACCTGGTGGACATTTACAGAACTCTCCACCCCAAATCCACAGAATACACATTCTTCTCAGCACCACATCACACCTACTCTAAAATTGACCACATAATTGGAAGTAAAGCACTGCTCAACAAATGCAAAACAACTGAAATCATAACAAACAGCCTCTCAGACCATAGTGCAATCAAGTTAGAACTCAGAATTCAGAAACCGACCCAGAACCGCACAGCTTCATGGAAACTGAACAACTGGCTCTTGAATGTTGACTGGGTAAACAACGAAATGAAGGCAGAAATAAAGAAGTTCTTCGAAACCAATGAGAACGAAGACACAACGTGCCAGAACCTCTGGGACACATTTAAAGCAGTCTCTAAAGGAAAGTATATAGCAATAAGTGCCCATATGAGGAGAATGGAGAGATCCAAAATTGACACCCTATCGTCAAAATTGAAAGAGCTAGAGGAGCAAGATCAAAAAAACTCAAAACCCAGCAGAAGACAAGAAATAACTAAGATCAGAGCTGAGCTGAAGGAGATTGAGACACGAAAAACCCTTCAAAAAATCAATAAATCCAAGAGCTGGTTTTTTGAAAAGATCAACAAAATAGACCACTAGCCAGATTGATTAAAAAAAAGAGAGAGAACAACCAAATAGATGCAATAAAAAATGATAAAGGGGAAATCACCACAGATTCCACAGAAATTCAAACCATCATCAGAGAATATTACAAACAACTCTATGCACATAAACTAGTAAACCTGGAAGAAATGGATAAATTCCTGGACTCCTGTGTCCTCCCAAGCCTAAACCAGGAGGAAGCTGAAACTATGAATAGACCAATAACAAGGTCTGAAGTCGAGGCAGCAATTAAGAGCCTACCTCACAAAAAAAGCCCAGGTCCAGACGGGTTCACAGCCGAATTCTACCAGACACACAAGGAGGAGCTGGTACCATTCCTTCTGAAACTATTTCAAACAATCCAAAAAGAGGGAATCCTTCCCAAATCATTTTATGAGACCAACATCATTCTGATACCAAAACCCGGCAGAGACCCAACGAGAAAAGAAAACTTCAGGCCAATATCCATGATGAACATAGATGCAAAAATCTTCAATAAAATATTGGCAAGCCGATTGCAACAGCAAATCCAAAAACTTATTCATCATGATCAAGTAGGATTCATCCCGGGGATGCAAGGCTGGTTCAACATACGCAAGTCTATCAACGTAATTCACCACATAAACAGAACCAAAAACAAAAACCACATGATTATCTCAATTGATGCAGAGAAGGCATTTGACAAAATTGAACAGCCCTTTGTGGTGTTCGCGCCAAAGGCTCGAGAAAGTTGACTTGCCTCAGTTTGGCTGCTGGACCTGTACTGCATTTCCTCACCTCGAGGGCTGTCGAGTGAGACAGGGCCGTGAGCTGACTCACTAAAAGCAACAACAGAATGCAAAGCAAAGGCCTGCAGTTTATGAGGACATTGTGCTGTCTGCTTCCATGTCCCCCTTCAGTCTCTGTGTAAGCAATAAACTTGCTGCAATTGAAATGTCTAAGAGGAGCAGAGACCTCTGCCCATATTTTCCCTGGAGCCAAGCCTTTGTTTTAGCTCCTGATGAAAAACAGGTTTAACCAGCCACCTTAAGGGCGCCATTGTATCTTTAGAATGTAAAATCATTGAAATGTAAACTGCTACCACTAGCCCCCTTAAACTGCTTCCTGAGCAGGATATCACAAGCCCCAGATACCTATTTTATGGAGTTTGTTTCCTTTCTGTCTTCCCCTTTGTTTCTTTCTGCTGAGATGAGGTAAATGTAAACAAGACAAAAGGTATAAAAGCTGTAACCCACAAAAATAAATCTGCTGCGTTTTGGCCATAATCTTCACGCAGCCCTCCAGACTCTACTTTTCTATGTTTTTTCTTTTCCGCGCACTCTCTCTCTCAGGTTAAACGAGACATCTACGTTGGTGGTCTTGGGGACTCCCGCGGGTCTGTAGTCCTCCGGCAGACGTGCCGGACCCCGACAGCCCTTTATGCTAAAAACCCTCAATAAACTCGGTATCGATAGAACGTATCTCAAAGTAATAAAAGCTATTTATGACAAACCAACAGCCTATATCATACTGAATGGGCAAAAACTGGAAGCATTCCCTTTGAAATCTGGCACTAGACAAGGATGCCCTCTCTCACCACTCCTATTCAATATAGTACTGGAAGTTCTAGCCAGAGAAATCAGGCAAGAAAAAGAAATAAAGGGTATTCAAATAGGAAAGGTGGAAGCCAAATTGTCTCTATTTGCAGACGACATGATAGTATACCTAGAAGACCCCATTGCCTCAGCCCAAAAACTCCTGAAACTGATAAACAACTTCAGCAAAGTCTCAGGATATAAAATCAACGTGCAAAAATCACAAGCATTCGCCTACACCAATAACAGACTTAAAGAAAGCCAAATCAAGAGCGAACTGCCATTCGCAATTGCTACAAAAAGAATAAAATACCTTGGAATACAACTCACAAGGAACGTAAGGGACCTCTTCAAGGAGAACTACAAACCACTGCTCAACGAAATCAGAGAGGACACAAACAGATGGAGAAACATTCCATGTTCATGGTTAGGAAGAATTAATATCGTGAAAATGGCTATACTGCCCAAAGTAATTTACAGAATCAATGCTATCCCCATCAAGCTACCATTGACTTTCTTCACAGAACTGGAAAAAACCACCATGAACTTCATATGGAACCAAAAGAGAGCCCGCATAGCCAAGTCAATTCTAAGCAAAAAGAACACAGCGGGGGGCATCACACTACCGGATTTCAAACTATACTACAAGGCTACAGTAATCAAAACAGCATGGTACTGGTACCAAAACAGAGATATAGACCAATGGAACAAAACAGAGGCACTGGAGGCAACACAACATACATACAACTATACAATCTTTGATAAACCTGACAAAAACAAGCAATGGGGCAAGGATTCCATGTTTAACAAATGGTGTTGGGAAAACTGGCTAGCCATGTGCAGAAAGCAGAAACTGGACCCCTTCCTGACACCTTACACTAAAATTAACTCCAGATGGATTAAAGACTTAAACATAAGACCTGGCACCATAAAAACCCTAGAAGAAAATCTAGGCCAAACTATCCAGGACATAGGAGTAGGCAAGGACTTCATGAACAAAACACCAAAAGCATTGGCAACAAAAGCCAAAATAGACAAATGGGACCTAATGAAACTCCACAGCTTCTGCACAGCAAAAGAAACAGTCACTAGAGTGGATCGGCAACCAACAGAATGGGAAAAAATTTTCACAGTCTACCCATCTGACAAAGGGCTGATATCCAGAATTTACAAAGAACTCAAGCAGATTTACAGGAAAAAAACAAACAAGCCCATTCAAAAGTGGGCAAAGGATATGAACAGATACTTTACGAAAGAAGACATATATGAGGCCAACAATCATATGAAAAAATGCTCATCGTCACTGGTCATCAGAGAGATGCAAATCAAAACCACATTGAGATACCATCTCACGCCAGTTAGAATGGCGATCATTAAAAAATCTGGAGACAACAGATGCTGGAGAGGATGTGGAGAAAAAGGAACACTTTTACACTGTTGGTGGGAGTGTAAATTAGTTCAACCATTGTGGAAGACAGTGTGGCGATTCCTCAAGGCCTTAGAAATAGAAATTCCATTTGACCCAGCAATCCCATTACTGGGTATATATCCAAAAGACTATAAATCGTTCTACTATAAGGACACGTGTACACGAATGTTCATTGCAGCACTGTTTACAATAGCAAAGACCTGGAATCAACCCAAATGCCCATTGATAATAGACTGGATTGGAAAAATGTGGCACATATACACCATGGAATATTATGCAGCAATCAGAAATGATGAGTTTGTGTTGTTTGTAGGGACATGGATGAATCTGGAGAACATCATCCTCAGCAAACTGACACAAGAACAGAAAATGAAACACCGCATATTCTCACTCATAGGTGGGTGATGAAAAATGAGAACACATGGACACAGAAAGGGGAGTACTAAACACTGGGGTCTATTGGGGGGAAAAGGGGAGGGCCAGTGGGAGGGGGAGGTGGGGAGGGATAGCCTGGGGAGAAATGCCAAATGTGGGTGAAGGGGAGAAGAAAAGCAAAGCACACTGCCATGTGTGTACCTACGCAACTGTCTCGCATGCTCTGCTCATGTACCCCAAAACCTATAATCAAATAAAAAATTTAAAAAAAAAAAAAGATTTACCAACCAAATGGAGAGCAAAAATAAATAAATAAATAAATAAATAAATAAATAAATAAATAAATAAATAAAAAGCAGGAGTTGCAATTCTCGTATCGGATAAAATAGATTTTAAAGCAACAAAGATATAGTGGTAAAAGGATCAATACAACAACAAGAGCTAACGATCCTAACACTCAGATACATAGAGACTTAGACACAATGAGACAGAAAATTAATAAGGATATCGAGGACTCGAACTCAGATCCGGAACAAGTAAACTTAATAAATATTTATAGAGCTCTCCACTTCAAATACACAAAATATACATTCTTGTCAATACCACATCACACCTACTCATAGGTTTAAATGAAACATTGATTGGCCATTATTAATACCCATTTTTTTTTCAGAATAAAGCAATATTTCCGTTCACCCTCCCGCTCTCTCTTCCTCTTTCTTTCTCTCCTTTACTCAGTTTTTTTTTTCTTTCCTTCTCTTGAGAAAAGAAATCAACTTGTAAACCTCTAGATCCAGGTCGGCAATGTCTCTCTCATTGCTTGAATTCCTTCCTTCCCTTCCCTCCCTCCCCCCTTTCCTCCCTTCCTTCCTTCATCCCTTCCTCCCTCCCTCCCTTCCTCCTTCCCAAAAAAAGAAAAAAAAAAATGTTACAAAAAACACATTGGGCCAGGCATGGTGGCTCATGCCTGTAATCCCAGCACTTTGAGAGGCTGAGGCAAGAGGATCACTTGAGCCCAGGAGTTCAAGACCAGCCTGGGCAACACTGTGAGACCCAGTCTCTGCAAAAAAATTTAAAAACTAGGTGGGTGTGATGGCACGTGCTTGTAGTCCCAGCTTACTCAGGAGGTTGAGGTGAGAGGATCACTTGAATTCAGGGGGTCAAGGCTGCAGTGAGCCATGTTCATGCCACTCCACTTTAACCCGGGCGTCAGAGCCAGATCCTGTCTCAAAAAACAAAAACAAAAACAAAAAAAATTGGTTACTTCAGAGGAGCAGGATTGGAAGGGGTGGGGTATAAACGGGGATGATTAGCTTTTTTTAAAAAATATATCTTGTAGGGCTGGGCATGGTGGCTCACGCCTGTAATCCCAGCACTTTGGGAGGATGGATCACGAGGTCAAGAGATCGAGACCATCCTGGTCAACATGGTGAAACCCCGTCTCTACTAAAAATACAAAAAATTAGCTGGGCATGGTGGTGCGTGCCTGTAATCCCAGCTACTCAGGAGGCTGAGGCAGGAGAATTGCCTGAACCCAGGAGGTGGAGGTTGCGGTGAGCCGAGATCCAGCCTGGGTAATGAGCAAAACTTCGTCTCAAAAAAAAAAAAAAAAAAAAAAAAAAAAAATATATATATATATATATATATATATATATATATATATATATATAGTATTGCTTCACTTTTTACACAATCTTGTAATACTTTTATAATACAAAAAAAAGAGAAATTTTAAAAATGTATTTACTCTGTCTCCAATGTCTAGAACAGTGTTTGGCACATATTTGGCATTCAATAAATGTTGGCTGCATAAACAAACAAATGGATTTTGTTAACATTTGTTGAGTACCTGCAGTGTGGTAGGCATTGGACAGCAGGTATTACTTTGCATTTGTGTGGTCTAAAGCCATTTGAGTTAATTGGATTCTGGTATATTACAGAGCAAACTACCTGCCCTCAAACATAACTAACGGAAACAAAGTTACAGCTGCTCCCCTAGCCAAAGACAGGGGCTACTCCTGCTCTCTGAGCAGATCATAAGGATACCACTGATGCTTATTTCATATGCTTGATATACAGGTGTTACACCTTGCACACTTTAGGAAATCATTTACACATGGAGAGGGTGTGATAAGGGCATGTGGAGTAGGAGAAGTTTTCTGATCCGGACTTTACTGACTGTGCTGAAAACTCCGATGGTATACTTTCCGGTGTTACTAAGTACAATTCTTCCATTTCTAAACAGCATGTTGTCTGTTTACTTACAATTATTTTCTACTCGTTATCTGGAAATAAGGTTCTTTTTAATTTAAAAATAAATACAAATTTATTTTCTTTTCAAAAATTTGGCTCAGTTGACAAGATTGAATTTCTGCAGTGATTAATTAATTAATGTTTATCATTTGAGACAAAGTCTCCCTATGTCACCCAGGCTGGAGTGCAATGGTTCGAGCTTGGCTCACTGCAACCTCCGCCTCCGAGGTTCAAGCGATTCTCCTGCCTCAGCCTCCTGAGTAGCTAAGATTACAGGCTCATATCACCATGCCCAGCTAATGTTTGTATTTTTAGTAGAGATGGGGTTTCACCATGTTGGCCAGGCTGGTCAAATCCACACTCTACAGCTTCTAGGAATTTTTTCAAAAATGCAAATCTAACCATGGATATTGGAAACATCTTCCCTGTCTCTGTAAATTCTCTCAGCTTTATCAGTTTCACAGACCCTTGGATTATTGTTCTTCTCAGGCCCCTGCAATTTCACTTGGGGCAGACCAGCCATACTCTTGGCTTCTCCCCTACTTCTGGGTTAACTCCTCTGGGGTAACTTTGATGAGCAGGAGAAAGGAGTCCCCTCCATGGACTTGTCTGAGGCATGGTTTTCCCACACAGCCCGTCTAGGGACATCTCATGTGGCCAAGCAGCGTACTTTTTAGCTTTCGAGTAAGGCTGCGCATCTTCATGGCTTGTCATAAAGCAGTAAGTAGTTGCATTTGTTTCCAATTCTTTCTTCACTTCACTGCTCTGAGGCTGTACTTCCCAATAAAATTGGGCCTTAATTCTACCCTTAAGCTCTATTTTCTAGGGATCTTGGGCTAAGATATGAAAATCTTTCCTTGGCTTGTTATTGCTCCAGAAGTGTTTATGAGGTTGGGGAGAGCAGTTTGGACATGATTAGGATTTCTTTTCTAGTCGGTAATGGGTGTGTCTGAGTGTATTATTTTATTTTAATTACTTTGCTTTCTTCCCTTATAGTCAAGATATTGCACTATTAAAAATTAGGAGTGCAGATAAGTTATGTGATCTATGATTTTCACTTCAGGATAGTAAAGGCCAAGCTACAGAATCTTTCAATAGAAAGGGGATATTGATAGAGATGGGGTTTCACCATGTTGGCCAGGCTGGTCTTGAACTCCTGACCTCAGGTGATTCACCTGTTTTGGTATCCCAAAGTGCTGGGATTACAGGCATGAATCACCATGCCCAGCGCCATCATCTCTACTAAAAATACAAAGATGAGCTGGCTGTGTTGGCGTGCGCCTGTAATCCCAGCTAATTGGGTGGTGGAGGGTGCAGTGAGCAGAGATTGCACCACTGTACTCCAGCCTGAGTGATAAAAGTGAAACTCCATCTCAAAGAAAAAGAAAAAGAAAAGACATTGGGAGTGTTAGGACTGAACTTCTGGTTACAGGGTCTGGTCTAAATGGCTCAGTTTGACATACCTGGTCTGTGGTCTACTGTTGCCCCCCTGCAGCCTCGTACCCTACTGTATTCTTCTTCCAGCTGTCAAGGTCCAAGACGGGAGCATCTGCCCTCCAGGTGGCAGAATGAATGAAGAGATGAAGGGTGTCAAGGGCTCACACAGATTGTCTCTTAAAAAGGTTTCTGGAAATTCCCATGTTTCTCTTCTTACATTTCTGTGGGCAGAAAGCCCATGTGACTCCACATGGCCTCATGTGACTAAGCTTTATGGGATGTTGTGAAATACACACTTTATTTTGGGCAACTACATATCCAATTAAAATTTTTATTATTATGGAAGGACAAAATGAAAATCGAAGATGTCGAAAAGTCTCTGCCAATGCTCCTTTGCACAAGAAAAAAATTAAGTTGCCTATCTTTTTCCTTTTGACTTACTTATTACTTATGTTGCAGATATGTTACAGATTTAGCTCTTTGTTTAAAGATTTCTCTCTGTGACACAAAGTTTAACAGTTATGTAGCTTAGTGGTCCTCAACTGTTTTGGTACCAGGAACAAGTTTTGTGGAAGACAATTTTTCCATGGACTGGTGGTGGTGGTTGGCAGGGTATGGATGGTTTCGGGATAAAACTGTTCCACCTCAGATCATCAGGCGTTGGATTCTCATGAGGAGCACACAACTTAGATCCCTTGTATGTGCAGTTCACAATAGGGTTCACACTCTCATGAGAATCTAATATGGCTGCTGATCTGAGGCGGAGCTCAGTCAGTAATGCTCCATTGCCTTACCTCTTGCTGTGAGATCCAATTCCTAATAGGCCACAGATTGCTACTGGTCCATAACCTGGGGGTCAGGGACTCTTGATGTAGCTAAATAGGCATTATTTTTTTCTTAATTATTTCTGGATTTTATATTATGCTTAAATAGGCCTTTCCTGTCCATATGTTCTTATATATTTTTTTCTGGTAATTTTGTACTTTTTTTTGACTTTAGATCTTTATTGTATCTGGAACTTTTTTTTTTGGATGGTATAGTGTGAGGTAGGGATCCATCTTTATTTTTTTCAATTTTTACCTAATTGCTCCAACTTATTTATTAAACTAGGCTTCATTTCTCATTCACTTGAAATGCTACATTTCTGATAAGTTCAATTCCAATACATATATGAGCCTGTTATGAACTCCTTGTTCCAGTTCCACTGAGCAATTACTCAACTCATATCACAATTTTTATTACTACAATTTTCTAGAAATTCTTTTTTTTAATTTCAGGGATGGAATCTCACTATGTTACCCAGACTTACCTTGAACTCCTAGCTCAATCTTCCTGCCTCAGTCTCTGAGTAGCTGGAGTACAGGCATAAGCCACCATGCCTGCCTTGTAGAAATACTTTATTCTTCTTTCTGTTTCTTCTCCTCTTTCTCACAACTTTTTTGTCTTTCCTACTTCCATTTCATCTAGCCAAGCTAGTATGGTGCCCCCATGAAGATGAGGTAAGCAGATGCATGCTTCATTCTCTATCTTCTCAACAATACATTCTTTTGTACCTTTCCTACTCATTACCTTTCCATTTCTTTGCTGCCCAGTATCATGCCTTCTAGGTCTTGCATTGTGTGGAAATACTGGAATTAAAAGGATTGCTTTTTTTTTTTTTTAATACTTCTTCCTTTCGATCCTTTGGACCTGCATTGTGCAAAATCTGTTTTTCTTTGTTGCTGGATTAAAAAATTATCTTTAGGTTCTCTGAAGATGCAGAAACATCACTGACGCCAGGATATATGGATTCACCTTTCTTTATTTCCTCCTTTATTCATTTTCTTTGACTGCCTGACTGGTTTCTTCAAGCAGGATGAAGCTCTTCTCTGATATAGTGAGTGGGTGAATCTCGGAATCGTGTGGCAAATGGATGAGTTACATGCTGCTCAGTAGTCCCATATGGTCTTGGGAACAATTTGCTGCCCCAAATTCTGGCTGAATTTGTCTTGGATGGAAATAATGAGGAAGTTCATGTGAGTCATCATGATGAGAAATAGGAGCATCCCTCCCTATGCTCCACCTCCCAGGGCTCTTTGGACTATTCTACTGTTACCTACCTTGATTTTCTCTATAGTCATGGCCTATCTGACTAGTGTTCTTAAACATTTTATTAGCTCAAATTGTTACTCTTCCAGATGAAAGTTCTATGTAACTTGCCAGATTCTATTAAAAATATTAGGATTTTTCTTTGATTTTAAAAAATGTATCAATTAATGGGAGGGGTTTTGCCTATATTAACCATATTGGATTATCAGAACAGATTTTGATGCCAGGAGCTTGGACTCTAGTGGGGTGTGTGTGTGTGTGTGTGTGTGTGTGTATGCATGTGTGTGTCTAGAATGGTGGTAGTGGGAGGTAAGCATGGAGGGCTTTTGTTTATAGTGTCTTTTTTTTTTTTTTTTGAAGGAAGGGAGGAAGGCAGGAAGGGAGGGAAGGAGGAAGGGAGGGAGGAAGGAAGGGATGAAGGGAGAAAGGGAGGAAGGGGGAGGGAGGGAGGGAAGGGCAGGAAGGAAATCAAGCAATGAGAGAGACATTGCCGACCTGGATCTAGAGGTTTACAAGTTGATTTCTTTTTTTTTTTTTCTTTTTTTTGAGAGAAGGAAAGAAAAAAAATGAGTAAAGGAGAGGAAGAAAGAGGAAGAGAAAGAGGGAGGGTGAATGGAAATATTGCTTTATTCTGAAGAAAAATGGGTATTAATAATGGCCAATCAATGTTTCATTTAAACCTATGAGTAGGTGTGACGTGGTATTGACAAGAATGTATATTTTGTGTATTTAAAGTGGAGAGCTCTATAAATTTTTATTAAGTTTACTTGTTCCAGATCTGAGTTCGAGTCCTTGGTATCCTTATTAATTTTCTGTCTCATTGAATCTAAGTCTCTATGTATTTGGGTGTTAGGATCGTTAGCTCTTGTTGTTGCATTGATCCTTTTACCACTATATCTTTGTTGCTTTAAAATCTATTTTATCCGATACGAGATTTGCAACTCCTGCTTTTTATTTATTTATTATTTATTTTTGCTCTCCATTTGGTTGGTAAATCTTTCTCCATCCCTTTGTTTTGAGTCTTTGTGTATCCTTGCATGTGAAACAGGTCTGGATGTAACATACCGTTGGGTTTTGGCTGTATCTTTTGACTGGGGGATTTAGTCGATTTAAGTTTAGGGTTACTGCCATTTGATGTTAACTGGCTGCTTTATCCTTTTGTTGAGGTAAATTCTTCTTTATGTTGGTGCTCTTTACTTTTTGGTGTATTTTTAGAAAGGACAATACTGGTTGTTTCTTTCTGTGTGTAATGCTTCTTTCAGAAGCTCTCTTGTAAAGCAGGCCTGGTGGTAATAAAATCTCTGAGTACTTGCTTGTTCATAAAAGATTTTATTTTTCCTTCAGTTGTGAAGCTTAGTTTGGCTGGATATGAAATTCTGGGCTGAAGGTTCTGTTCTTAGAGGATGTTGAATATTGGCCCCCACTCTCTTCTGGCTTGTAGAGTTTCTGCTGAGAGATCTGCTGTAAGTCTGATAGGCTTGCCTTTGTGGGTAACCTGACCTTTCTCTCTGGCTGCCCTTAGTATTTTCTCCTTCGTTTCAACCCTGGTGAATCTAACGATTATGTGCCTTGGGGTTGCTGTTCTTGAGGAATATCTTTGTGGTGTTCTCTGTATTACCTGGGGTTGAATATTGTCCTGCTTTGCTAGTTTAGGAAAATTTTCCTGAATAATATCCTGAAGGGTATTTTCCAGTTTGGATTCATTCTCTCTGTCGCATTCAGGTACACCTATCAAACGTAAATTTGGTCTTTTCACATAGTCCCACATTTCTTGGAGACTTTGCTCATTCCTTTTTATCCTTTTTTTCTCTAATCTTGTCTTCTTGTTTTCTTTCATTAAGTTGGACTTCGACCTCTGTTATCCTTTCTTCTGCTTGAACAATTAGAGTGTTTAAACCTGTGCATACTTCTCGGAGTTCCTGTATTGTATTCTTCAGTTCCATTAATTCACTTATATTCCTCTCTAAGTTGTCTATTCTCAATAGGATTTCATCAAACCTTTTTTCAAAGTTCTTAGTTTCTTTACGTTGGACTACAACATGTTCTTTTAACTCACAGAAGTTTCTTATTATCCATTCCTTGAAGAGTGATTCTGTCATTGGGATGCGCTCGTTATCCATCCAGCCTTGTTCCATTGTTGATGTGGAACTGTGATCATCTTTAGAGGGAGTGGCGTTCTGATTTTGAGTATTCTCAGCCTTTTTATGCTGGTTTCTTCCCATCATTGTAAATTTATCTTCCTGTCGTCTTTGTACTTACCAACTTTCAGATTAGGTCTCGAGTGGACGTCCAAGTTGTTAGTTCCCAGGGCCAGAACAGCGGCGTTAAGACTGATGGTGCTTTTCTGCCCAGGATTCTCCTGTCTAGCTTCCTTGTGTCCCTAATAGGCGTCTCTGCCTTCCTGGGGCTCCAAACCTCGGTCAGAGAGGGAACCAGTCTCATTTACTCTGCGCCGAGAGCTGCTGCGCCAAGGTGCCGTCACAGCCGCTGCGCCGGTCTCAGGAGTCGTGCTGGGGACCCATGTAGGTCCTCCAAACCTCGGTTGGAAGGGGAGCCAGCCCTGTTTACTCTGCTCCGTGAGCTGCCGCGCCGAGGTGCCAGTGAAACCACTGCGCCAGCCACAAGAGTCGCTCTGGCCACCCGTGTGACTCCTCCACTAGGGTTCTTCTGCTCCATGAGTGACCAGAATTTGTCTGAAAGTGTGGCGTCCTCTAGTTCTCTGCGCTTCCACTGAGAGCTGCAATCCCGAGATGTTAGCGATCGGTCATCTTGAATCGTTCCCCTATAATGCCATTTTCATAGCAATTTTAGAGAGAAAAGTAAATTTGTTCACTCAGCCGTCTTGAACTAGAGACCCTGATATCTTTTATGATATGAAATAATATATATTTAAAAATGATTCAAGGCCAAATAAGCCAATACAGTCTAGTTTACATTAAAATGTTAATACATTATAAAGTCACTGAAGAATAAACATTGAAACGTTGCCATAGTAACAGTCATATTCATGAAGTGGATGTAAGTACTAGACTCCTAAGTGAAGGCATGACTTGTTATTTGCTTTAAGGCATGTTTAGATGCCTTTCTTTTTTGTCTCCTTGGGGAATAGAAAATGGGAAAGGGACTTGTATCTGATGCAGTTCTGTGGTTGAAAGTGACAGAAGTCAATTTTGACTTATTTAAGTTGAAAATGTATTGGTAGGATGAAGGGATGGTTCATAGAGTTAAAAGAAATGTGAAAGAGAGGGGGTTCAGAGGGGGGTTTTGGAGGGATCAGAAATTTGGAACAATTCTGAGGACCTGGGGAACAGTAATCATTGGACAGCCTCTGATATGGTTAAGTTTTGTGTCCCCACCCAAATCTCATCTTGAATTATAATCCCCATAATCCCCTAACCCCAAGGGAGAGACCAGGTGGAGGTAATTGAATCGTAGGGGCTGTTTCCCCCATGATGTTCTTGTGAGAATAAGTTCTCATGAGATCTGATGGTTTTATGAGGGACCCTTCCTTCTTCACTTGGCACTTCTCCTTCCTGCTGGCTTGTGAAGAAGGTCCCTTGCTTCCCCTTTGCCTTCCACCATACCGTGATCGTAAGTTTCCTGAGACCTCCACAGCCATGCTGAACTATGAATCAATTAAACCTCTCTCCTTTATAAATTATCCAGTTTGGGCCAATTCTTTATTGCAGTGTGAAAATGGACTAATACAGCTACCAGGAGAAATATAAAGATCAGTGAACTCTTACTATTTTCAGTTTTGTTTCCCTACATTCAGAATTCAAATTCCAAGGAGGTTCTGATCTACCTGGTTTGAAAAAAATTCTGTGTGTGTACACCCCACCCCCACACTGTTCTGTTTTCTTGTAGAGAGGATTCTTGCCGAGAAATTGTTCTAGTGGCTCACTGCTCTTTCAGATTATAAATAGTAAACCACAGGTAATAGACTAGGGATGATCATACAAAAAATGCCAGCTTCAAATGGAGAAACGTTTTGCTGGAAAAG